>NW_026067976.1:449599-535885 GCF_014885135.2 Alexandromys fortis | reverse complement strand
CCCAAGAACTCTGATTTAAATCTCCCTTAGTCATCTTTTCTCCTGACCATTATCCATAACAACTTGTAACCAACATTCTAAAGAAAGGCAAACATTCATAATCCATATTTTGGGAATGTGGGTGTAGTTTTCCAGGCTACTTGCTGCTCACTGTGGGCACTGATAATACTATGGGGATCTAAAAACAATTTAAAATTATTATCCAGTCCTGCCTGAAAAATTTTGTGAGGCTTGATCATCTCAGCCAGCAGAACTCAGAGGAAACTCCAGCAGAGTTCCTCTAAAATGTTGGATCATCTGGACCATCTTTCTTATCGGAGATTCTTCAATGGGTCTTCTTTGAACAAACCTGATTTCTTAGCCCAGAATGAATCCACAGTCTTTCATTTCCCATGGAAACTAAAAAAAAAACCTCTTCTCCAAAGTAACTTATTCTAAGTATATTTAAGTAATTTTGACTTAAAATTTGAAGTCAAGGCATTTTCAAAGTACTTAAGTTGGTACAATCCAGCAGCATTTATAATCAAATATCTTTTATCAGCTTTTGCTCCTTTCTTAGCAATCAAAAAATTTAAACACAACACAATAGCATACAGTATCCAAACGCTCTCTGTATTTTTCTTCTTTACATGGCTTTATTTTAAACTCTATTTTTTTTTTTAATTTTTTTTTTTCGAGACAGGGTTTCTCTGCAGCTTTGGAGCCTGTCCTGGAACTAGCCCTTGTAGACCAGGCTGGTCTCAAACTCACAGAGATCTGCCTGCCTCTGCCTCCCAAGTGCTGGGATTAAAGGCGTGCGCCACCACCGCCCGGCTTGTGGAGACAGGATTTCTCTGTGTATCTTTGACTGTCCTGGCTTTCACTCTGTAAACCAGGCTGTCCTTGGATTCACAGAGATCTGCCTGCCTCTGCCTCTGAAGTGCTGGGATTAAAGGTGTATGCTACACACCTTGAACTCACAGAGATCTGCCAGCCTCTGTCTCCCACGCGTTCTGATTAAAGGTGTGTGCCACCACACCCAGCTACTTTCTTTCTTTCATTTTAATTTTAAGGACTTCATTCTTTTTCTTTTTTCTCCCAAGCCTATATAAATTTTTGAACTGTAATCCAGTTAGAGGCTTTTTTTTTTTGTTTCTGAATCTGTCTTTTTCTGACCAAATGAGTCTTGAATTTGCTAAACTATTTGATTAAAGCTAAACTATTTAATCAAGGATTAAAGCCTTCATTTTAATGTTTGGATCCAACCCATTCCTGAGCTTTCTGAGAGCCTAGCTTCATTACAGAGGTATGGCTGGAGCCATGGTTATTGTCACAACTCTATGGAGGTTCAATGTCCCTGACACCACCAAGAAGTATTCATAAGCACCATTTTAGTGTTTGGTGGTAGGGCCTCTTAAAAGAGCTGCAAGGTTTCACAGCTAAAGATGAGTCAGGAATCCTCTCTTAAATGACCTGGGCTCATCTCTAGCAAAGAAGCAAACCCAAGACATAGCTGCTACCAAGAAGCCATGCTTAATGCTCTTATTTCATGTCTGGAATTCATTCCCAAGTTCTCTCAGGCTTTCTATGGATACAGTTGTATATATTTTGGGGACCACGTGTGCCTTACCTAATGAGGGAGCAATTTCTATAAAAATCAGACCAACTAACAAAGTCAAATTCTATTATCAATAAGTGACCCAACTGAATTTTGAGAATTTTATACCAGAAGTAATTCTGATTATTTACAGCTGTCAAGGAAATGGAGTCTGCATGACCTTGTACTGATTAGATTTAAATATCTTATCCCGGGTGTGTGTCTACTGAGGGACTCAGTTACTGCAAGAAAAACCCTTTTAATTCTTACTTGAATCTGTAATTATTCATTGGATCCATGGCCAAAGTTGTTTGCTTTTCCAGCTCCAGCTGATTCATCAAGAAAGGATATATACTTCCAAGAGAAGGTAGAGACCAGATTTTGGGTCCATATAGATTCAAGGAATTTTCCAAAACAAGCTGCAGGCACAATACCCTGAGAAGTTGGGTAAAGTACAGCACACTCTGAGTTCTAAGTTCTAAGGTAAAGAGTTTATGCAAGAATTATAGGTGTGGAGCTCCACCCTAGAATGGGCGTGGTATGCCAAACCCTAGTCTCTGAAGCCCTACCCACTTCTGGGCAAGCTTTATAAAAGGAGAGTAGAGAGCTGTGGAGATGAGTTCCTTCCTCCCACTGCTCATTCAACAAAGCTCCTAAAGGTGGGAAGCTCTAAATTCCAGCTGACATTTTTAGTATAGTCGGGGCTACCAACAAGCAGCTGTCTGTCTCATATATTTGTGTTTCCACAAGGACCTTAAGCTCTAAAGACTAAAGTCATACTTCATCAAGATGTCTTCCTTTCCTAAAACACCTGAGGAAATAGTCGAGTTCTTTCAGGGCTTTTTTGAAGCCTGTATGGAACAGAACAAAACCCCATGTGATTTTCAGTGGGAACCCTGCTTTCCTCATCCTGACAAGGATAAGATGTTCTATGGAGATCAAATGATGACACCCGATGGACACCAGGCATTTCATGAACATCAGATGAAAGTTCCTCAAGACCAAATAAACCATTATGGTCAGATGACATCTTTTAGTGGTGAGAATATAGGCAGAAATTGCATGAAAATCCAGGGTAGTAAATACAGACTCAGTGGGTATCAGAAATCAATTTACAGAGCTGACCAGAATCTCTCCATCGATCTTCAGACGACAAGTCAAGTTGGGGCCTATCCTCTCTATGACTGCCTGATTCAAACTCCTCAATGTTACACAATTTATGAAGAGGGCATGAAGATAAAATGCAGTGAAGAAGACAACCTATTCCAGCGTCCGGAAGCATCTCCCAGTTGTGAAGACAATTACTTGGGTCAGGTGAAGACCACCTCAGTAGATGAGAATGTCTGCTCAGGTCAGAAGCCATCACCCACTGTTGAAGGAAGGCACAGTTTTCATTTGTCTTTATTTAGTAACCAAACACCATATGCGGATCAATCTACATATCCTTCCTCTTCCTTTGTGACCCAAAGTCAACCCCTGGAGAGCTTTTCAGTTTCATATTCAGTCCAGGGACAACTTCCACAAGAGAAGTCAGACCTGGAGACCCAGAGACATGTGACTCAAAAGTCTTCCACTTTGAGGTTCTTTTGTAACTACCAGGATTGTGGGAAATCTTACACAAAGTCTTCCCACCTCAAAGACCATATGAAAAAACACACTGGGGAGAAGGCCTATGTGTGTAATCAGCCTGGATGCAGTTGGAAATTTTACCGCTCTGTGGATCTCCAAAGACACAAAATAAAGCACAGTAGGGATTATCCTCACCCTTGTGCCACGTGCAATAAGAAGTTTTCCCGATTATATTATCTCAAGCAGCATCAGAAGGTGTGTACTTGAGACTAATTGAGCCTGATTGTCCACAAGCAATATTTTACCTAATAAAATTGTATTGTTTCCTACCCAAAACAACATCAACAACTGTTTGCTAATGTTGCTCGTAGATGATAAGAAAATAAGCACTGATAATATGATACTCTATCAAATATTTTAAGAATAGTTATTTTGTATAGGTAGGGGGATCTTCTTAATTTTACTTTCTTTCTTTTCTTGCTAGAGACAGTATCTAGTTATGTAACTCTGGCAGTTCTGGATCTCAGAACTGGGATTAAAGATTTTTACTGATAGTATAAATGCATTTCTCTAACTAAATTTGGTTTCCTGTTACTAATTTGGGAAATGATGCTAGAAAAATTATGTTAAAAGATCATTAAAAGTATAATTCCACAATGAAACAGCTTAAATATTTCTCCAAACATCTTTCATTGCCTTTCGATATTCCAACATTTTTTTTTTAGTTACATTACCAGCTCATGCTCCATGACAAGTTGCAGAAGTGAGGATCACAATTGAGATGAGTGTTATCTGTATCATTTAGGAATGTGGTTGAGCAGATGTTTGTGTTTTTTTACCTCCATTTCTCTAAATGATGTCAATTAAGATTCTATCATAGGGCATTGGGATATATGGGAATGGGGAGGGTATGGGAGTAGAGGAGACAGAGAAAACTGGCTGTCCTGAGGCTCACTCCTTAGACCAGGTTGTCCTTGAACTCACAGAGATCCACAAGCATCTGGCTCCCGAGTGTTGGGATTAAAGGTGTGTGCCACCACACCTTGAACTCAAAGAGATCTGCCTGCCTCTTCTTCCCAAGTGTTGGTATTAAAGGTGTGTTCCACCACACCCTACTATTCTCTTTCTTTTTTATTTTAAGGACTTTTTCCTTTTTCTTTTCTCTCATAAGCTTACATATGTTTTAAAAGACACTGTAAGTTTAGAGTTTTTTTTTAAATCTGTATCTATCTTTACTGTAAAATTCTCATTTTCTGACCACCTGAGTCTTTAATTTGCTAAGCAATATGGCTAGGATTAAAATTGTGCCTTTGATGGCTGGATCCGACCTATTCCTTAGCTTTCTGAGAGTTCAGCCTCATGGCAGAGGTACTTGCTGGAGCCATGTTTATTGCCACGACTCTATAGAGTTTGAAGGTCCCCACCACCACCAAAAAGCATGCTTTCAGCTATTCATCAACACCATTTAAGTGGTGACAGGTCCTCTTAAAAGAGCTGCAAGGTTTCTGCAGCTAAAGCTGAGTCAGGAAGCCTCTCTTAAGTGAGACACACTTACCTCTAGCAAGCAGAGCTCACCTGAGGAAATACTGCTACCAAGCAGCCGTGTTTAACTCTATTCTTTTGTGTCTAGAATTACTTCCCAATGTCTCTCACATTTTATGAGAATGCAATTGCTCCACATAGGGTTCCATTTGTTGACAGAGGTTTCTGTCTCATCTGGTCCTGCAGCCTTCAATCCCAAAGAAATACACAGTGGTCTACATTAATTATAAACTCAGAATTCTTATTAACTCTTTTTTACATCTTAAGTTAGTTCATAATTCTTGTCTGTGTTAGGCATGTGGCTTGGTACCTCTATCAGTGAGGCATTATTATCTTGCTTCCTCTGTATCTGTGTGATGACTGCAGACTGAGTCTTCCCTCTTCCCAGAATTCTCCTGTTCTCATTTCCCTGCCTCTACTTCCTGCCTGGCTACAGGCCAATCAGCAGTTTATTAAAACAATACTATATAAGTGACAGGGTACAAGAAAAGTGTTTAAGTATTTCTGAGAGCAAGTAAGTAAGTAAATGTGAAAGCCCTTGTGAGCTTCAGTCTTTGTGTTTGCAAAGCAAGCCTGATGATGTGTTTTTCATGAGGATTGGTTTGGCACATAAATGAAATGCAAGTGTATCTTAAGCTCTTGTCATAAGATATAATGATCAAATTACCTTCCCTTTCTACAATTTATTTGTTTCTTTCTTTCTTGTTTTTGAGACAGTTTTACCTATGCAGCCAAGACTGTCTCAGCTTCTAAGTAAGTGCTGGGTTTACAACCACACCAGGATTTCTTTCTTTAATCTTAACAAAAACTAATTCTCATTAAAACCTCACTCAAGGGTTGTAGCGTCTTGGTATAAAGTAGATATTTTGGGAACATTTACCATGCTTGAAAATTCTCAGATAAAATCTGCTTTGAGAAACACTGCAAGTAGGATTATAGGGAACTGAGAATTACTAAGTATTATGGATGAATTTGGGTCCATGACTGTAATCTAATAGTATCAAGGAAGCATCATGAGCAAAATGAAATTGCTGTATTCCCAGGAAGACCTAGCTTGCACTGTCAAGCTTCTTTTCTGTTGTGTAACTACTGGGGGAGCAATACATTACCTCAAATGACATCTCAGCAAAGGGAGGTCTCAGAGCAGCAGTTATAGCGTCTCTATAGAAGAGGCGGACATCCGTCACCCCAGCGTGGTAGCATCATGATGACAGCTCTTAATAACTGATGGCTGATGGTTCTAATGAAAATGTAATTTTGAAGGTGGTAATCTCCCCTATTTACAGTTATCATCAACCTTGCATAAGTACTTCAAGAGAAAAATTTAAAACTACTTGGAATGTTTGGCTTATTTATGAGTTTCAAAAACTGAAACCTCAGTGTCAAAAGTGGAGACTGTGGCAAGCATTGATATGGCCAGTATCAAAGATAAATGGGAAGGTGACAGGTGTGGCAAATCAGAGTGAGGAATAGCTCAGGGGTGCAAGTGTTAGGCTCTAGGGCTAGCATATCCCCTCTGCTCTACAATGTTCCTTTTGCTTTGCACACGAAGGTCATCTGCTTTCACGCCTAATAGTCCATGTTCTTCTCAGGCAGAATTGGCATCCAAATGGAAACATAAATAAATACCACAGAAAGAAGTACTGTGGACTTCTTGGGGTGTCTGGAATGAAGTTGAAATTTCAACATTTCAAGGACAACCTGAAGGTAAACCATGACTCACTGGAGCAGGCATTCCAGCCAGCCCTGATGTCATGTTTTATATGAAGGACTTTTTATTTACAAAGAGCTTATTTTTTTTTAAACCAAACTCAGCTACGCCAGGACATTTATTTCATCTCCCATAGACTAATGATGTGCAAATCGGATTGAATGGGACTGCGAAGTCATTTGTAACATAGAACAAGTGTTTGCTGCAGCTGAGCTGAGAGCGGCTGAAAAGACTTCTTTTGAAATTACAAGGGAGGGCTCTCAGCAGCTGGCCGTGCAGTCCGCTAAGCTGATGCGTTCCAGGATGCTACTTTTCAGGGCGACTGTGGACCAACTGTATTTGCTAACCACACATTAAAAGTTATGAAATATTTACTTTTGTCTTCTTTGGCTGGTACAAGGTAGAGATCACATCTGCAACCAAATATGCTCGTGAGCCCTCCGTAGTTTAGACCTTCTGTGGAATCTTTGCCTGTGCAAACAAACTCCGATTTATCCCTTTTATCACGGAGAGGAGGAGATTACCATTCCTTATCAGTGAGCTACATGAGTGCTGAACTGTGTGCAGTCAGTAGCGTCGGAGTTATTTTGAGCCTTATGCTTTCGTGAGACTAATGTTGTGAGGGCCATCTGTCTGCCTCTTGGAGACCACAGTCTTGCCTGCTTCTGTTGAAACAGTTCTTTCTCCCTGGAAAACAACATGTTATTTTTCTAAGAGAAACTGCTGATATCAACTTTTAAATTGTGTTGGGGAAGTCAGTCTGTTGAAACCCATTCCATATCCCCCGAATGTGGCGCTGCAAAGATGTGGAACTTTCCCAGACTCTATCTGATTCGTACATTTTGAATTTACACTGTTCTTTCAGAAATATTGAACTTACTGGCTTTTCATATTTTCAGTTTTGCTTTGAACTCTGTGACTGAAGCCATGCTAGGCAGTATTACACTGGAATAGAATCACATTGGCATAAGTTTTTTGAAAGGCAAGAAAATATAACTGTGAAGTAGAGATTATTTTAAGTGAGATGCAATTTTACTATATGTGTAAAATTAAAGCAGGCATAGTGATCCTAACCAGATTTGTACACACACACACACACACCACAAATAAGTAAGAGCGATCTGAATTTTCCAAAATATAATTGACTTCTTGCAAAAGCTGTGGCAGAGTAGAAATTTAGCCCATAATTTTCTGAAAATTGAGATAATAAGGACAGATTGCAGTACTCTGGCACTCATTGCTGATCCAGGAAACATGGTTTACTGAGTAGGGTCAACCTTTTTCTGACACCATACCAAAGGTACAGGTTACTGCATCTTCTTAAGTACTTTCTAGTACAAATGGGTTGGTTCTTTAATTGTTTTCTTTTGTTGAGCCCTGATGCAAGGTCAAACATTTCATTAAGTATTAAGGTTTGTAAGTTATATGATAAAATCCTTATCTTCAAAAAATTAATAAGTTCATGCATATGATTCTATAAAGGCAATTTATACTTTTATTATTTTATTAAAATTAGTAATAAGATTTATTCAAATGATTTCTTTTTCAACTTAAACCTGAGGACGTGCTATTGTATCTTAAGTTGTGTGTACAGTCTTAGATAGTTGAGGCTTTAGTGCCAGGATCATGTTTTTAATCTGAAGCAGTGAGAACCAAAAGTGACAATAACTCTAAAGCCACTACATGGTCTTTCTCAAATAGCAGAACCATGAAAGGGACATTTGGTAAGTTTTCCAGTCATAAGATAGTCAGGACTTGTTATGCACTTCATATTACGAGTAGTTGGCCAAAGACTTTAGATGCTGTCTGTATATGAGGGAACTATACTTTCCTTGTGGAATTTTGTTTGATTTTTGAGACAGAATCTCACTATTTAGCCCTGACTGGCCTGAAACTTGCTATGTAGACCAGGCTGGCCTTGAACATAGAACAATCCACCCGATTCTGTCTACTAGGTATTGGGATTGAAGGCATGTACCGTCATGCCCAGACTTCTTGAAAACTTATTAGTCAAATTGAGATTTTTGGGGTGTTTGTGTGTGTGTGTGTGTGTGTGTGTGTGTGTGTGTGTGCGTGTGTGTGTGTGTTGAGCCATGAAAATAGTTACCATTTATTTTCTTGGAACTCATGGGGACTAGAATTAAGGATTAATATTTTCCCAATAATGTTGAAATCAGAAATCTGTGCATGTAGCACATGGAGGCAGATTGAGATAGCTCAGAGCCATGTTTGTTGAGGGCCAGAAGCAATATTTGTTCTGTACCATAGCCCCATCTGTCTCTTAATGTACTTTCTGACTCACACTCCCCAACAAATGTTGTGGTATTGAAATAAAGTCAAAATTGGAAGTTATTATAGTATAGGACTTTCGCCACCAGCTGTCTAAAATATCTCAGTACTATTAGTTGCTTTTGTATGAAGATGGATATAAGTCCAGTTGACAGGGAAGTTCAGATGCCTTTGGGAGATGAGCACCAACACTACAAAAGGTAATGTCCTAAGGGCTACAGGAGCACAAAAGAAAAGAATTAAATTTACCTCAATGAATTGGGGAAGACTTTATGCTCTTTAATAAAATGGCATTTTAATTGTATCTTTAACAATCAGAAGACACCAGTTAGGCAGAGAAAGGGAAAGCTATTAGTTCTTGTTCCAGGTACCCACTGCTCCATAATTAGATGCTCCCAGGCTTAGTAATTTTCCTCATGAACTTTTAGTCTGAATAGGACCTGGCGATGGGGGCTACTTAGTGTGGAGAAAGGAAAATGGCTTTGCTGAGCAGCTGGCCACTGGCTGGCAGAGGAGCTGGACCTGCAATCTTGCTTTGGAAGTGCTCGTGTTTTTTCACAGCACGACAAGGGAACTGGAAGGGAGTATTCTTCAGGAGACACAATATGGAAGCCATGAATGCCTCAGTGTTGAGCCTGGAAGAAAGACAGCATCACTTATAGCCATCTGCCAGATTCAAGAAGAAGAGAAACAGACCTCCATAAATGTAGCCAACCTTAATCAACCACATTTGCAGATAGAGAACCATCTTTAATAATTTGTTAAATACACCAGCTGGCAGGAGAACATAGAGAAGACATTTGGGTCAAGCAGAAAGTCACATCAGATGCTGTATTAGCATTATTTTTGTTGCTGTGATAAAATGCCACGATCAAGGCAACCTAGAGAGTAAAGCATTTACTTTGGCTTTGGGTCCAGAAGACAAGAGTCTGTTCTGTCAAGGAGACAGGGCATCAAGCAGCAGCTGCTGAGAACTCACATCTTGATCTGTAAGCTTGAAAGGAGGAAGAACTAAGAAGTAGCATGCATCTTTAAACTCTTAAGAGTGTCCCAATGATACACTTTCTCCAGCAAGGCTGCCTCCTAAGCCTCCCCAGCCCTCCCTAAACGGTGCAACCAAATGAGGACTATGGTGTCCAAATGCCTGGCTACAGGGGTATCCCATTGAAGCCAGCACAGGTGGTGACCAGAAAAGTGGCATGGTCTAAGAGAAGCTGTTAAGAAAGATCATGAGTTTTATGCTGTGTTCAGAATTGCATGGGTCTTCATGCCTAGAAAATTGGCCTGATAATCCCTGTGTCCCTGTGGAGGACTGACAGAGGTAAGTGGCGTCACAAATGTGACTGTTGGATAATAGTTCTGGATATATTTGTGAGAAAGGAAATAGAACAAAGTGGAAGGAGGAGACTAGGAAGGAAAGAGTTGATTCCAATGAATTACACATAAAGATTAAGACTTCCTTACCAAATAAATCTAATATTAAATGTTGCAAAAGAATCAGCATGTTCCTGAAGTACCCAGTGATGTGGGATGACCTTCTGTATTCTGTGAAAAGGTGTTGCTTTTATTGGTTGGTGAATAAAACTGCCTTGGCCTATGGCAGGGCAGAATACAGCTAGGTGTGAAATCTAAGCAGAGATACAGGTAAAACAAGCAGAGTGGAGGAGAAGCCAGAGAGCTGCCAGAACAGCAAGATGTACTAAAGAACAGGTAATGCCACAGTCATGTGGTGATACACAGATTATAAAAAATGGGTTGATTTATATGTAAGAGCTAGCCAGTAACAGCCTGAGCCATAGGTCAAGCAATTATAATTAAAAAAGAAAAAGCTTGACTAGCTCAGTCGGTAGAGCATGAGACTCTTAATCTCAGGGTCATGGGTTCAAGCCCATGGGCACCCAGTGAAGTGAGAACCCACAAAAGTTTATTTACCAATTTATTAAGGGTTGCAATGGAAAGAAAAACTCACGAATACAGAGCAAAGCACTGATCAAGCTGACACTGTCCAACCATTCTGCTTAAGGGTGAAAAGTCACCAACTACAAGCTGCTTCTTTGCTGTTTGCGCTGGCCTCGACCAGACCAAAAGAGAGAGTCACGGGTCTCCTTCTCAGTTTTACTGGGTCACCTACTCAGAGAAAATTATGCCCACAGGACAAGTCACCCCAAAAGTTATTGGCTAAATGGGTCAAGTTTCCACAACAACCTAGTTTGAAAATGGGATTCATTCTTTGATGTGGGAGTGTCATATATCAATCTGTTGATTTCATTGGTTAAGTTATAATAAACCAACTGCTTGGCTTAGAACATAGATGGGAGGAGGAAACAGAATAGAATTCCGGGCGGAAGAGGAAGTGAGGTCAGACTCTGCGCTGCTTCCAGAGGGACCGGACAGCTGCCATGCTCTGCTCTCCCAGGCAGCTGCAACCCACGATGGACTTAGGCTAGAATCTTCCCAGTAAGCGCACCTTGGGGTGCTTACACACATTACTAGAAATGGGCTAGTCCAGGTGCGAGAGTTAGCCTAGAAGAGGCTAGATAGAAATGGGTCAAGCAGTTAAATGAATACAGTTTGTGTGTTGTTATTTCGGGCATAAGCTAGCCAAGCGGCCGGGGTGTTGGGGATGCAGCTCCGCCGCTCCTATTTCAACAATTCTTAGCACAGAAAGTGAAACATGCTTGGGAGAAGAGAGAGGGCATGGTAGACTTAATTTAGGATATGCTTCTTTGGAACTGCTTCCTAAGACATTTCCTAAGCAAGTGGTCATATGAATGCTGATTTCAGAAGCCAGATTAGCTTCTGAACACTGAACATTGTTATTTAGCTCTACATGTTAGTTGAAACTTGAAGAATAAATGGGAACAAGAAAAAGATTTTTTTGAAAGGGTTTGAAGGTCAAATTTGGGAACAAAACAACCTAAGCGAATGATAGGGTCAAAAAAAAATATAAAGGGCCATTAGAAATAGATGGGTGTTCACTGAACAAATACAACAATATCTGTTACAAAACTGAGTTGATTAGCAGTGCACTAATCTCCAAATTATTTTCTTAATGGCTCCCATGTTTAGTCACTGACACACAAATGCGAACCTTTCCCAATATTGAACATTTGCGATGGCTCTATAGAGGGGATGGCTCAATGTCTGCAAATGAAGGTGCTTAAACATCACCTCAAGATTGTCATATCTTCCCCAAAGTCTGTAAAATAGAGTTGATGTTCAATATGAATCAGTCATGATCTGTGTTCAGCTAAGGAGGGTGACTAGAAATAGCTGAGCATCGGGTCTGGTTCTCAAAGGTGATGGTACATTGATTCGCTTCCATTACTCAACTCTGTGTAGCTGTGTAACAACAGCTATCAGTTTCCACAGAGACACTACAGAGGGCAACCCTGTAAGGATGAGAAAGCAGGACAGGTCTGCACTGTTGGCTTGGGACACAAGAACAGCTAAAGGAGGCAAGGAATACTGTACCCAGGAGGGATAAGGCTGTTGGCTTGGGTTAGCACTGACAGCCGTGTAGACAATGCCAGACTTTAAATCCTTGTTATTTTGTAGTTCTATTACAGAAAGTTCACCATCCACTCAAAATAAATGCCTACTGAGCTTTGCATTGTATGTTCTAGTTGGCACTTATCAATATTTTAATTCTTTAAATCTTTAGAATTATACTGTGTTATTCATTCTCTCTCTCATTTTATATGTAGGAAAAAAACCTCATTGAGGTACATTACATTTCCCTACGTGAAGAGAATATTTAAGAAAAAATTATTTGATTCCAGAGTTTATGTTCTGTCCACCATGTGACAATGTCTGTATAAGGTCTCCCGTCCTTTACTATTATCAGAAATGGATAAATTTGCTGGGATTTAATTTGAATATCACAGATTCATCATTTACAAACTCAGTTAATTAATTTTCAAATTACTTCCCCAGAATTATGTAACCATCACCATATTTACTTGCAACAAAATATTTATAATGACTTGTGTTTGTAGACAGTAAACACTCAGTTAAAACTTCCGAGTAAGTAAATGAAATATAGGTGAAGTGGCAGAGATGCATAGCCTGATTCAGATATTGTTCATGTGTGTGTGTGTGTGTGTGTGTGCTGGAGTATGGCATGTGAGCATAGGGGCCGACAGAAGTCAGAAGAGGCTGTTAGATTCCAGTTAGTTGTGAGCTACCAATGAAAGTGCTGTGGACAGAACTTGGATGTATACGTATACATATACATATGTATATATATCATACCAAAGCAAAGGATTGTGGAGAGTTTATATATTACAAATATAATATAAAACATATATTTCCAAAGTATAATATAATATATGCTTCCAAAGGGTTGTTAAATATGTGGTTCAAGACTCAATGAAGGTGTAGATCAATGAGAGCAAAGGATTGTGGGAAAAACACTATATCTTATATTATATATATTGTATATAATATTGTACAGTATGTATTATATTTAATTATGTATGATATATGCAATATACATATATTTCCAAAGTATAATATAATATAATATAATATAATATATGCTTCCAAAGGGTTGTTAAATATGTTGTTCAAGACTCATTGAAGGTGTAGATCAATGAGAGCAAAGGATTGTGGGAAAAACACTATATCTTATATTATATATAGTACATAATATTGTACAGTATGCATTATATATAGCATTATATTTAATCATGTATAATATAAGCAATATACATTCTATTTATATATATCATATAGCATTATATATTCTCTCCATTATAATATACAATATAATATATAAATGTTCTCCACAATCCTTTGCTTTAATCTATCTACACCTTCATTTAGCCTCAAACCATATATTTAACAACCCTTTGGAAGTATATAAAGTTGAAATTGATTTTTCTATTTTGTTTTCTCATTTCTTGAATATGGGTGGTCTCTTCTCAAGCTAACCAGGAGAATAGAAGGGACCTGGAACTTGTGAAATTTTGGGACACATAATCACTTACCTAAGTACCTGCTTGCTTATGTAAAATTCAGATCATTTTCAGACCTGAGGTGCAGAGGAATCTCATCTCATGCTTTAGTGCCTACTCAGTGACAAGATTCTTTTACTACTGAATAAGTGGATGGATGAATTCTTAGAGATAGAGGAACTTCCCCAATTAGGTGGGGTATTCCACACATCTCCCTCACCATTACAATGAATTGGATGTTCAGTAGGGACTCTGTCTGAGTTAAGGAAGGAAGGAGAGCAAATGGAGAAGGCGCCGTAGAAAACAGGCTTTCCATTCTGGTTCCCTGTGAAATGCAAGTTAATTAAATCACAAAGTTAATTTGCTTCATATCCTGGGACATTTGCTGAGGTGAGACAGATCATCTTCTAACTCACGGTTATGATAAAGATGGACTTTACGACTTGAAAACAGACATCACATGGTTTTCCCCCTTTTATTAAGAAGTATGAGTTACTTTCCTCTTGCTTCCTCTAGTCTCCTTTTCTTGAACTATAATCTTGGCTTTTTCATTATTTTATAACATTAAAATAATGGAACAACTGACTGCAGAGAGATGAATGAGCCTCACAACTGCCTTACTGGTTGTTCAGTCTTCAGTCTTGAAATCATATGCATGCAAATAACATAAAGGTTTTATATATATATATATGTGTGTGTGTGTGTGTGTGTGTGTGTGTGTGTGTGTGCACATGCATGCAAATATACTTTAAAAAGAGTCTATAAACTTGAGTGGGGTGGTGAGAGGGGTTCCAGAGAGGGAAACTGGGAGGGGCTAGATGGAGAAAGGGAGGAAGAAGTGATCTAATTATATTTTCATTAAAAAATTAAAAATGGACTGGTACTTCTGATACCCTGATAGAAAAGAGAAATTGAAAGCTGAATGTCTTACTACATATTTGGAAGCAGTGGAGGAAGAGTACAGCTGAGGAGTAAATTCCCAACACATTGGTAATCTTGGGGAAGTTCCTGACTGTCCCATACACATAATCTTTTAAGGTAAAGAAAATAAATCCTACACCACACAGTTAATGCAGGAATTAAACAAAATACTGCACTAAAAACCATGTCACAAAGAACCCAGAACCAAGTTAAGCTTTCAATAACTATTAATTATTAATTTCTACTTTACTTTCTCCAGTTGGAGTGTTAAATTAAGAATGATTTCCCGAGGTGAAAAAAAAAAGTGATTGTTTGGAGGATGCAATGCACTGGAATACAGATACTCAGTCTGATTGGAAGTAACCAGCAAATTAAAATCAACACTGAGGAATATCAAGGATCCTGCTATACCTCTTGAAGTTAGCGTGCACTTTAACTTATGAATGGCAGTTGAGTCACTTTATTTTTTATATACTTCTGGAGACCAATGAAAGCAACCAGCACTTATGTATGTATTTAAATTTCCCTTCAGTTTTTATAGTCACCAATAGTAATTAGGTTTTTCATTTGTTTTATTGTTCGTTTGTTTGAGAGCGTTGATTAGTATCTGGATCAATGGGATTGAAGATTGGCATGGAGCATTAACTTTCAATAATTTTAATTGGTGGTATTTAGAGATTTACATTCTCTAAAGCTCTGTTACTTGACAGTTGTTGCTGACTTTACACTAATGGCTTCAAAGTAACTAAATGACGGAAAGTCTAAAACAATGGTGATCACAGATTTATGCGCCATGTGAAACAGCTCTGCTTTAATTGAGGGGCAGAGGGGCCAATTGATATAGATTTTAAAGAGATACACTTTTCTCCCAGAGCTATTTTCTGGTGGAAAACATACCAGCAAACCAGGACTCCGAAGTCCAAGTTGTCAAGAAGCCCAAGTATCTTGTAAAGTGGGGGAAAAAAAAACCCACTGCACAATTCTGCTATTCTCTCAGCCTAATGAAACGCTAGCAGGCTGCCCCTCTGTTCTCCCATATCTTATATTTCCAGGCCTTGCCACCTGCGCAACAAAGGCAAGCAATCTATTTAGAAGGCTGTTTTTCATTCTCTTAACTCTGAAGGTCTTTATTCTCAGCATGAGATTATTGCAACAACTTAACAAGCAGTGTTTTCTTCCCCCATTTTCCTTTCTTTTCTCTTTGCACCTATGTCCTTTTAAGTCCATTCATGCCTTAGGGAAACATTTAGTACTTAAGCTTTGGTTTTTCGAGCTCAATCGTGTAGAAAATCTAACACAGAATGTGTGCACAAACGATAGCTCCACACAATAGGGACAACCAAATAGCACAAAGAGAAAGGAAGAATATGGCTGTTCAGGGAGCAAGGCTGCCCTTGAATTCAATTTTCCAACAGTAGACCTGATGCTTTCTCCCAAGATTCCCAGGTTTCAAATTGGCCATATATCCAGGGCCAGTTACCTGGACAATGGGAGAAAATCACAGTCGGTAATTATGATCCTGGTTACTAGGTTGTTAAGAGACTAATATTAATCCCCAAATTGTATAAGGACTGCGTTCATCTGGCCATAATTGTATAGTCTTCTTGAAAGCCTTTACTAACAATGCTAATTTAACATGAATCACCCAGGGGAGTAATTTTCAGCTGGTGGGGTTGAGAAATTTTTGATTAGTTCAGGACACTTTCTCCAGAACAGGAGTAACAACTGGGTACAAATAGAAAGACACAGTCAGATCTTTTCATGTTGTATTAGGTGGACCAGTCAGTATAAAGATAAAAGGTAATTCCTGCACTGACTGGAGGAAAATGGCTATCGATACTGTATAACTACATTCAATTAAAAGTATACTGAGATGATTAGCATCAAGAAATAATAATTGCTCTCACAAAATATGTGTGCACATCAAAATCTTGTCTTTACAGCGAGCTGTTTATATGAAGGACTGATTTGCCCGACTCTGCAAATCTCCCTTGACATCAAAACATCGAACATAGGTGTCTGTGTTGTTTCGTTTTGCTGAGAGGAAAGAAGAAGATTGGTTCCAATGACTCTTGACAGTTACATACGCTTCAGAAGCAAGACACAAGATCTGTGAGCTCAAGCTTTGTTTTCAGGATTGTGCTTCTTGTTTGCAGTGAGGACTGGCCCACCCCCTTTTGTTCTTTTCCAACTGCCTGCTTATTTCATTATTCTTGGCTAATGGGTAACTATGGAAACAAAAGTAAATTTCATGTCTGAGACTAGGATTTCTTGAGATTTATAGACTGTATCAAGAAACAAGGTAATCTTCTTGGGGCCAACTATGTTGCATACACAATTGGTCAAAATTACAACATTTTCACCATACTTAGAGTTCCAGTATCAGAGCATTCTAAACCAAGAGGTTTTTAAAAATATTGACACGGCTATATTTAATTGTCTCTATTATTTATGATTGCCATTAACCATCTTAACAGTAAGAAAACTCATATTACTGGTGAAATAAATAAGTCAAAAACTTAGAAATAATTAAGAAAAATCTTTCCGTGAGTTGTTTTGAGTGTTTAGATATGTTGTATATTATATCAAGGTTGTCAACATAATTTATATACACATATAGCTCAAAAGTAGTGTATCACATATATCTGAAGAATTAGGTAAGTTTTCACTTTGTTTGTTCTTACTATGGAGAGGATGGGCTCAAATACTTCAGAAGGGTCATTCTTTGAACATCTCTACTTCTGTAAAACATGGTATTTCTAGATGTCTTCATAAAGAACTGTGTGTAACCACAAGTCTCTTTCTTATTAAGTGGTTTGGTATACTGTTTATGACCAAAGACTCAGTTACTCATCAAGGTGGGAGAGCAGCAAATGTCTACATCTGCCATGCCCCTCTGCCACGATACTCTGCCTCAAAATAATTGAGACAGCTGACCATGGACTATAACCTCTGCACCCATGAGCCCAGATAAATGTCTTCTCTCTTAATTAGTTTCTCCCTGGCGTTTGTTGTAGTCCTGAAAACATGATATATATAGGTCTTTTCCCATCATGACCACAACTTCAAACTCAGATGTATAATGAAGATATTCTCTCTGTATAGGGAAAGTGCTAAGAGACATACAGAAGAAAACAAAAACATAAGATCCAAAAAGATGTGGTACAAATAGTTTTTCAATCTAGGAAGGAATTCTGGATGAAAAGTTAAAATAGATCCATTATTTACAGGTAAAGTCGAAGGGGAGGCTTGAGAAAGGTCAGTCTAGGTTAAAAAAGAAATTTCCTTTCCATCAAAGGCATGGATATTGCTGTTGTAAGATCTCTTGGGGTACCTTTTGGCTCTTATTTGTTATTTCTTACTCAAAAGCCTAAAACTATGAATAATATACCTATTGCCTTCACCTATCATTTGATAGGCACTGAGTGGGACTGTGGTGGATAGAAAGTCTTATGCAAAGGATATTATGTAAAGGTGTTCTCATGTTCATTGGTAGTAGACAGAGAAGGTAGGAAGAAAGAGATGTAAATTCCCTTATTTATCTTCAGAGGCCCATTTTAACACTGAAATAATGGCTTTCTGACAATAGAAGGCTTTTAGTACTATGCTTTGATATGTTTTGAACATATAATATAATTTTACTTACCGATTCAAAAGAATCTTCAGGGAGTCTTTGTTAGAGCCTTTATCTTCTTCATTGCTAATATTAGATGACTCTGAACATCAGTGTATATTTCTAAAGGGTTATTGAGAATAGGGGTGAATGGTTCTTTATATATATATTTAGCCCTTGGAAGAACCTTAATCATCGGAAAATGCCCTATATCCCCATCACCGTTGTAATAGAAGGGGGACATTTTAAAATACAGGATCTCATTGTGCATCCCAGATTGACCTCCACCTAGTTATGAGAATCGGAAGTCTATGATCCTTTTGCCTCAGTCAGGAGTCTGTTATGTATCATTATGCCCAGCAAAAATTTTTATTTTGTTGGAGTATTAATGAGTGAGTCCATGATCTTGGCTTCATATATCATTCTCATTTTAATGGGTGATTTCTCTCATCAATGCAAAATGTTACTTCTGATGTAATAGCAAAGTCATATTGTATAATATTCTTTCTTTCAAATGACATACTTGAAATCATGGATGGAACTGGAAAATATTATACCGAGTGAAGTAATTAGGTCCAGGAAGAAAATCACCACATTCTTCTGATGTGGGATTCCCCTTTGTATGTTTTTAATACCATTGGTTAATAAAGAAACTGTTTGAGCCTGTGATAGAGCAGAATAGAGCTAGGTGGGGAAAACTAAACTAAATGCTGGGAGAAAGGAGGCAGAGGCAGAGAGAAACCGTGTAGCCCCACCAGACACAGACGCCAGAACTTTACCTGGTAAGCCACAGCCTTGGGACAATACACAGATTACTAGAAATAGGTTAAATTAAGATATGAGTTAGCCAGTAAGAAGCTAGAGCTAATGAGCCAAGCAGTGATTTAAATAATATAGTTTCTGTATGATTATTTTGGGTCTGAGCTGTGGGCAGTTGGAAACAAAGAAATGGTCTCCCTATAACATTTTCCCACTTACTTGTAAATCTTAGTTCTGAATCTTTAGACTTGAGTATATAGCATAAAGTAACTGAAGCAAAATTGAAAGAACCCATAAAGGGAGAGATGAAGAAGATGAGCTTCACGGAGGGGAGAGTAGAGCACAGGTGCTGTGAAGAGAGAAAGGAGGAAGCAGGTGTGGGACTTTAACTAGAAAATGGACAAAGAGGGCAATATAGAAGGAAAAGCCACAGGAAAACTGCTGCTTGAAGAATCAGCCTTCAGCAGCTCAGGAACTGAAGGGGAGCAACGGAGACAGCAGACTAATCCCACAATTGACTTTTCTATCTGAGGGCATAAAACTTAATTCTCTGGGGCCAGCTGTGTGACATTCTCTTGTTCTTATTTTCTATCCTCTGTAGCGCCTGCTTTATCAGGGTCAGGGACTGCACTTTAAACAGTACAGCTTAAGAGGAAATTATCTTCATAATAATCCACAAGTGAAAATGCCCAGTAGAATAGGATATTTTTATGAGATAATCAAACTACATTAAAGGCAGTAGAGATCCCCCAACACCCATTCACACCTTGCCAGGTACCAGAGAAAAAAGGCAGTGGCAAACACGTAAAGGCACAGCGGGGTAAAAAGAGGCATTCTGAAGCGGAAGCCCTTGGGGCCTTGTCTATCTGCGATTCACCCATCAGTGCCTGGCCTTCTGGTGAGTAGAACTCCTGATGCTCAATTTGTGCATGTAGTTTTTATAGTTAAGCCACATAGAAGGATGATGTTCTCCCCAAGAAACATAGACATTTCTTAGTCAGTGTTGTATTGCTGTGAAGAGACACAATGACCACAGCAAATCTTCTATTATATAAATAAATTAAATTTAAATTTCTTTCTTTCTTTAAAAACAATCGTTTCTCATTTTGCATACCAATCCCAGTTTCCACTCCCTCCTCTCCTCCTGATACTCCACTTTCCCCCCACTCTACCACCTATCCTCTCCTCAGAGAGGATAAGGCTTTCCTGTGGGGGAGTCAACAAAGTCTAGCACATCACTTTGAGGCAGGACCAAGGGCCTCCCCACTTTATCTAAGATGAGCAAGATATCCCTCCAAAGAGAATGGGCTCCAAAAAGCCAGTTCAAGCAGTAGGGATAAATCCCGGTCCCATTGCCAGTGGCCCCTCAGTCTGCCCCAGCCATACAACTGTCACCCACATTCAGAGGGACTACTTTGGTCCTATGCTGGTTCTCCAGCTGTCAGTCTGGAGTCAGTGAACTCCCACTAGTTCAGGTCAGCTGTTTCTATGGGTATCCCCATCATGGTCATGAACTCTTTGTTTATATTATCGCGCCTACCTCTTTTTGATTGGACTTTGGAAGCTCAGCCTGGTGCTTCGCTGGACCACAGCAACTTTTGTCAAGAAAAGCATTTAATTGGGACTTCCTTAGTTTTAGAGGCTTAGTGCATTATAATCATGGCAGGAAGCATGGTGATGTGCCAGTAGATGTAGTTTTGGAGAAGAAACTGAGAGTTCTACAACTGGATCCCCAGGCATCAGGAAGAGAGAGACACTGGTCCTGGCTTGAGCTTTTGAAGCCTCAAAGGCCACACCAAGTGACATACTTCCTCCAACAAGGCCACACCTACTAATTCCTGTCAAGTAGTGTGACTTTCTAATGACCAAACATTCAAATATATGAGCCTATGGGGGCCATTCCTGTTCAAACCACTGCAGTGGGAAACTTTCTCTTAAGTTTTTGGTCAGGATAGTCTTACAGAATCTCAAAATTATGCAGACTATTGCCATTGCCCTTGATTGCCTCTCAGAATTTGAAGGTAAGACACTTTTGTTGAAGTCACTACACACTGCAGACACAGGACTTGGAGGAATCTAGCTAGAACTGACCTGGAAACCTCTTCTGTGAGACCTAGCTCTCACAGTAGCTGAAGATGCTATACAAGCTGCAAAGAAGGGAAGGAATAATAGTCCTATACAGTTGTAGAGCCTACAGGTCACATCAATGACAATCCCAGTAAGATATCCTCAATGGTGCAACCATGGCATTTTTATCTGGGGATAACTAACAGACACAATCCAATCCAATACTGTCTAGTTGGATTTAAGTCCCACTAAATAGGAAATTCATACCTGATACTCTAAATCCAATCCACTACCTGTGGCTGAAGAAGTCATAGACCCTAGAGAGGAGCCCACTATTGTCATTTTCCTAAACCAATAAAACTTCTAAGTCCAAACACTTATCCTTATACCCACAATCAAGTGTAGATTCTTCCATCTTTTAACAAGAATTTTTAAATTGTATTTTATTTTAAATTATTTTTCATACAATATGTTTTGATCATATTTTGTTCCCACCTCCAATTCCTCCCACCTCCCTTTACACATAACTTTATGTTCTTTCTCCCTCTCTTTCAAATAAAAACCAAATCAAGTCAAACCAAACTAACCAAACAATTCACACAAAAGCAAAATCAAATAAAAAAATCAATCAAACAAACAGTTTGACTAAACAAGATGAAACAAAAAACCTAGTGAGTTCGTTTTGTGTTGACCAACCATTCCTGGGTATGAGGCATGCCCTGCAGTGTGGTGGATATATGTAGTGACATTCTATTGGAGAAAGCTGGTTTTTACCTTTGCCAGCCATAAACTATTGCAAATAGCTTCTTGGTTAGGGGTAGGACCCCATGTTTTCATCCCCCTTGCAGTGGTGGGGTCTCATTTGGCTTGAATTGCTCAGGCCTTGGCGTGTGCTGCTGCAGACTCAGTGGTTCACATGTGCAACAGTCCTGTTGTGTCCAGAAGACACGTCCAAGGCACTGTTGTAAGAGATTAAGAAGCAAAACACTTCTGTTAGAAAAGGATATGTTCTCTGTGCTGATTTTGCTTGTAAACATTCTCCATTCTCCTTCCAGAAGAGGCCAGAAGAAATCACTTTATTTTGAACCATTGGGAACCCTTTCACAATTCTGGTCTACACACACTTCATCACTCTGTTCTTGATTTATTGTGACTGTTTCCCCCAATAGAACGGAAGGTTTAGTGAATGAAGAGTGTCATCTTCTGAATCCCCAGTATGTGGGCGAGGCAGGGTATAGGGCACTGCTTAGTGAATGTTCGCTGTAGAAGTGAATGACAGAACACAGGAGTTAGGAGTAAGCACTGGAGTAGGACTGACAGGTGTTGAGTTCTGGCTCTTCTGCCAATGAATAGCAAGATGATGAGCTCCTAAGCCTGTTTCACAACCTGGGTAATGGAAATCCCAACTCAAAATCATTTCAGTGAGGTTAAAAGCACAATTATACGAAAAGGGCTTAGCCTTTTCCATGGCACACAGTAAATATTTCTTGATTTAAACTGGAGCTGAAACTATCACTATCAATGTCATGAAGAGCAGACTCTGAGTTCTAGACCATTTCTCTTCCTCTCTCTCTTGCTTAATAGTCTACTTTCAAAAAAATAACATTGATATACAAAAGATTATAACAATTAACCTTGCCAGCCATACATTACATTAAGATGAGTTGATATTTATTTTCCTTTATATTCTAGTCCATTCTCACTTTCTACCTCCACGATATGTGTGTGTGTTTGCACACTTCCTATATATATTATCTGCCATATACAGGTATGTATTTCCTTGCTATGGAGAAATATTAAAAATATCAGCTCACTGGACTGCAAACAGAAGTGGTTTGACCTTATTGAGGTAGTAAGGCAAGAGCTGTCTTTGAAGAATTAGACCAATGTAAGCAGCAGTCACTGAGACAACTGGAAAGTCGTTTCCACAGCTTTGTTTTCTTACCAACTGACCAAACATGAAAGATGAAACCCAATATATGGCAAAGACTCTCCTTCAGAGCGCTTTCCAGCGTCTTCCACATTTCCAAACAATTGGTTTAAGAAGCACACTTTGTGCTTTTTATTAAAGACATGATCAAGGTAGATTTTTTCTGTAGGAGATTTAATTTGTCAGTGAACTATAGCTTCAGGTTGGCCATCTGGAAAAATAAACTCCTCAAGAGCCATGTAATTTGTCCTTTGTCTGCTTTCAGGCCCTGGATCTGAGGGATTAGTGTTGAGCAAACAGTAAGCAGGCGTTTTCCTGGCTCCTTGAAGCGCCCTCCTTTCTCCTAGGGCATCTCACTAAGTTACAAGTTAACAAATGGCTCTTACTCCTGTAAAGCTTTTGTCAATACTATGTATATATAAACCTGATTTTCAATCTAACCAAACAGCTTTTCTTTCCTAGTTGGGGAGCCATAGCCATATGGACTAAAGCCCGGGGTCAGAAAAAGCATATTGCCTGGGATGCAGGCCCACCCACCAGCTGTGCCCTTGAGTGGAAGGAGAGGGGGTGGCAGGAGGAAACCATTCTCTCTCTCAGCTCATAATTCGTCCGTTCTCCCCAGTCTACCAAGTTCTTAGCCTGGTTGCTTGCTAAATGTCACAGGAGACAATTCCCATGTTTTCCTAAAACTAATTGTTATTTTTCCCCAAAGCCTAAATACCAGGTCGCCTTTATTTGAGCGCAGCATGAAGGAATTAGAGCTTGGCCAGCCAATCTCCAAAAGCTGTGTGCTCAGATGAAACCACAGTTTCTGATAACTTGCACTTGTTTCAATTCCGAGAGGCTGCAGAATCGCTTTCCATTTCCTTTCTTAGGAGAGAGATAAGAGGGACAGTGATTGCGGTTAGCGCGTGAGCTGTGGGGCCAGACAGTCCTGCTTTGTTAGCTGAACCATCGTGTTTGAAGTATCTGATCCAGCAAACCTCACTTTTTGCATCTGTATAATGGGGGCACTGTGACTAGCTATGAAATCCCTTTGGGAAAGATTGTGACAATTACGTGCGACCTTGCAGGCAAGATGGGGCTGGTTTTGGGAGGTTTATCCTGCCTGCTCCCATACACTGTGCAAAATCTTTAGTATCATAATGCCTACTTTAAGAAGTTGCATTCTGTGGCAGGAACGAGTTCAAGTAGTCCATAGCTACTCTAGGAGGAGCTGTTGAAGTCCAGCCAGGCTAACACATTCCCAGCTTTGCTTGTATTTCCAAGATTTAAAGCTTAATGCTCAGATAATTTGTTTATCAAACTATGTCGGTTGATTGCCATATTGTGTTTTCATCAAATTAATACATTCCTGATTATAAGAAAAAAATTATAAAATTCCATCTAGTTGTCTTAGTGTTTAAGTGGTGACTTAGTAACTTCATGGTATTTCTCAGTCGCTACAGAACAGTGACTCCAGACCGGGCCAGGCTCTTTATTTATCTCTCTTAACACTACCCTTTTCTTCTTTATGCACACAGATCCCACCAAGAAGACTCACAACAAACCACATAACTCCATTAGTTTGCTAGGGCTGCGACCACAAAGAACTACAGACTTGTGGCTTAAAGGGTAAACACTCCTCATCTCACGACCATGGGGAGCTGAGGTATGAGATCTGGGTAGGGACAAGGTTGGCTCTTTCTGAAGATAGTGAGGGAAGTGTCTTCCAGATCCATCTCCTTGGCTTTGAGGTCACCATGTGACTATGTTCTCCCTGGTCTCTGTATACTGTTTTCCATGTACCTAGCTCCATGCCTGTTGTATAAGGGAGCCAGCATATTAAATTAGCACACACATTAATGATCTTTCTTTAACCCATTTTCCTTGTAAAATGCTATCCTCCCCATAATGCCACATTCTGAGCTAGTTGGGGCTAGAACTGTGATATGGAAATTTTGGGCTCTATAATTCAATCTATAACAAGTTGTTAGTGGGAATCTGGTTTGCTGCAAAGTTTAATGCGTGGGTTGAATTAGAATAAAAAAAAACCTATCAGTTTCCATTTCTGACCCTAGGACATTTTTTATTGCTTTCACTATCTTACTCTGCCACCGCTCATTCCACCAAAACCAAAAGACAAACCTTAGTTATTTCCTCACAGATCCTTGCTTGACAACCTCCATATCCCTTGCATCTCCTTGGGGAAGGCACATGTCACACTTTCCAGGAGCATGTTGCTTCCTTACCTGTTGCCACCTTCCCAGAGTGGCTTTTATTTGTGACAGAATGGCAGATACTCTTTCTTTTTATTTGTTTTTAAATAGTCAATGGCAAGACTTTTCAGCTTTATCACTACTGACATTTTGGGCAATCTAATTCCTTGTAGAAAAATGTTATGTGCCTTGGCGGGTGTTGAACAGCATCCTTGACCTCAACACAAACTCTAACATTACTCTACTTGTCGGAACAAAAAGTATTATCAAATATGGATGACTGTCTCTGCAGGTGGATGGCACAATCCCCAGTGTTTGAAAAAGAGCTGAGCAAATACATGGGCACAGTATCTGGCCTAGAAGAGCAGCAGTGTTGAATGGTAAGTTTCTAGGAGTGCCTGAAATAACATAAAGAAATAGGGTCCAGTTTCACCTTTTCTAGGAGATGTTGCATCTGCTTGGATTCACTTCAGCTGTCTTGCCACCAAAACCGGTGATAAAGTTATTTCACTAAGGATGACAGTTTTGGAGGAGTGAATATACCCATTCCTGTGATGGCATTGTCCAGTTCCTAAACCACATGGCAACTTGAAGCTCACTCTAGGAGAGGGCACTTGCTGTTTTTAAGCCCATCTTAACTGGGTTATTATATTAATTGTTACTCAGATAGCCTTAAACACACCATATGCCGCCCAATAGGACATTGCAATAACTTTTCTATTCTACTTGTACTTGTTTTACCTAAGAAACTACAATGGTAGCTATTTAAATACAAAAATTACACTACATAAAATATAAGTTCCCCTTCATGGTCTTGAATTCCTTGCTCATAGACAGTTTGCCTGAGCTAATGGGAGCTCACCAACTCCAAATGGACTGGGAGTGAATGAGCATGGGATTAAACTAGTCTCTCTGAATGTGGTCGACAGTTGGGGCAGACTGAGTGGTCACTGACAGTGGCACTGGGATTTGTTTTTACTGCATGTACTAGCTTTTTGGGATCCCATTCTCTTTGGATGTATACCTTGTTCAACCTAGATGTAGTAGGGAGGTCCTTGGACTTGCCACAGGGCAGGGTGACTTGCCCTCTCTTAGGACTGGAGGGGGAAAGGGTGTGTGGAGAGAGTGGGAGGAGGGGAGGGAGTGGGATTTTAGATTGGTATTTTTTTAAGTAATAAAATAATAATAAAAATAAATAAAAAAGATAAAAAGAACAACAACAACAAAAGACAAGTTACATCATTAGTACGGATGTTAATAACTCACTGTAAAACTTTCGTTTACTTATATGAAAGTCTGTCTCTGAGTGAACCAGGTCTTGGTGGCGAATCTGTGGAGGTAAAGAGTCTGGTTAGTGAATTCACTAAGGCCTCTTTGCAATAAATAGAAATGAATCAATGGCCTTGTTCTTGTGCGAGTTGTTGATCACGGGATACAAGTCAAACTTCTGCAACATGACTGCTGCTCATTGTCCTCAGCTTTGTGGCCTTGGTGCCTGTTGGATACATTTGATCATTTCCTCCCTTAAACCTCTGTTCTGTAAGCCTCATGACTCTGCATTTCTTTGGTCGATTTTCTACATCTCTCAATATTCTTTCTTGCTTCTCCTTTTTCTTCTTTTGAAGAAAGGCGACTTAGGAGAAAAATTATATGTTTTGGTGTCAGTTTAATTCTATAATATGTCTCATAGAAGTTGTGCTGCTATCTTCTTGGTGTATTCTTATAGGAACTAATGATCACTTTAAAATAATCATTCTTAAATAAGATCAACTGTACTCAGAAACTCTTCATTTTATAATTTCACAATTTTTAGCTAATAAGTTCATATTATAGGCATATAAATATGAGAGACATTAATGTATACAATATCTCAGGCAATGTCACCTGGGATTGACTGGAATCTGCCTTCCACACCTCATCGCACCTAACCACTTTCCTTGAGAAAGCCATATAAGCTCTCTGGTTCGATTCAGATGTCTATACATGCAGTTGTGAAACATATGGGTGGTGTGTGTTAATCTGCCCTGTGACTTTTCCTGGAGAGATGTGAGCATATGCTTACTCTCCCTTTAGAGCATCCAACAACAGACCAAAGTAATGATTCCACTCAAGTGGAGCTGTGTGAGCCAATGAGTTTATTGGGGTTACATACAGAAACATGGATGAAAGATGGCTTACAAGTGCTCAGAAGACTCAAAAATATCTACATCAAAGAAAAACCCTCCCCACTGTGGGTGATGACTCAAGACAGCTAAATCCTTGGAGCTTTCTGCCCAACATTCAGATAATCTCTACTGAAGAAAATCTCCCTCTCCAGCAACTGCTTACTGTTTTTTATAACTTTGGGGAGGAGCCCTGTGAATTTTGTAACTTTCTGAGCTTACGTTTCATAAATATCTTGAACCCTGTGAGTTACCGTCTTCCTTGCAGGAGTGGATATTTCAACCCAGAGGAAGAAACAACAATATCTCAGGGCATCCATATTAGTCCAGTTTGGATAATTTTAGATTATCAGGGGATTGTTAGGAAATATTTGTTGCAGATTGTCTGAAACCATCTACAGAAGTTTAGGGCAAAGAAACATGCATTTAAGATAGGTACTGTGTTTCCTGGAAAGTTATACCCTTAAAGTGAATACAGCTAACTGAAGACCAGTCTCGTGTTCCTCCTCCACTTCCACTATTCCCTGTCATTCCCTGGTGGCAGTGCTGTTTCAGGTGATGGGAAACCTCATAGTTCCCACCAGATCGCTTACCTTTAATCCTGGTATTATTTGATACGTTCTGTATCACAAATTCCATTAAAGTGGTTAAATAATTCTCTGAACTGTACCTAAAATATTCACTATAGGCATAAGGATGTGTCTTTGTCTCAGTTGGTAAAGCAATTTGCCTTGCAAGTACAGGACTTGAATTAGATCACCAGTACCATATAAAAACCAGGTGCAGCCGCACACTGGTGAGACAAAGACTGGGGCTCAATGGCCAGATGGGTCTACTCTAATTGATAAACTCCAGCAACATGAGAGACTATGTGTTAAAGGAGGTAGATGATACCTGAAGTGTTTTCCCTGGGCCTCCATACACACTTGAGCATGTATGTATACATGTACCTGAATACATATAAGCACATGCACACATACAAAATCTCTGTAAAATTTAGAAAAGAAGAAAGACTGAGGAACTACTTGTCCATTTGGAAGCTGAGCATTTTTTTTTCAGTAGTTAAGACACTAGAAATTCTCCGCCTGATTATCGACTTTCTGCCCGTAGTGCCTACCAACAGTTACAGGACTTCAAGACATTTTGAAAGCCAGAAGGTCATGTTGGCTTCCCCCATGCAGTGCAACAAAGACTCTTAGAAGACTACACCAAGCCCAAGAATGACATGGTGTTATTGTGATGAGCATAGAATGTATTTGGAGTCAATCCCGAGGGGTTTTACTGAAAAGTCAGTTTCATGCCAGGAGTAAAGGGAGTTTCTGTGGAGAGGGAGGTAGATTGGACTCCACGTACATCGAGTGGCATTGGGGGTGGGACCAGTGAGTCACAGGATGTGGGAAGATCAGAAGGCTGCCTTTTGTGTGCACGCTAAAGCCTGTCACTTAAGGGCATGCACCTAATTATTTCTCTTTCACGCACGGGTGCCCTGTTTGCTGAAGGTGCTGGGAAAAGTTGCCAAGAGATAAATTCAGCTATTTCTGAGAATATTTCCATGGTTCGGTGTTTATTTCTCTGGCAGACTCCAAGATCTATCACTTGAAGCTGAACATCTGTTTGCTTGTGCTTGTAAGTCTCCAAATGTGTCCTGCATACACTGTTTAAAGAATTTATCAGACACAGGATGTTTTCCTAGCACTGGGAATGAAGGAAGGGAAACTTTACCATTTGACAACTACTGACACTTATTGTGTGACTAGGATAGTGTTACACCCCTCAGTGCTAGTTATAAAGACTATAATTAACTGGGCGGTCTTTGGAGACTCCTAACCAACTCTGAAGCATTTCTGCTTCTCAGATTTCAGCTACTGCCTTCTCTAAGTGGGAGCTGGACAAGCAGAGCAAGTAGGCCTTTGAAGCTGTACAGTGTCTGGCCCTTCTTGGCTAACTGTGTTGCAATATAGCTGACATTACAGTAGGTAGCAGGGTAATTCATGGCATAAACAATACAATTCAACATTTCACTTTTATCAAGGTGCAGTGTGTTCTCTTCTGGGCAAATAGTTCCTCACTCAGTTGAGAGAGAGTGACAGCTGAAGCGACTGTAGGCTTGATAGCAACATCAAAAGGGTTATCCTGCTATGCTAGTTGATTAAAGTAACTGTTAAAAACTTGAGACTTTAATTCAATAGGGTATGATTAGGTATTCCTCTTTTTCTTCACTTAAGGGCTCAACAACCTATCTCACGATTTATGGCAGAAACCTCAACCTGGTTCACTAATGGGTATTTGGATGGAAAGCCAAAACCTGGAGGCTGTGGGTGGGGAAAGGAAACTGACTTACCTATTAAGCAGGTATCTCTGGTTAGATCGGAAGCCAATGGCTTCCAAATTTTTTAAAAAGAGAATTCCAATTCTCCTCTGTCAGTGGCTGAAAAGGTAAGCAAAAGGGAAGTCAAGATTACTGTGCTTTGTAGTGCGAGGGAAAAATGAGTTAATTTGCCATCCCTTGAGTTCATAGTTACCTTTCTAATAAACCTGCTTCAATACCTGGGGGATTTGTCACAGAGCTCTTTCCAGTTTCTGAAAGAGAGTGTTTGTTTTTTAATCATTTAGATAGGCTAGAGCCTACTCTATAGGACTCAGGTCTCCAAGACTGGCTGCGTGCTGAGGGCATCAGATGACCTTGTGTTTGGAACTATTTGACAGGCTCTGAAGTAAAAGTTGCTGAATAAAGATAATTACTTTTGATGCTTCACTATCAAGACCCATTTCAGACAATTAACTATGACTGCAAAATGTCAAAGGCCAGGCTGTCGGCATCTAGAGCTAAAACTTTCAGTTCAAGAGGTTGAAAAGAAAGAATGCCAGAGAGAGACCATCACTTCCTCAAACCTGATGGAGGGTTAAGAGAGCTCAGGACACCTCAAAAGCAGAGAATTAAGTACTCTGGAAAACAAAGAATGGGGACTGGAAGAAGAGAAAAGCTACCTTGTTGATTAGCTGCCCCCGTGGAGAAAGTCTCTGCCACTTGGCTTCCTTTGATGAGATTATAGACTTTGGAAAATTGTTCCTACCAAGAACATGTTGAAAGAGCATCTTGCAGGCAGGCAGGGAAGACAGTCCTCATCTTTGGGAAAGTACACTGTGGAATAGCTGGATCACATTTTCAACCTTGAGCTCAGCTTGCTGTTGGTGGTTCTGTCTCAGTGTAGTTTAAGATGAAACTTGCATTTAGCTAGGGGAAATGATACTGATTCTGGATAGGCAAATTCTTTATAACAAGTAGCACATCTTTATGTAATCCATCAATAGGACAGACTGTAAATATTCATTGCCTTGAAGATTGCCCCAGTTGTATTTCTTTCTGGCTCCTTCCTCTTGTTAGCTAAAAATGTATCTAAGTTAACTTTCTATTGATTTGGATACCACAGTCTGGTGTTAATTAATTTGCCGCTTTTTTATTCAGGTCTGATCAGCTATCACCTCATATATAAATAGCACGTCACATCCTCAGAGTTGAACACATTTAGGGAAGCAGCTTAGTCTCAGGAGAATGTCCCATTCTTCACTTATTCTCAATTAAATATTCCTTAAAATGCCCACAGTTGTGTGTGGGGTGGATTATTGATTGTTCCTAAGTTTCTCAGTACTTCATTTTAACCCATTTTTCTTATGTACCTCTCTTTGTCCTCTCCAAGTTTTCCACTTACTTCAACCTCAAACATTATTCAAGGCCCAGTTTAAATTATATATTTTCTTAAGCCAAAACCATCACAGATGAAAGAGGCTATCCATTTTCCTGAACTGTCAGGTGGGACAAGCAGTTGGCCAAAGACACCAAGGAGGAGAATCAGAGAGGTCTGGAGAGGTGGAGTTGTATCTTGAAGTTAATCACTAGTATCTTAGGTATTTCAAAGACGTGTGTGTGTGTGTGTGTGTGTGTGTGTGTGTGTGTATTTGTATGTGTGGTATCAACATGGCCTGAAGTCAAGGTAACACAACAGAAAAGGAGTAGAACATTCTTCAGAAAGAGAAATGAGGGAGTCACTTCCTGGTGATAACAATCATTTAGCTTTGTATTTTTCATGTATAAAATAGATACAAAGCTTACTTCTTGAAGTCAGCAGGCAAATTAAAGGCTCATATTGGTACTAGATCAGCATATTGACTTTTTTCCCCCTCTTGATTATGTTTTCAGCTATTCTGAGCAGGAAATTTATTAATTAAGTAGAATTTCTTATCTGTTCCTTCTTGCAATAAACCCTCTCTTATGTGTGAAACACTCATTACATGCAATGCCTTTTTACAACATAAAATGCTATTATACACACACACATATGTATGTATCTATGTAAAAAGTTTGGCGTTGTTTTCCATGCTCTTATTGCTGATAAACTGAACAGACAGGAGAAGACTCAGAATACACCAACAGAATTATAAAAGACAACAAAATTAGATGTGAAAAAAAATAACAAAGATTAAGTGCCCTGGACTCATAAGAGAAAAGTATGGACTCAGGTCAGGCAAAACAAGTTTGAATCTGTTTTGGCACCAAGTCTGTATAACTTGGGCAAGTCATTGAGACATAGTTTCTCTACTTACCAGACTAGGATCAATAACATTCCCCAAGGAGGGCCATTGTGGTGATCAATGAGATAAATTAAAGCATATAGTACATTGCTGACATATGAGAAATTCATTTTTCTTCTCAGATTTGACAGTGAACCCAATTCATCATGATTCTTCAAGTACTTAGGTATTTGGAAGACTTGGATATTATTTCCTACTTACCCCAGCAACCGATAGTGAGTAACTCAAGCCCATGGAGAGCAGGTTTTACTTTTAAAAATGCATTCAGACTTGACCCCCTTTTGAAAGGATTTTTGGATCCATACATGTTTTATGGCACATGGTTCAAACTTCCATGGGTATCCAGTTAATCACCCCTCTTGCTTGTGTAGGCACACAGCCATCATTTTGCTCTTGTGAAGGCTGAGAACATTGTGTACCAGTGTCTTTGTTTTCGTTTTAGAGGGTATCATTTGTTATCATTGCCTGCTTTGTTAATTTTGTGAGCTGTAAAATGTAGTACTGTGTATTTTTGGGAACTTTTTTTTTCTACTGAAAGTATTTATGAAATGCCTTTTTAATAGTCTGGGAGGAAAGATGCTGGCAATAAAACAAAGCATGTTAAAATGTAAAAATAAGCAGCACATTTATAGCAATTATATAGGGATGTTATTAGTGATTAAATACAGTATTACAGAATAATGTATCTAAAATGAAAAAATGCTGACATTTTCAACCAAGCAATTTTTTTAGTTCTTTTTTGTTTTTCACATAAAATGCTTATGTTTTAGGCTGAATGAAGCATGAGCTATGACATTCACATAAATTTATCTAGTGTGGTGCTTACAGGGCTGCTTTGTTACTCAAATTGTTACTTAAGGAAAATGAGCTAAGCCTCCTTTTCATTCTCTTCAAATGTGAATTTTAATAAAATCATGGCATTACCCATGTTCTCTGCTGGAGTTCTTTAGTAGTTTGCTTTTCTTTCCAGGTCACGGAGACAGGAGCTCGTGTTCCCTTTCCTGTGTATCTTCTCATAACTTTGTCTTTCTGGGAAGAAATTAGAAATTATCTGACCTTTTTTAAAGGCTAGATTTGTTTCTTTTTAGGGAATAATGCAATATTTGTTTTGATTCTACTATGCCCATCCATGTACTTTCTAGAAATCACTTCATTTTATTGACATAAACTTGAACGTCTTCATTCAGAGCTGAAGAAGGAGAGGCCTAGAGTTTTCATAAATTATCCTACATTCTGATCTGATGAGTTAATGAGTTAGAATTGCAACCTCGATCTACTTACTGGCTATAATCATAACCTTCCAATTCAATAGACAACTGAAATTTTTGCTAGAAGTCCTTTAAGACAGGGCTCTTACCTAAATAAATGATGGTTTTTATGATTAAAAGATTATGTAAGGGTGAGGATTCATCTTTCTTAGAGCTAACAGAGAGGACTTTGGAAGGGGGGGTGATGAGGAATTTCTTAATATAAGAACATCGTTTATTCTTCAGGTATCTGTTATACATGGCATGTCAGGTGAGGGGGAAGAGAGAGGAAAAGCTGGAGAAGGAAGTTTGAGAGTAGTTATGCTGTAACAGACAAAAAGTACTTAGCATCCTCTGGGCTCCGATTTGACTTATTGTCTTCCTTCTTGGTGGCTAGTAAAACTAAGGGCAATTTGATTAAGTATTTGAGAGTTCTGCCCTTAGCTAAGACAAATAGAACTAGGATGTTTAAGAGCTAAGGCCTCTAGGAGATATGGATAAAAGTCAGCCCAAATTCTTAAAGCTTTTCTAATCAAGATTCTTCTAATCAAATATTCTCAGATTTGGCTATGGATCAGTGTCCTTGGGCAGGAAATAAAGAAGAGAGGCCCAGTGGGGTGGAATTGGAGACTTTTTATAGCTAAGTTCTGAAGACGTATTTTGACAGACTATAAAGCTGAAGAATACTAGCCTAAAGTGAATATTGAAGTTACTGTCTCATTCTGAAGCTGTGCTAGTAGCAACTACATGTCCTCTTCTAAATATAAGAACTTGTACCAAAATATTCTTAAATTTTGTTTCACAATTGTTTAAAGTTGACAAATAGTTCCACCTATGGCCATCTCCTAAGAGGACTGTGGAGGTAAGGACAAGTGGATCCAAGATCTCTAAGATCGCTCTCTCAAACTGCTTTCCCTGTGAAGAGCACGGTAGCAGAAGGATTTTGAGTCCCCAGCTTTTTTGGGACATTCTTGAAAATATTATGGAATCTGAAGTGGCAGGTGCCAATTTTACCTATGGGCAGGAGGTTCACACCCAACTGCATGGTTTAAAAAAAAACAAACTAGTCTGTCCTTTGATGGATCATAAGGTATACTTGGTATAGCATCAGGATAGGAAGCTGAGTTACATTCAGGTAATCCTTAGTGAAGGGGATTTGAGGAAGCTGGTCATTTGAGAAGAGCAGGAAGCTGTGAAAAGAATGTCTCCTGCTTACCTCTGTCAAGTCCAGATTGATTTGGAATTAACGAAGGCAATCAGTTGTAATAGAGTTGATGTCTGGAAAGGAGGCTGCTTGAGTCATTCAGCGACAAGCCTCTTATTATGGCTGTTTCTCCTTGATCACCACTCTCTTTCTACCGCAGGCCTACCTTCTGACACGGTGGTGAGGCGAGGAAGGAGTGACTTTGGAAGTGCTCCTTAACCAGGCTTTTGTGTTCATTGTGCAAGGCTCACAGCTTTCGCATCAGCAGGCTTTCCCACCTTGTCATTAGGCCTACTGGGAAAAGCGCCCCATTCTCATGAACTGACCCGTGCTTCCAACAGGTCATCCCAGATGGAGGCTTGCTGCTTTATGCGGAGGCTTCTAGATCCTCAGATGTTTAGGGAAGATGCAAATCTGGAGAAACAATTTCTTGGATTCTCTTTCTTGAATACTGGATGAAACTGACGTCTACCCCACGATCAAATGCATGGTAGGTTCTTACCTTTCACAATTACAATTGTGGAAAAAAAAATCTTTTTGCAAGAACAATAGTCAGTTCGCTCTAAATGTTACTACAGTTCTGTAAGAATAAGCATTTCCCCTCTCTTTATGTTTCCTCTTCACTTATGCTTAAAAACAGGTAATTGGAGCAGGGCTTCACATGTAAGCTTGCCCAAAGGCTAAGCTTCCATCTAATGACACACACTTGTTCTTCTTTAGAGAGGCAGTCTTACACTCATTATCTCTAAATTAGTTCCCTTTTCTCCCCGGCTTTAGTATTCATCCAGCTCCTCCTTTTCCTTTCGGGTTTTTCCAAGTGAACCATGACAAAGTGAGTCTTTGTGAGAGCGAGGATCTGCGCCACAGTGCATCTATGTGAGCGCCCCCCCCCCACCTGCACCCCTCGCCTCCACTGTGTTTATTTAAGCCAAAGCAGTGGAAAATTGACAACAATCTTCGGCATTGATCGCCTCCTAACGATCCTACCTCAATCCTGGAAGAAAATGTAGGTGAAAGTGGAGGAAGCTGAAGCGCAGGGGCAGGATTTCCCTTGTCAAGGCCAGATGCCGGCAGCCAGACCCAGAGTGAGGAAATAAAGCATGCTTCTGAGTGTGTCAAAGTATTAAAGAAAGCTAGCATCCTGTCCTAGCAAAGTTTTATACAGTGTTCATGTAACACTACACCTGTTAAGAGGCATAAAACCAGGCCGTGACAAAGAAAAATACGGAAGTGGCTTTCTTTGTTCAGATTTAAGCTGGGATTCCCGTTTCACTCCCTAACTTAACACCCCTTTGTCTTTTAGTGTCCCAGTTTTTTTTTTTTTTTTCATATGAAATAGGGACAGTAGTAGTACCTTCGCAAGTTTGCACTGGGGATAAGAGGAGGTAACAGTATAAGTCACTCGTACATATGTGTTACATTATAGACAATACGTTAGGTTAAAATTGGCTATAGTTTCTAATTCTGTTATAGTAGTTTGAAAAATCTCAGTTGAATGGTCTGAGAAGATGAACACACATTTTTCTCTTTCCCTCAGACTCACCCTCAGTTTTCTCAACTTGAAAAAGCCTATCTCGTTTCTGAGGTAGATCAGGCATTCTTACAACGTGCCCGGCATTCCTGTTACCCAGCACTTACACCGGGTTGTTTTCATTTCCCCATATAAATGAGAGCCACACTTTGTTCATCCAACTCCACCTTTTCCCATTGTTTTCTTCAGTTCCCTTAATATTTAAAATGTAGTCACCCCTTCATGCTCCCACCACAATCTAGCTCAAATGTCCCTTCTCCTCATTATCTTCTGACTCCGAGACCCCTAGGATGCGGTGGGCTGTCAGACTGCTTTCCTCCCATGGTGACCTCTTCCTATCTTTCACAGTAACTTTTCTTCTACTTTCTTCTCTGATCTTCAGTGAAACCAGAGTTAACGGACAGAGAGAGCACAGCAAGCATAAGGGGAATTAAGGATTCTAATCCCGGTTGGGAGGTTTTAGCAAGAAATGTGATAGTCTCAGGCCTTGGTTCCTTCAACCATAAAGCAGATGGCCCACTTGTAGCTTTTTATGATTGTTACTTAATTATGGATCAAAAATCTACAGATTTAATTTTTATGCTGTGATCCTCATAAATGGTTCAGTCTCTTCCACAAGGAGAGAGTTGAGAACAATCATGAGTCTTTTACAAAAGCTGTAGATTTTGCATTGTTGAAATTTTATCATTTGATATTAGAAGTTATTCTTCACAAAAATGATTATGTCATACAGAATTTTAATAAGATTTTTTTTGCTTTATATTTTTTGCCAATAACTTTTTTACTGGTTGTTTATTTTATATTTATATTATACTTTAGGATGATGTTAAACAGAAAGAAATTTTGAGCAAGTTTTCTTTTCTGAGTTCAAAATGGGTCGTAAATCAACAAAGACAATTCACAATGTCACCAAGGAATTTTGTCAGGAGCTATGAACAAACATCCCGTGCAATGGTGGCTCAAGAAGTTTTGCAGGAGAGACAGGTGCCTTGAAGATGAGGAGATGGTGGCTGGTCATTGTAAACTGCCAATGACCAACTGAGAACGATCATCATACTGACCATAGAGCTACGCTAAAAGTTGCTTAAGGACTCAACATGAATTGGTCAATAGCCATCCAGCGTTTGAAACATAATGAGAAGGCGAGAAAGCTTGCTAAGTGGGTACCTCATGATCTGAGCACCTCAAGATGTCACTTTGAGTTGCCACCCTTTCTTAATCTACCCAACATGAACTCGTCATTTCTAGATTGGATTGTGACATGAGACAAGAAACATTAACTGGCTCAGACAAAAAAGGGGGGCTTTCAGTGAGGATGCCTACGGTGAAAATATGGCATGAATTTTTCAATAAGAACAAAGGAAGACTGTACAGTTGCTTGCTATTTAGGCAACATGGCTTTCCTTGAACATTGGCAGCTTAGCCTCAGAGGAAGGGCTAGAATAGTTATGAGACAGGAAACACAGTTTCAGCCTGAAATTCCTGAGGTTTTGAGTTAAAAAACTCAGCTCTTAAACATACGGTGCAAGTCACCATATTAGGAGATTTCTTGTTTTCTGAACTGCATTTACCATAGTATAGTTTCCTTTAAAATCAATTCTCTATTCTGTCCAAAGGTCATCTGACAGTTCCTTGGGGTTAGATCTGGAAACTTGCTACTTTTCTATGTCAAAGTGAATAACTCGTTCTCAGGTTGACCCTGACCTGTCCTTGTGAGATGGACCATTCAGACCCATCTAGTGTATATTCAGTAGCCATTTTTTTTGTCCATAAAAATTCGTTCTCTACAAATGGATAGTGAAGCAGTCTAGATTCTTTGTGAAAGAAGTGAACACATATGTCTTTGCGTGGGAGGGGAGTTGTTAGGAGTATGAAAGTGAACTGGGCCATTTTGGGTTGTTTTATCACATGCAGGAGAACTTCAGCGGTCTGCTTTCAGCCTAACCCTTTTCCATTTAGATGAGAACCTGTATTTACTTTTGGAAGGAAATTCAACCCACATGTATCCACCTCTGATGGCTTGTTGGCTTTTGCTTGTAAGGATCAGGAAGTTACTTTCACTAACATTACAAAAGGCCCAAAGATCAGGGAATTTTAATCTTGGCAGATGTAGTCCAACCTGAAAGGTGGAACATAGGCTCTAGGTAACAACAAAGGAAAGATAAACATTGATCTTAAGTGTCTTCCAAGTCGAGAAGGGCAGAAAAGGTGGGGTACGTTCTAAGAATTACTTATTGTTTCAATTTGTCCCAAAGCCAATGCAATTTGTTCTTGAATGTGGATGTCACATACGTAGACATTGGCCCATGTTGTTGAAGACTTTCCAATTATAATGCGAAACCTTAGTGTGAAAAGAAAACAAAATACTGTAATAGCACTTTTTATTTTGAGAATTTATATCCTTTAAAATAAAAATTATGAAGATATGCTGTTTTTTCCCAAGGAGACTTACTGTTTTGATATACATTTTACATAAAATACAGAGTATTAAAGAAGATATGATTCTGCATCATTTAAAAAATGCATAATTTGCTTGTATATATTCATGCAGGTTGATTTATTCAAACAAAGCATTGCTTAACCAAGTGGTTCTTTTCCTTTTCCTTTATCTAATGTAAAACTGAAGGATGCACCAAACTCGTCTGATTGTGTCTTTTTAGATAACTCACCCCGAAGTTTGTCCATGGGAAAGTGATCTCTTCAGATTGGCTGTCCTTGGCCTAAATAACAGCCCACAGGAGTAGCAGGAAATATCGAAAAGCTAATTGTACAGGCCCTGGGGCAGTGGAAAAAATTGGTACAGGAACACTGAGCCCCGAATTGGTGACTTTTTAAAGGTGGCAAGTGACACTGAGTAGAAGCAGGACCCCTGCACCATTTGAAGTCAAAAGACAAGGTCGTAGTATCACAAGAACTCAAGCATTGAGCAAGTTCTATTTCTAGTTGGATCTTAGCCATGGTTTTTCTTCATGGGATCCTGGTATAGTCAGAAGTTCCCAGGATAGCTCCCCCCTCCAGGTCGAGTAACAATGTAATAAGACTTGTGTTTAGGCTACAGATAATCCTTAGGCAGTGTTCTCATAGTGTGCTTTCCCACACCAGTATCTCTGCTCTATCAGAAATGTTGCTACAAATGCAGCTATTGGGCTCATCCAGTAACTGCTCACTCATGAACCCAGGGACTGTGCCCAACAATCCCTGCATTAACAACCACATGATTCTTATACTTGTGAAAATTGAACAATCCCTGTTTTAATTGCAGTTACAACCCGTTGGCCTTTGAGATTTCATGTCTATGCAATCTGACCACATTTAGCTGTTTGAAACCACCCACAGTTCTGTGATTCATCCACAACACATTGTAAATGGGTACACAGATTTTTTTCTCCCTGGAAGACTCATCTGATTTCTGGTCAGTTTCTTAAGCTAAGCCTCCCAACAAAGGTCACTGAGGAAGTGTAGTCAGGTTGCTTGGACTCTGCCTACCCCACTTATTGCTAAACAGAGGCAAACTAGACTTAGGTAAGCTATATGAAAAGGATCTTGATGCTCTGTTTCTGGAATTTTCAGAAGCCATAGAGCATAGCACTTACATGACTGCTGTATTTTCTTGGGCTTACGCGGTAAAACCTGACCTTTCTTGGGCAAGATAAGAAAGGACCAAGATTTCCAAAAGTTCAGTATTTGGGGTAGGCCTTCTACTCTAATAACATTTAATAACTAGCCTGGGCAGATACAAAACTATTGCTTTAGATTTCTCCTTCAATGAAATATCCTGTTCTCTCCTAACCTGAGCAATGGCAATGGTGTCCCGTTATCTGTTATGGTGTATGTCCTGTGAATTTGTGTCTTCATGAAACCCACTCCTAAGACACAACTGTCTTTGTTCCTGTCTGGTGTAGAGAATCCGTCCGGATGTTGACCTTGATGGGTATACTTTCTTCAAGGGGTCCTTCTTGAAATTTTTAGGGCTTTGTCCCCACTCCTATGTGGTCACGTGGATGTGGAAGCTGGGCCTATGCCACTTGTGAGCCTCATTTTTCTTCTAGTCAAGCTTTTTATCTAGTTCTCTGACCTCTGCTATGGCTTTCAGTTCACTCACGAGAGGAACATCACCTCCATTTAAAACTTTTATTGAAGCCACAGCCACTAAATGATATTGGTATGTTGTAACCATCGGGGTTAGAGAAGTGAAAGCCGTAGACTCCCTACTGGGAATGGGCCCAACTCCCATCAGTGGGCAGCTCAGGCAGAATCCAGTCAATGCATATGCTTAGCTGAAGGAAAAAGGCAGGACCCTAAGTTGTTTGGGCACACGACCAGCAATTCTCTACTGTGCTGTACGCTCAAGGAATCGGATGCTGTGTGTGGGTCAGACTGTAGTAATTTGGATCTCCAGTGTCTTTTAAAGGTTCACATGTTAAAGGTCTTGTCCCTGAGGTGGCAAAACCTTAAGGAGGTGGGGGTCTAGTGGATGGTCTTCAGTTTATTTGGAGTATGACTTTGAGGAGGTAGCTTTACTCCACAGTGTGCTCTCTGTGGTTGCCATTTGCATCCTTACCAGATACACTGAATGAGAACAACTGACCAGGAACTGAAATTTCCTAAAATGGGAGGTAAAATAACCTTTTTTTTCTCATAAATTGATTATTTCAAATATTTGCTAAAGTAACATGAAACTGACCCATGCAAAAGCATATATACATTATCTATTCTCAAATTAATGAAGTAGGGAATGTTATGACTCTTAGTTTGCAAGACAAGTGAAGCAAGGACTTGCAGGGGACTTGTTATGTAACTCATCATCAAAGAGCACATGAAATAAAACCTACTTTTCAACTTTGGAGCTTCTGTCTTATGCTATTAACAACTGCATCCTTAGTCTATCAGGTCCAGAACTCTTAACAAAATTCTGAAAGACATCTTTGCTATGTGTGAATAATGTCACGCACGTGACACAAAACCTTCAAATTCAAAGAATGAAATAAATATTACTCTGTAGGAAAAAGGAACAAACTATTGATACGCAAAGCATGATGAACGAATCCCAGAAACATGATGTTGACTAAATTCACAATAAAAAGTATAAGAGCAGTAAACTTGATCGATTAGATTAAAGTTCAGAATACCAGCTGCATTTGAGATTAGAGACCAAGGAGAATTGAAGACAAAGAGGTATAAAGTTAGTAGATCAAGAGCTTGTTTTATATTTTGATGTGTCTGAGAGCTATAATCCTCTCTAGGGCTGGGATTAAAGGCGTGCCCCACTATCGCCCAGTTTCTATGGCAATGGCAAACTAGTGTGGCTACTGGGATTAACAGTGTGTGTCACCACTGCCTGGTTTGTAAGGCTGACCAGTGGGGCTGTTCTACTCTCTGATCTTCAGGCAAGCTTTTTTTTATTAAAATACAAATGAAATATCACTACAACTTTCAGTTGCACATATATCCCAGACTCCTCAAGTGTTCACTGCATCTCAGATAGAAGGAGCCTGACCACAGGCACTTCCTCCTATAGAGAGGTCACCATGTTGTCATCCATCTTCCTGGAATTCCTGGGGTATCTCTATCTCAGAGCTTATCTTTAAAATTTTGATTTTGGTAATGTTTACTTTATATCTTTTCAGAACTCATAAGTCCCTTGCCATAGATGTCTTCACCTTTAGTGTGTGGAACAGTGTAGGTACATGTTTGTGAAAATGCACACAGAGAAGATGATGAAATTATGAGTGCAAATACCAGGTCTACTGAGTCTACATGATACATAAGATGGGATTTGTTTACACTTTATTGCTCAACACACATAATTCTGTTTTGTAACTGGGTTTAGTTGATTAGATGAGAAATACAGAGTTAGAAGTAAATAATTTTTCAATTGGGTCTTTTAAAACTTGCCATTGACATTAAACGGGAAGTAAGTAGATCTATTTTGCCTGAAGAATTTCTCATTGCGTTTCATTGACAATTAAAATATATAATAAGTACTCTATTCATTTTTATATCCAAATCATTTCATTATAGTGCAACAAACAAATAAAAATAGAAAAGGGAAAAATTGCTCAATAAAACCCACTTTAGTTTGAGAAGACAAAACTTGCTCTCAGTTGTGGGGCGTCACACACAGTTTGTTATGCCCCAAAGGGCAGCTCTGCCTCTGCCTCCTCCACACCTGTGCTCTTGCCTGAACAATATTGTAACTGGTAGTGGCATGGGCATGAGACCTTCCAGTCATGGAGGGGACTCTAATGTTACAACAGCTTTGCTCTGTTTTCCAAATCCCTCCCAGCTTCTAAAAAGACTGCACAACCTTTTCAACTTCGATCTGCAGAAACAAAGTACAGTGAAAAATACCCACGGCATCTCGGGGAGGGGTAGGGTTGGGTGGAGGCGCATGTCTTTACTCTGCATATCTTCTTATATAAGGTCAATATAATTAAGAAATCTAGAACAGCAGGCTCTGACATATGTGTCACTGTAAATAAAAGCAAAAATAAAACCCTTGATAAAAGTTACAGTTACTGACCACAAATTTCAAATTAAAAAAAAATAAAGCTATAGCTATATTTGCGGCAAACTCCCTGACCAGCAGGAAGGAACAGCCACCAGACGAGGATTCTTCCCAAATCATGCTTTCTTGGAGCCTCTTGGTTAAAGAGAGAGCAGAAAGCGAGAGGAAATCGTCTGAGCTGCAGCTGCTTATATAGGGAGTCTGCCTAGCAACCTTTGATACTTTAACTGCTTTTCTGGAGACCCACCGGCTGGAAAGAAAGCAGGGGAACATCCTTGTCAATTACAGACCACAAGGAAGTTCCCCTGCCGGTCGGGGGTGGAGTGTGGGGGGGTGGGCAGCTAGATCACAACAACTCATCCTGTTTTCTGGTGGAAGAACTGCAACCTTAATATGGAGTTATTTATCAAGCGAGGCCGGGGCCAAATGCCATCTTGTAATGGCAGCCACTCAAATCGGCTCCCAGCATATATTTACTCTCTGGACAGCTTCATTTTGTGTGTTCCCACTTTATGTACAAGAGCATAGAATTCTGATCTACTTTTGAAAGTAAAATATAAGGTTAAGATCACATGCACACACAAACACACAAGTTTTTAAATAGAACTGCCTAGATGAAACTTATGTTATAAACACTGTCAAACTTGGCTGGGTTGAGGTGGTACACACCTTGAACTCCAGCACTTGGGAGGCAAAGGCAGGCAGATCTCTGTGAGTTCTAGGCCAGTGTGCTTTAACAAAGTAAGTTTCAGCACGGCCAGAGCCACACAGAGAAACTGTACAAAAAAACAAAACAAACAAACAAAAATCAGCATCAACCATTTATATAATCGCTCATACAAAACTGGGAAAGAGCTAAGAGGACTGAAATGGATGTAGAACACCAAAATGTGCAGAAAGGCTGGATTGATAAGACTTTATGGCAAAAATTGCATACAAGTAACATCATATGGACTTAAGTTGTTATATTTAGTAATACACATACATAAATGCACATATACATTCAATAACAATTAGTGGGCCATCAATTTGAACGAGTGTGAGGAGGTGTACATGCAAGTGTTTGGAGGGAGAAAAAGGAAGGGGGGAATGTTTTAATTAAACGAGAGAAGCTGTGTGAGGAAGCTTTCCATTACAGAAACAAATGGTTGAGATCATACGGTAAAGCAAATAGTGTTTATCTCAGATCACGTCTTCTAACGTTCCAGCCCTGTAGCTTTGGACCTGAGGTGTGGGTGCAGCTGTCCCACATAACAGCACGCCTTGGTGGAACAAATCTGCTCAGAACAGGGTGGAGCAGAAGAGAAGAGGGAAGGGCAAGCCCACTGTCCTTTTCAACGGCCTCTCAGAGTTTCTGCCACATACTGGATACTGAACCTTTAACACATGGACCTTTGGAGGAGGGCAGAGACAATGCTTACACTGAAGTCTTGTTGGATAACATACTTAGTGTATTTAAACACTGTAAGGAAATATTAAATGCACAGGCTTTAAATAACTTGCCAGTAAAACCTAATTGTAGAAAATGCAGGTTTCCATGTCATGATTTGGCGGATGACAGTCCAATGGAGCCCGATGGAAACATCGGGTGCTCTCATTCTGTGGAGTGAGGTCCAGGACTGAATAAAAAGGAGAAATCTATGCATTAGAATTCACTGCTCTCTGCTTCCTAAATGTGCATGCAATGTGACCAGTTGCTTTAACCTCCTCCGGACAGGACTTCCTCAGGCATCATGGACTGTATGTAGCTAGGGTCCAAACAGTCCTGTTGGGGATCTTCGCTCTGGTCCCATTCCTCCCATTCCAGACCCTATCCCCAAGAAAGTCCACCAAGGGTCAGTTCCTCCCCTCGAACTGCTCAATACCACTCCTACAGGGTGTTTAAGACCTGGTCGCCAGACCTGCCTGCCACATGCTCTCCCGCCTTCCCAAGAGTCACCTGGGAGCTGTGTCCCATGCTTTGCTTTGTATATTAAAACCTGGTTTTATTGATTCAGCTGGATTTGGTTGATTGATTGCAGCAGTGGAGGAAACCACTACCAGAAAAATCTTTATTTTTATTAAACCCTTCCCCTTTATGTTTGTTCTGTCAGGTATTTTGCCACAGAAACAAGAAAAGTAGCTTGCATAACTACTACTACTACTACTATTTTGTTTTTTCGAGACAGGGTTTGGACTTGCATAAAGGTGAAATGATCCTTCAGGGTTCCTGATTCAAGAAAGAGTCTGTGAGACATTCTGCAGGATACAGAAGAAAGTGACTGGCAAACTGCCAATATAGGCAAACCTGTCTTTGAAATTTCTTGCTTCATGGAAAAGTCTGCTGAATATTATGGGCCTGTAGGCTGAAGATGGATGCCCCAATGGTCCAGAAAAACTTTGGGTGACTGTCTACGCAGTGAGATGTCTCTGTCAATTCTAGAGTTTTGGAAGTTGCTTACAATGTACTTCTTGTTTACTTATGTAATATTATATCCTTCTAGGGTCTTTGATAGAGTTGAAGAATAGATAGATATAGTTTTCCTTAGTTATGATAAAAGATAAAGTAAATAAAAATATTGTAACTATAATTCTTGCTTGATACCTGTTTTGTTATATCTAATTTTACTATGTTAAAGTTAAAACCTTTTTTTTTTTTATTTAAACAGAAAAGGGAGGTGGTATGGGAGTCTCCTCTGTATGCTGTGATTACCATTAATGAATAAAGAAACTGTCTTGGCCTGTTGATTGGGCAGAACTTAGGTAGATGGGAAGGATTGGACTGAATGCTGGGAGAAAGAAAGGTGGAGTCAGAGAGATGCCATGGAGCGGCCAATCAGAGCCACCATCCTGTTTGTGCTCCCAGCAGTGCTGGGGTTACAGGCAAGCCCATGAACTCCATGAAACAGAGTGGCTAGCTGTGAGAGAGTGGGAGGTTCCTTACATAGCTGTAATGCCACTGCTGACTTCCCTTTTCACTCTGTGATTGTACTCACCTCCTGCACCATCCCTCTTAATATATTTCTCTCTTCTGAACTCCAATTTCTTCACACAATGCTAAAAAATTATCTAATGTAATTGGTTTTTATAGACTATGAACCTGCTTGGAAATTGAGTGGCTCACTTCTTTTTTTCTGAAAGACTTTAAGGTGTGTGTGTGTGTTGGAATGCAAAATATATGGATTTTCAATTCTATGATTATTTTTATTTGTATTATGAAATAAAATATTACTGCCCCAATACATGAACCCCCAAATACCCTTTGTTTTAAATTAGTTTCACAAAAAACCTTTTAAGCAATTATTTACTGTGAAGAAGTCTGGATGATTTCATGAAACTCATGCTCTCTGTTCTTCCGTGTGACATTTATAACTTTCTCCCCTCCTGATTTTCTCTCTTGAAACTTTCCCAGGCTGTGGTTCAGTTCTGCCAATATCTAGTCTCAGCAGCCACTCCATCCTACAAATTGCAGCAAGTGACCCATAACACACTCACAACATTCGCAAGACAAACTACTCCTCATCTAATTGTTTTCCAGAAGAACAGCATTGTTGGGTGTGGATGTGGGATTCCTCAGTTGAATGAACAGCAGACATGCTCATGTCCCTAAGCAGATGGTTGTTTTGCTACTGACAAGCATCTGTGTGGGATGCCTGTGCTCTCATGGTGGTCCTGGGAAGAAGGCAGGAGGCATCTGTCAGGATGCTCCAAGCAGTTCACTTTTCTGATCGAACCATCTGAATTCTTAGGTGAAAGAGAAGAAAAAAAAACCCACGCTTTGTGTATGGCAGTCACTCATCAGCAGGAATGCAGATGTTTAACAAGGATGGCTTAGCTGTGTCTGTCAGTCTGCCATTTAGTGAAGAAATAGAGGTGTGAGGTAGGGGGCAGATGAGGGGCGTGAAACAAAGAGTTCTGCTAGACCAAAGTGCACAATTGGTGAGTGAATAGAAATAGAGGCAGCGGCGTGGCTTCTCAAGTCCTCGTGCCATTCTGAAACTAAAGCGACAGCCCTGATCTTGAAAGATGGCTAGAGAAAAGGACCGAGTCAAGACTAGTTAATCATGATGGAAGAATGTGGTTTATACCTACGTTTTTTCGTTTGTTTCTGAGATTCTAATTACATTATTTCCCCTTTCCATTTCTTCCCTTCAAACCTTTCCATATGTTCCTTCCTTGTTCTCTTTCAAATTCATGGCCTCTTTGCTGCCCATTAACTGTTGTGACATGAGAGTAGGTATATGCTTAAATTATATATTCCTACATACAATCTGCCTGCTGAGCCTGTATAATGTTACTTGCATGTATGCTTCTACAGCTGACATGTATTCCTTTGCTAGTTGGTGTGTTCTTCCCTAATGAAGACCATTTCTCCAGCTCTAGGTATTTTTTAATTACCTGTAGTTTTTGTGTAGGGCTGAGACTTCATGTATTCTTCCCCGTCCACTTTGGCATGTCTAGTGGTGTTGTTGTTGTTTGGCTCTTTCAATTAGTTATTTTTATTAGTCTGTGGACACTAAGGACATTTGGAGTGGATGTGTGACTTTCGAAAAGTATGGATAATAGTTTTCCAAACAAGGTATTTCTGCCTGCTTTTGGGGAATAGTATCATGGATATAATTTGGTGCTGGGAAAATTACTCAGTCTATCTGAAGTCTGATTTTTCTCTTTGTAAAATGATGACAGTGTCACACTGTTGAAGAGCTATGAGCTAAAAGTTAGGTATTCAAAATGCATGACAAATACAGCCATTGTTAATTTTGATAGTGTGTCTAGTTGGTGGTTGAGATTGGTACTGATCATTGTTTTGAGGACTAGTGTGAGAGTTCAGGACTCCAAACAGAAAAGACAACAGAAATTTAATAAGGCTCTCTTGAATCCTGAGGATGTACTTAACCCAGCATTTGGAGAGACTTTGGAATGAGAGGCACTACTGCATCTCCTAAATGGTATTTATACTCAAGGAAATCAGTACGGTAGATGCTTCTCTGTCCATTTTCCTGGGAGGCTGCTTGGGGAGGAAAGTAGTTGTATGGATTCTGTGTGCCCACATGTAAATACTTCATAATTTGATGAATCTGCACATGAAAGGGAAGGGTTGATTCTTCATACTAGCTACATATCTGTCTGTAGGTATTTGCCAATCTTCAGCAGAGCAATAGGACGATGTCAAGGCATATTGTCATATTCAGAGTTCGATGTTTAAAACCAGCGTAGCCAAGGGGTTTGGAAATTCCTTGAAATCCATTGAAATTGAATGCAAAATTTTATGTGTCTGCTTCTGAGGCAAATTTCCATAGTTTCTATTTTTAAAAAAATTCACAACACAGTAAAATTTAAAAGCTAAGTTTTATGTTATAGTATCAAATAAGATAATAAGCCCAACTTATGAGAATGACTTGTGGGCCCAATGGGTGTCCTCCTTCAACTGGACTGATGTCTAAAGATCTGAACTGCCATTAGTGGCAGTACAGCAACAAACTGTAAAATCCCAGCCTGAAATAGTCTGTGCACTTTCCATCTGCGCTTTAATTATTTTGAAGTTCTTTTCTTTACTTCTTTGCTTTTCAAGTTTTAAAAATTGAATTATGATCAGTTTTCAGATATCGGAAGAAACTGATTATATAGATATGAATCACCCAAGAGGAAAAAGAATGAAAAGAGATGTGTATGGCTGAAAAGGGCTCTGGAGAGATTTGTGGGAATTCATAAAACTGCCACATTTGGCGTAAAAATGGTTTGAGAGCAGATGAGATAAAAGCTGACTCATACAAAGTCCTACAAGGCAAATCATGTGTCTTTTTAAAGAAACATAAGAAGTAATTCTTTTCTATATTTTGAGGGGAATATGTCTTTTAAGAATTTACCACTAGCTTGTCATGATGGTATATGTGTGCCTCTTTTTCCAAGCACTGTGGAGGTGGAAGAAGGGTCAAGACAATTCTCAGACACAGAGTAAGCATGGAGTCAGTGTAAGCTACATGAGATCCTGTGTCAAAACAAAGAGGACATGGTGGGTAACAAGATGACCCAGAGGGTAAAGGTGCTAAACCTGATGAGATGAATTTGATCCCTCCATCCTACATGATGGAAAGAGAGAACCAACTCCTGAAAGTTGCCCTCTGACCTCCACACATTTTCTGTTGCTCCCACTCACTCCATGTACTCAAAAATAAATGATGAATGAAAAAAATAAAAAAGAAGTCAGTCAAAAACATAGCATTGTTACAGTAGTTTTTCAAGAGACTGTGATAGAAAAAATTAGAATTAAGATATTTAAATACATTTTCCTTTTTAGCTAAAAAGATAATTTTTATTTACCTATGAAGAAAATGCCAGTTCATCTCTAGAGTTGAACAAATTGCCATTAGGGTTTCTTGACAGTAGTGGCCTCATCAATGATGGAACAAAAACCTGATCTCACTTGGCTTGCTACATACCAACAAAGACCAGACAATAGAACTTTAAGCTGTGTCAATAGCAAAGGAACACAATGTAGCTGACTTGATGATTGCTTTGAATGATGCCATTACTGAATATCACTAAGCGTGGTGGTTGCATAAGAACAATAAGACTATCAAATGTTCCAGAGTGAAACAGTCAGGGAAGTGGTTCGTGCCTGGGCTTTGGGTTTCTGTTGACAGCTGTTGTTACCTTCCACAGCAAACATTATTTTGTTTTGATTTTCTTTTGTGAGTTTCAGTGTAGCACTGTTTAGTTTTAAGTCACTCTTATGTTTGGCTGTGGAACATTTTAGTGATTGTACGTATAGCTGTAATCAATTTGGCAGGTTGATCTAACCTTTCATTTCTGTCTGGGAGACATGTCTTCTGTAGACCAAGACCACAACTGGAGCACAAGACAAGAGTCATGCATGCATAATGCGATTCAAAAGTAATGTGGTGTCATATTGTTTCATCAGCAGAGAAGCAACTATTTTTTTTTGTAATTGGTACAATATAAAAGAAAGAAACATCTTTCATAAGCACATGATATTATGTTTTTAATGGATTAAAACTGCTGATTCAAAAGAATGTTTCAGAGTATTATTAAATTGAGGAGAGTAATATATTGTAGATGCTATGGAATAATGAAAAATAAAGAGTTAGTGAATATCTTTAACATCAATGAAATGTATTTAATTTATTCTCTCATTTACATATTCATTTATTCAACAACCTTTCAATAGGCTCATAGTATATATTCAGTATTCTGTGTTCAGTATTGCAAAGAATTTAAAAGCCAAGCAAAGGAAGTCCTTGAAAAGAGCTAATAGTTTTGTGCTGTCAAAGGCAAATAGCTCAAAAATAACAACTTATGCGATACGGAGGGGAAAGTAGGAAAAAACGGGGGCGGGGATCTCTAACTGGAATGCATGAGGAGGTCAATAGAGAATGAGGAATGAGGCAGGGAGAGGAGGGACAAATAAGACAAGGATGTTTGACAAAGCTTCAAGGGATCTTGTTTATAAACACACACACATTGTTATACACACACACACAAGTGTGTATGTGTGTATGTATATCTTAAATGAGGCTATGCTACTTGGGCTCTCCACAAGAGCCACAGACTATCTAAAAAAAATTCCCAGTATGGGTGTGAGAAAGCTTCATTTAAGTTGTTGGTCAGAGTTGTCCAAGTGAATCCTAAGACAATAGAAACCCTGCTACTATCCTCGGGTGCCACTCAGACTTGAAAGATAAGAATCTATTGCTGGTTATCATCTTTAAAGAAAGAACTACAGGCAATCAATCACTGCTGAAGGAAGAAAAATTAACCTCACCTGGGGATGAGCCGCCTAACTGATTATTCAATATAATGTACTCCTGAAATCATGTGTAAGGATGCAAAAGGAAGTTACCAGGGTGTATTTATATACTTTTGTATGTATTTTATATTTAACAGTAATAATCAATTGGAGATCATTGACTTGAGAGGGAGTGTGGGATGTGAAAGGGGGTAGAGGAAGGGGTCATGGGAAGAATTGGTGGAAAGACAGAGAAATGATGCAATTATATTGTATTTAAATATTTTTAGTAAAAAAAGGCACATTTTGGTACATTTAGTTATGAAATAATCAGACAATGTATTTTTGTTTTGTTTTGTTTGCACCGCTTGTGAGCTGCTGATAGACTGGGTGTGTTAACGGTGTGATGTTGCCCATTGCTGAAGTCTGATCTACCTACATCTCACAAGATGCTCAGCAACACTGCAGGAAAGGACTGCTCTCTCCTTTTCCCTTTCCTCTCCTTAAACCTAATAATACTGCGGCATTTCCAGCAAGCTTCAATCTCCAAATATTGGTGCATTTAGTCCAGAACATTCCTGCATTCCCAATTTGTCAAGAGTGCCTCCTTGTAACTTTTTAGAAACTAAAATTAATAATCTTGACTTTTGAGTTTCGACACTGTTAACTGTGTTTTGGGCCTTAAGGAATCATTTCTGGCTACTTTCCCCATTGTACAACATCTGAAGACCATTGGTTTCTCTGCCTTTTAAATTTTGTCAGGAAGGAGCATTCGTCTAGCTTTTGTTACTCCCTAAAGGTGGAAAGTGGAATTCTGTGTAATCTTTCAAAATACTAAAAGGATTTTCTTAACATTGGAGGAGTGTTCAGCTTGTACCTTTGTACACTTTTAGGTATTTCCATTTTTTTAAAAAAATGTTTAATTTTTTAAATCTTTTGATATCCCTTTAATATTGAGATATGCCTTTAAATTGGTTCCTTATAGACAATGTGTTTGGTCTTGTCTTGTGCATGGTGGCAACCTCTGTTTGTAATAGTATAGTTGCACTCACACCTTTAACATTTCACAGTCATTGATAGGAAGGGATTAGTATATAATTAATAATAACATTTGTTATACTTTTCTGTTTATTACACTGATCTTTGTTTCCTTTTCTTCATTTTCTAGTGTTTTTCTGTCTTTTGTGCTTCATTTTGAACACTTTCAATGCTTTTATCCCTAGTATATTAATTTCACATTTTCTACTTGCTTTGTGGTTGCCCAACAGTCTATACGACACATCTACAATGAATCTGTGTCCACTTAAGGGTCTTCTTTATTATTTCAGGACTAGTGCATGCATCTTATGGTACAACTGTCCCCATATTTTTCTCTCTCATACCTTTAAATATTCTAGTCTGTTCCAGGGCCCTTTGTTTCTGAGAAGTAGGCTTTAATTATTTTAATAGGATATCTTTTATTTATTTTTGACAATTTCATAATATAAACAATGTATGTAGATCACATGCACCCCAAACTTTCAACTTTCTCTCTACTCAGGCACCCTCAACATGTGCTTCTTTCGCCTCTCATGCCTCTCTGTGTCTTTTCTTTAACTCCCTGAGTTCCATTAGTGCTGCCTATTGGAATGCTGACTGATTTGTCAGCTTGCTTTTGTGCAGGGGACCATAAGGCAGAGAACATATATGTGATTTCCAGAAGATAGTTTTGCTCACTACTCCTCCCCATCCTCCTTCTTTACATTTCTTCTACTCCATCTTTCACATCGTTTTCTGAAACTTAGGGTTAAGATGAGAGGTAGACAGATACAGATGCTCTATCTAGGGCTGAGCTCTCAATACTCATTCTCAGCATTAACTGCTGAACACCTCAGGGAGAATATTCTCTGACCAGAACTGAGGGTAGCACTAATGTATGTGCATAAACATAAATATTTAGAAGGCTTGACAACATATCCATTTAGCAAGACAATAGCAGGTGTTTCATTCTTGTGGCCTATGTCCTTCCTAACCATGGACTTTACAGTGTTAGTGACCAGGTTTACAGTATTAGGGGCACAGATTCTCTCCTGTGAAGCAAGCCTTAAATATAATCCAAAGGCAGTTGATTTCCCCTATAGTGTTCATTCCAATATTGCAGCAACGGGCATCCCTGGCTTCCAGATCACTACTGTAGAATGCAGTTAATAGCATTCATGATTTCTCTCCTTCAGTGGCCTGCATAGCACCTTCGGGCACTACGAAAGAAACAGGCTGTTGTCTGATCTTTTGCTTCAGTGGTCTTTTTTACCCATGCCTTCTTTCAGATTTTAGTGTATTTTCTGTATTTTTTAACATGCCACCCCTAGGTATAGGGCTATGTGCTGTTTAGTGTTCCGAATTTATCCGGTTTGGTGTTTTGTGAGCTTCCTAGGCACAAGGTTTGATGTTAGCATTCATTTGAAGAAATCCTCAGTCATTATTGTTTTAAATATTTCTTCTGTGCTTTCATTACCTCTCTCCTTCCTTACCCCTCCCCCCCTCTACTCTCTCTCCCTTTCTTTCAGCCTCCTTGCTTCTCCTCCCTCTTGGTATTCTCATTTCTTGTGGTTGTACCTTTTGAAGTTTCCCCATCACACTGAGATGTCCAGGGATTCTATTTTCTTTATTTTGTTTTTCTTTGTTCTTGTCTCTGATTTTTAGTTTTCGATGTTTTTGTTGATGAACTATAAAGTAAAATAATAGATCTGTCAAAGCATTGGTCTGGTTCTGTTCAATATTTATGATCTCTTGTACTTTTATTTCCTTGAAAATTCCACCTTTTATTTACATGATACATTTGTTCATATGCTGTCTATTTTTTCCCACTAGAGCCGTTTGCATATTAAACAGAATTTGTTTTAAATTTCTAGTCTTCAGATTGAGATATTGTTCAGTATTAAGAGTTTTCACATAACACACAAAAGGTCCTTCCCGGATCAGTTCTCAACACTACAAAGATAAAAACAAATAAAGTGGAGAGATTGTAAGAACCAGAAGAACAAAGAGCTTGCTCTGTATCAGGATGTCTGAAGCTACACCCTTAAAATCTGCACAAGGACAGCAACAATAGCGATGCTAAACTAGACTGGGGATAAAGAATTACAGGCAACTAAGAAATATTGAGAGCGGGAGAAGTAGTCTTCCCCAGGGAAGAGTACCAATTGGTTTTCCAATATCAAATGGTTAACTCTGAAAATATACACACTAATAGCATTATATTTACAATTATGACCATATATGTAATTTCATATACATATAGATAGCTAACAAAAATTAATGAGAAAGGAGGCAATGAATTTGAAAAAGAACAAGGAGAGCTACATGGGAGGACTTGAAGGAAGTAAAGAGAAGGGGGAAGGAATAATGATGCAACCATAATCCCCGCCCCCCAAATAAGAGAAATAATAAAAAAAAATTCAGTCTCCTCTTTCTAACATCCTTCTGAATTTATATCTGACTTTGGTATTCCATCTCTTCAAACTGCCTTCTATTTTAAATATGTCATCTAAAGTCAATTCATGATTCTATCATTCAGGGTTCTCTAGAGGAACAGAACTAGTGTGTGTGTGTGTGTGTGTGTGTGTGTGTGTGTGTTATATACAACATACATATATATATACGCACACAAACACATATTCATTAAGTCAGCTTTAATATAGTACATTAGAAGTACACCTGAGAAACCAAGAACCTGTTAGTTACTTGGTCTTTGAGAGTAATGCTTCAATAATCAGAGCAGTCCCACAATAGCTTTCTCTTACTGTGGGGGGACATTCAGTTCAAAATGGTGGGCTGCTTCAGTAGTTCCAACTGGCACTGGATGCCCAGAAGGATTCTTGAAAGCAGCTGGTTCCTAGTCCATGTTGATAGCTTGGAGACACTTGTTTTGATGTCAGCAATGGAATCAGCATTGGACAAAATCAACTCAGTGACAAGAGAGGAGGCAAAACAGGCAAAAGAGATATTCATTTTGAAAACCATTTTCATCTGGGCTGCTGTCAAATGGTGCTGCCCACAGTATCTTTCCACACCCATCAAGACAATCATGACAGTCTTTCAAGTGTGGCTTCCTACTCAGGTGATTCTAATTTGTGGCAAGTTGATATTAAAACCAACCATAGTAGGATTTTCTGGGTCAAAGAAGTTTTACTATCGGGCCTTCATTAATGTGCCATAGGAAGCAGTGAAATGGGCAGTATTCTAGGCCCGTGAGTGGTCCAGACTTGTGTGAGTCTCAGTGTGTGGCCTGTGGCTCTCATCTATGTTTCAGAAGTCCTCTTCTACAAGATGCAGGATAAGATGGTCAAAGGAATCTCGAACTGTGTATTTATCTTTCTTTATCTTGTCTAGGAATTATTAAAGCTCTGGTTAGCCTCAGACAAAATAGCTTGTCTGAAGTAACCATAAGAACAGAGTGTTCTGTTGAATTTTAGAGCAGTTACATTCCCTTCCCTATTTCTGTATTAATAGTATGAGCTCACTGAGAGACAAGTGAAATTATTACTCTGCTCTTACTGATACCAACTATCTGTTGAAATTAACCACTGAAGGATAAATGGTTGTTTTATGTTTAATTGGTACCGATCTACCCTGTCAACATACTGTGGACCCTCAGAGATTTGTGAACTGTTATAGTCTACTCTGAGGAGGTTAAGAAGAACTCAGACAAGCAAAGTCATCCGGATGATGCTATCTTCAGTTTTTAAAATGATCCATTAGTTTTCGTTTAAAATAAAGTAATAAAACATGTTAACTCATATAGAAACACTTTGCTGGTCCTATCTGATACTTTGAAACACATGCATAAATGTGGGTTGATATTTTGGCAGCCAAATCTCACTTGAATTTGTTAAAAATATAAGTCATTTTGAAACTAATGGAGTATAAAATTAGAGCTTAAAATGCAACCACTTGAGATCTACAAAGTGGTAACAGTTAAAGAGATTGCTACTATTAGTTTCATTTTTGTGCTTAAAATATTGCTGCTCTAGAATTTTATAAGGGCTGAATCTTATTTTTTCCAAAGCAAAAGATTCAGGTAGAAATCATTATTTTGCTTTCAAAACACAAAAACTCGTTGGCTTTTTCATGAGCTCTGAAAAACCTTGCTTAGAAAATTTGCTTGAGCAACATTCTTTTGACACTTGGGGCCATATGGCCAAGAGCAAGAGATGTCAAGTAGGGTTGACTTCTTATTTCTAGGATATTTTCTAGGCACTGAAATAGAAACAAATAAACCTTTCCAGCATTTTTGATTTTGTACTTGCTGATATTTGGTCATGGTAAGCTTTTCTACTCCCATAAAAATCTTGAATATTCGGGGGCTGTAGAAATAATGTGGATTTTTATGCAAAACAAATGTGGGTTTACACATCAATATTATACATCTTTTTTAATGTAAATGGCTATGTGGTAACTATTTCATAGTATTGAGTTGGGGATTCCATGAGGTGCCTTCACTGTCACCTACAATGGGTTTTGATACACAATGAATACTTAATAAATATTTCTTAATTAAACAAATATCTGAGAAGTTTGTATACAAGTTAAGGAAAGTTTTTCTAGTTTTAAAGTACCTGAAACATTTATTGACAACGTCATTGAATAAGCAGCTTATTATTTTAGTTTAGAGTTTTAGAGAATTTCTGGTTGTTGTTGATTTAAAAGTTTTGTTTTTAAAGTATTTATATTATAGATATTTTGCCTGCATGTATGTCTGTACCTCACATGCCTGGAGTCTCCTGAAGGTCAGAGGAGGGCATTAAATCTCCTGGAACTGGATTTGTAAACAGCCATTAGCTGCCACGTGGGTACTGGGAACAAAACTGGAGTCCTCTTGAAGAGTAACCAGTGCTTTTAACTGCTGAGTTATCTCTCTAGCCATACGTAAGCTGTTTTAAGAAAGAACCATCAGAAATCAGGAAAGGAAAAATGCTCTCTTTGTGGGGAGGAGAGGAGCAAAGTGAGGGGATACAAGTGATATAAGGGGAGATGGGAAAAACAGAAGAGGGGGAGGGAAATGGGAGGTGGTGGTGGGGAGGAGGCAGAAATCTTTAATAAATAAATAAATTAAAAAAGAACAGATATCAAGCATAAAAATTAGAATTACAACCAGCATAAACAAATTAAGCAAGGAACATAATAGGTAGATTAGTGGAAGCTTGCTCACACCTACCCCCAGTACCAGGTACAAGAAATTGCCAGTTGATTTGTTGGTCTAGTTAGTCCAAGAAACTCCCAGAATAATACAGGAGATTGACATTCCCATTGCTTGCCTCCCAGAGACTGAAATATATCTCTATTACTGAATACACCAAGTGCTTAGGACACAGGACCTTGAGGTTCAGAGCTGGATCTGGCCTGAAAGCCTTCTCCCTTTGATTTAGCTTTCATAGTACCAGAAAACACTATGAAATCTTCCAAGGAAGGAAAACAGTCTATAGTCCTATCCAGCTGTGAAGCCTATGAACCACCGTGATGACCAACATAGTAAGATATCCTTAAAAGTGCAATAGTGGCATTCATGTATTGGCAGTAACCAACATCTGTGTAGTTGGGACATAAGGCCTACAAAACAGGTGGGAAATAATACCTGGCATTGGAAGCTGAACTAACTACCCTAGGCTAGTGAGGTCATGAATCTTAGTGGAGAACATACTGTAGGCAAAAGGCTGCTCATTTGTTCCCTGCCATTAAGACCAGAAATAATCACAGATAAACTATATTATTTACAATACTGTTTGATCAATAGCTTAAGCATATTTCTAGATAACTCATATCCTAAACCCTTTCTATTAATTTGTATATCGCCATGTGGCTGTAGCTTACCAGCAAAGTTCCCATGGGGTCCAGTGGAGGTGTCCATCTCCTGTAGGCAGCTACATGGCTTCTCTCTGACTCTGCTTTCTTTCTCCCAGCATTTGGTTTAGTTATCCTAGCTTAGCTCCACTCTGCCTTATCACAGGCCAAAACAGCTTCTTTATTCATTAACCAATAAAAGCAACACATATACAGAAGGACTTCCCACATCAACACTGTACTGTCATGTTACTAAAAACAGCATAATTTCTAACTGCCATATGAATATATATTCTTATACTCACTGATAAACTAAGTTCCCAAGTCTCACCAAAGCAGCTCCTCTTTGAAGAAGAGATCCTTACAGAAGACTACAACTGGTGAAAATGCAGAGACTATTTGTAGATTGTCCACCCCCAATGGATGCATCTATAACATAACTCCTGCTTCTAGGGTTCAGGAAACATGGAGAAATAGTGGGAAGAAAGATTGTAAGTGCCAGAGAACTAAGAAATTCACTGTGAGGATTTTTCTTCCAGCATTGACAGAGAAGCTTCACCTAAAATACATCAACAATAAAACTACTAAAACAAGACCTGATTAAGGACATCAGTAGGCGTGATAGTGTGAACAGGAGAAATCTCACAGAGCACCAAACCCAGCCAAAGAATTACAGTAAACTAAGGGGTACTAAAAGCATCCCATTGTGTATGTGAACCACATTTCCAGTATCTATTCACCACTTTTAGGACATTTAGGTTGTTTCTATTTTCTAGCTACTGTGAATAAAATGGCTATGAATATGGTTGAGCAAATATATCTAGAGTAGAGTCTTTTAGGTGTGTGTTAAAGAATGGTATAGCTGGCCCATAAAGCAGATCTATTTTTAGCTGTTGGAGAATTCTCTACACGTATTTCCCTAGGGGCTGTACCAGTTTACAATCCTAACAGCAATGAAAAAGGGTTTTCCCTTTCTCCATATCCTTTCTAGCCTTTGTTGTCAGTTGTTTCCTTGATCTTTGTCTTTCTGACTCAATATTTTACAAAGAAAAGAGGTTTATTTAGACCACAGATCCAAAGGCAGAAAGTCCACGAGCAGGTAGTCCTATGGGCTTGAGTTTTAGCACAGATGGTACATGTGTTAGGAGAACATGTTCCTATCACGGCAGCAAGACAAAGATTCACAGGCTGATGTGTACTCTTCAGAAAGCCACTATCATGAGAACTAATCTGCAGCACGCCGCTCCCGCCAGCAGAAGAGACGACCGCAACAGGATTCTTCTCAGAACACACTTTATTGGAGCACTTACACTTGAGGTTGTAGAGAGGCAAAAGACCCCGTCCCCGTGACGCAGAAGAATATATACGGTGCCAGACAAAGCCCTGACGTGTCATCAACCCAATGGCTCAGGCCAGAATGGAGTGATCGTGCTTAAATTATGATTGGCCAGATAGGATGGCCAGATTGAAATACTCCCCGCGTTGGGGGGGGGGGGGCTCGCTCGCGCATGCGCTGTGTGCGCGCATGCACACAAGTTGTCTGTCAAGTTGCGCACAAGCTGTCAAGTTTGACGTGGAACAGCAAGCGCCATGGTGCGCGCTACACTAATCAACAACCCGTCAGAACTGTTAATTCTTTACAAGGTTGGTGCCCAAAGTAACTGGGCTCCATGCGTGAAAGAAGCGTTCACCATCTCATAACGCTGCCATACTGGTGACCAAGTTTACAGCATATAAACTGCTAAAATTCATATTTTAACAATTTAAAGCTAAACCTCAGTATGGTTTTAGCTATCACAGATAAAATGTGGATTTCATTTTCAGAAGCAAAATTCTGTGGCTTTGGAATTAATTACTTGAAATCAGAGGTATTCACGAGGAATTTGGTATTGACAGTATGTTATTGGTGGCCAATTTGTTGGCAGAGTCTGATCATTCATTACCAGCTGCCCAGACTCCCAAAATAACCACACAGAAACTATATTATTTGCAATATTGTTCGGCCAATAGCTTAAGTGTATTGCTAGCTAGCTCTTGCATCCTAAATTAACCCATTTATATTAATCTGTGTATCTCCACGTGGCTGTGATTTACCTCGTAAAGTTCCATCAGGTGTCTGTCTCTGGAGGGGCTACTTGGCTTCTCCCTGACTCTGCCTACTCTCTCTCTATAGCTTTTCCAGCCTGGCTATATTCTGTTAAACCATTAGCCAAAAGTAGCTTTTTTATTCATTAACCAATAAAAGCAACACACATACAGAAGGACTTCCCACACCATTTCCCTTTCCTGTTTAAATAAAAGAAAGGTTTTAACATAGTAAAATTACATATAAAAGAAGGTATCAAACAAGAATTGCAGTTACAATACTTACATCTATTTTATCTTTAACCATAAATAAGAAAACTCTAACTCTTTATTCTTCAACTCCACCAAAGACTGCACTATCTGTACCTCTTTGTTTTATTTTTTATAACCATTTACTTCCTTTTATAATTGTCTATATTCTTTTTTTTCTCTCTCCCAGATGTACATATATTTATCTAACACTGTGACCAATTTAGAGGTCTTTTCCATCTGGATTTGTCTTTATTGTATGCATAGCTGTAACTATTTTCTGACCAGGAGAGCTTAATTTTTAATGCTCAGTGGGTGTGGCTAGGACCAACTCCACTGTCCTACCTGCTTACTCTGACCAGTCCAACATGGCAGAGGCTTGTTCACTGCCTCTGAGAGCCGTTCTCTCTGCCACAAATCCAGGGCCGCAGTGGGTCTGTGTCACCATTAATCAGTTTGTAACACGTTGCTCACAGACCCCATTTAAATGCTCCATATCCAGACCTCCTGAAAGACTCAGAGCCATTTGGGCTGGTGAACTAGAAAGCCACCATTTTTAAAGAAGTCGTATAGTTTTTAACTGTTAAAGGTAAGTCTGGAAACCTCTTAAAGGAGCCGTGTCTCTGCTTTGTGCCAGTAAACAGAGCAAGACGCTGTGTTAAACTCTGTTCTATTTTTGTGTATAGAATTCCTTTTCAAGATTTCTCAGGTTTTTACGTGGATTTAGTTGACCACGTTGGCACCACTTTGTTGGCAGAGGCTTCTAGTTGGTTTCCCAACCACCCTGACTCAAAATAATCACAAAGAAACTATATTATTTAAAACACTGCTTGGACTATAGCTTAAGCCTGTTTCTGACTAGCTCCTATATCTTGAATTAACCCATTTCTATTAATCTGTGTATCACCACCTGGCTGTGGCTTCCTGGCAAGGTTCTGGTGGATCTATCTCTGGTGGCTACATGGCTTCTCATTGACTCTGCTTACCCTCTCTCTCTATATATCTCTTCCAGCCTGGCTATGTTCTGTTAAGCCATTGGCTGAAAGCTGCTTCTTTATTCATTAACCAATAAAAGCAACACATATACAGAAAGACCTCCCACACCAGTGTGTTGACTACCAACTAAGGAAAATGCATTTACTTTTCTCCCTGTTTGCTAGCTATTTCTCAGATGAATGAGAAGGTTGTAGCATTTGAAAAGAAGGATGATGGCTTGTGGGACTCGGATGACAGGTTTATATATTTCCAAGGCTTATTTTAATTCTGTTTGTGCCACCATTTTTATTAAAAAATGAGTACAGATATTGAATTAATTGTAATCTATCAACCAAACTACTAATTCCTCAGTGCGCCTCGTACTTCTAAACGGCAAGGTTCTACACTGTCTCTCTCCTATAGACTTCATAAACTGCTTCAGTCTGACATCGGTGCTTCATGAACTAGAGGGTCTTTTAGTGATGTTAAAAAAGAACGATAACAATTTAAATCAGGATGTGGGTTTAGACATCTTTTATTCCATGGCTCTCATTTTCAAAGTGGGCTTGAAATACTACATAAAATTCTCTTTATATGTAGACTTGTTCTGGATCTCAGCGAATTCACTAGATTCTTGATGTGACTGACATAAACGGAGCATCTGAAGCTGCCTCTTACAGATGAGAAAGCTGCTGCTTTGGGAACCAAGGCCTTTCTCCAAACCCTGCAACACTGCATGAGGAATGATGGATATTATTAGGACATTCATTTCGCTCTGATGTCCATAAAGTCAAAACAGACACGAGAAGCTTTCTTTACTGCCCACATAATTTATCAAGCTCTGTTTGCTATGTGGCTGAACTGGATGAGTTAGCTAGTCTGGGAAGGTCTTAATTTTTTTCAAGATAAAAATTCAAAAAGACATCTTTGCCTTTATTGAAAAGCATTGACATGTATTAATTAAAATATCATTTATCAAGTTAGGTGCTGCGAAAGAAGATGGGCTAGCATCTTTCATCGCACTGACCCTGTGCTGTGGCAATCAGTGCAAACTCAGGAAGAATGAGGACATGCTCACTTTCCCTCTTTCACAAGTCAAGTGAATAGATATCTTGACAGAGCCCAGCTGCTGCTTCCACGGACTTAATGAGGTTCTTAAGGCACCCCACCGTGTCTCAGTATTAGAGAAGCATATGGCACAGTTAATGTTTAAGTGTGGATTTATTTGACTTTTTGTCATGTATCTTACACCTGTGATTTCACTTTCTTTAAGAAGTCCTCTGTGTTTGTATACATATCTCTATGGCCAGGTCTGTATGTGTGAGCATGACAATTGTGCTATTTTCAAACATGGATATATATTTCATATGTAAATGAAATGCATCTTTATTTTTAGTTGCTATCAATAACTTCTTGGAGAAGAAAATTGAAATAAACATAAATACATTCTAACTTTAAAGCAATTGAAAGTATTTTTGGCCCTTTTGAAAAGTAATAAGGATATAGAAAATAAAACAAAATAACATAAAAAGGCCTAAAGGGCAGTATCTGCCAACCTGGATATTATAAAACAGCAACATAAGAGCCTAGAAACCAAGATAAGCAATGTTACAGAGATATGAGCCGATAAGAGATGCCATAAGTGTAATAAGGTAATCAGACACAGGAGAAACAAAAGCGAGACATAATAAGGAAAATTTCCCATTCTCGGTTTGGCGATTATTGTCCAGAATCACATTTGATAATGAATCTCAAGCTATGTGTCTTCTTGTGCCTCTCCCCACCCCATTGTATGTGACTAATTACAGTGAAGTCACACATGAGAATTAAGCCGATCCCTGGGGCCACCTGAAAGAGTCCCACGTTAGCTGCATTATGGCTCTGGGTTTTGATATGCAGCTATTAGTTTCCAAGCTTTGACTTTGAAGACACTGATCAAAACCCACCACCTTCTACCCAGCACAATAACCCTGTCAGGCCTGAAGACGCCTCGTCACCACCACCTGATGCTTACAAAGAAGTGGATTTCAACACCAGGAGGCTCAAGTGGCAAGGAGCCAAGATGATTTACCAAATTTCCTTGTTTAGGCTCCTTGTGCTGAATAGAAGCCGCTTCTCTCGCATGGCTTTTTAATTGGGACACCTCTACTATAGGCGCCTCAGACTGGCGGGGCAGAAGACCAAAGGCAGAAAGCACCAGTGAAAAATCTTTCAGAGCCAGTGTTACCATGTTTTATCACAAAAATGAGCAAAATGTTTTCTGGTTTCTATAGTACTTCCTCTTGAAGTATAAACAGCTATTTGGTTATAGTCAAAAGTATGATTTACATGCCTTCTTTGCATCCAGTCAGTAGAATATATTAAGAATAAATGCTAACATGTATCTTGTTTTAAAGTAATCACTTTGGTTCTCAAAACCGGCAGATAGGAACAGTCCCTAGGAAAGCTTTTAGCTGTTTCTCCAAGGCCAACTGGCAAGGCTTCACAAGGGTGCCATTGAGAGAGAAAGATTGCCTTTGAAATCAGCTTGACAGGAATAAAACGTATCTAATTTGGCTTCCCTTATTCTGCAGAGTAAAAGGAAAAGATGTTTCAAATTTCTAGTTGGGCAAGTACCAGAAAAACGTCCCGCTTTGACTCCTGACTTACTGCTGTTTACATGGTGGGGTGTGGTGAAGGAAAACAAAAAAACAGAGAACAGGAGAACTTCACTGAAGTTTATTAGGAGGAGACTTGGAAATTAAAGACTTCAGTACTTCTATGTTTAATTTAATTTGTAAAGGTTTTACCTTCTTTTTTTTTTTTTAAAAAAGCAAAGGTTTATTTTATTTTTCATTGTGTGTGTGTGTGTGTGTGTGTGTGTCTGTGTGTAAGTGTAAGTGAGGCTATAAAATGGCATAGGATCCCTGGAGTTGGAATTACAGGCATTTGTGACCTGCCTGAAATGGATGCTGGGCTCTGAACTCTGGTGTTTTGCAAGAACAGTATGGGCTCTTCACCATGGAGACATTTCTCCAACCCATACATTGCTTTTAAGCGGTTCTGCTGTTAAGTGTGAATATTTAATTCTGATGAGGAAGCCATCAAGTGCCACTTCTGAGTCACCGTGTCACAGGCAGGGCCACCAACAGGCACTGCAATGGGTACCAGGCTGATTTGTGGGAAGAAGCTTGGACATAGTAAGGAGCCTTACTACTATGTGATATTGAGGACCAGTTCTCTCAGAAAGTGCGTTTTCTTTCTGTAAAAGGTTAATATAAGTAACCTCAATAAGGAGCCTTGAGCATAGTGTACAATACACAATGAACAACTCTTAAAATTAGCTATGGAGCCCAGAGCAGTGCTATGCTCCATTGCTCCCAGGTACTTGAAAACTGAGGTGAGAGATAGCTTGAGCTTGAAAATTCAAGGCTTGTGGGTTCTCCTCCAGGACCCATGACTGAACAAACCCTGGGTAGTTGGCTAGGTTTCCAGGAGGCATGGCTACTTTTTGTTGATCAGCTCTTATTCCAAACAGAGTCTCTGGTTGATGCCAAGTTATTCCTACTATTACTACAGCCTTAGGATTTTCATGCCATGGTGGTCATTATTGTGGCTCATGGGCACTGGGTAGGACTATTGGTTCCCCCCTCTTTTTTTTTATAAGCTTGCATGGAGTTCTTCTTGTACCAAATAACATTACAACCATTTGTCCTTATACCCACAGATAAGTGTAGTCCTCACCCCTCATCAAGGAAGCTTCTCTTTCAACAGATGGAGGCCATCACAACTGACCAAAATGCAGAATTATGGAGCCCAGTCCCAAAGAGTACATCTACAACACACAGTATCTGTGCCTAAGGCTTGGGGATTATTCCAGAAGAGGAGTAGAGAGATTGTAAGAGGCAGAGGAGCAGAGAGTTTGCTGTGTGATTTTGTCTCCTGGAAATGTCAGAAGCTACAACCCATAAAGTCTCACCAGCAAAACTGTCTAAACACGAGCTGAACATCAATAGACACGTTCAAGTGGAGGGGCAAAAGCCCACAGAGCCTCAACCTTATACAAGGAGTCACAGGCAACTAAGAAATGGTGTGTGTGTGTGTGTGTGTGTGTGTGTGTAGGCAGAAATATCCAATACCAAATGACACAAGTCTCATTATATAGGCTGACCTGGTTTTATTTAGGAAAAAAAAACCCAAATGTGTGTGTATACATTTATATACAACAATTAATGAAAAAAGAGGCCACAAATATGAAAGAAAGCAAGGAGGTATGTGGGAGAGTTTGGAGGGAGGAAAAATGATGCTATTATATTACAATCTCAAGAAATAGAAGAAATAATTAACAAAGTGCCCTGAGTTATGTACACTATTCTCACGGTAGACTTAGATTTGTCGGAGTTAAAAAGTTTTTAAAGAGGATAGTGTTTAAATATGGGTGTTCACAAGTAAGTACAATGGCATCTAGTTTGTTGATAGTGTGAAAATCAATAGATTCTTTAGTAGAGCATTGGTTAATTCAGCATTTTTGTACCAATCTGTGCAGTTTTCTTACAGAACTACCAGGGCATGTCATAATGATTGGAGATTTGGCTACAGTTTGCTTTAATTGCCCCAGTCACAGTCCAACAGAGATCTGAAAATCCATCACTTTTTATGAAGTAAACTTTTGTAGGATTATCTTTCTTGTGGAATTTCAGGTTTATTACTCTTAGTTCAGGAGAGTGAAGCATCAACTTCTTAGCCAGAATACACATATGGGGTGTTGAGCAATTGAACCACATGTTAGAAGTCAAATTCATGGACACTTTAGGAAAGGATGTTTGTCACACAAGCCAAAAGTTTTAAAAAGTATTTGCAACTTTTATGTTAGTACTTAGATCTAGGAAGATTTCTAAAAGAAATACATACATCTTAATATCCCTTAAACCAGGGAGAAATGAAACAATATCAATATTGCAATGTAGAATAATTAAGTATGGTAAGATTAAACATGAAATATCAGGTTAGCATTTATGCCATTCTGTATGATGTAGCCTCTCAATAATAATAATGTTCACTAATGCCTCGGATGAACCAAAGAAAAGACAAACTGTCTTCAAAATCTGCCTCTGGTCATCTGACAAGTCATGGAATGGCCACAGGTAGCCAGACCTGGAAAGTCTTGGACTAAATGGACCATGTAAGGTGTCCTCTCATGTGTTCCAAAGCAAGTACATTGTACATCTTAAAGCATGTAAAACTAGGCCATGAAGAACTTTCCCACTCAGATGCCCAGTCCTCTTACATAACTGTCCTTCAGTCTAGAACAGTTCATTTTTCCGTTATCAGAAGTTTATCTGAGAACATGGCATGCTCTTTTTTCTTTCCGGGACTCCTGTCAATGGTAGTCTGTGCTTGTTTTCTGTGGATTTCTACTTTGTACTTTCCATTCTATATCACGAGGAGACTCTCTGTAAGGCCCATTTTCTCCTTTTCAAGATTATCTATATTTGCCATAAAATCTTCACAAAGCACTATTTGGAAAAAATGTCTGGGAGTGCAACAATAATCAAGTAAAGAAAACAAAAGGCCATTTGGAAATTTGAGTTGTAGATTATAGAAAAAGATCTATTTTAGAAGCACCAGAAGAATTAGCATGAAAACCCCAAGAAAAATCTGAAGGCTGGAAGAGAAACTGAGACTCGGGATGTTTTGCTTTATTCTGGACTCTCATCTAAGAAGGAGAGAACCCGTGGAAGAAGAAGAAGAAGAAGAAGAAGAAGAAGAAGAAGAAGAAGAAGAAGAAGAAGAAGAAGAAGAAGAAGAAGAAGAAGAAGAAGAAGAAGAAGAAGAAGAAGAAGAAGAAGAAGAAGAAGAAGAAGAAGAAGAAGAAGAAGAAGAAGAAGAAGAAGAAGGAGAAGAAGAAGAAGAAGAAGAAAACATAGTTGAGGAAATTCCGCTGTGAGATCTGGGATACTGCTCGTTGAAGTTCAGGTAGCTGTAACAAAAAACATTATGAAAGGGCTACAGACAGGTAGTTACGGGGCTCTTTATAGGTCAAGGATGGTAATGAAAAATAACCACAGGCTAGACTGACAAATGACATGAACCAGAGTTTTGAAAGCATCCTTGGAACTGAATTGAATTCACCTGTCAATGAGAGGCAGAACAAAGCTGAATGGATACAAGGCTGCACCCCGGACTTCCTGTTAGTGTCAGACAGACCTATTGCCCTATCCCTCTAGGTCTGTGGTCGGCATGGTACAACAACAGCAAAATATCAGTTGACTTCTGGGGTCCAAGGTGGCTAGGAAATTAGAATTGTAATAAAAACAAAGTAAAAGAAGAACAAGTGGGAAACATTGTATTTATTAGTAGCCGTTCCTCGCTCCTGATACAGCCCACCGGCTTTCACTCATCAGATGATTATTTAGAACACATTTGAGAATGATGTAGCTGTATTACACACCATTTCATTAAAAGCATCATCTTTTTACTTGATGAAAGCAATGCCACTGTTAAATTGTAGCTGTTAACATCTTCTTAGTGCGACTTATGATAAAATGGACGGTATTCAATTGCTGTCTGCTGAACCAAAAAGGAAAAAAAAAATATGTAATTCGAGGGAAAGAGGGAACACACAGTATTATTGTAAGATGAGAAATGAGGAGGTGTGTGTGTGTGTGTGTGGGGGGGGGGGGTTTCCTGGGAAAGGAAAGGCAAGGGAAGGAGGGGAGAAGAAGATTCGTGCTTTCCAGTATACTTGAGTACTCTACGGGACTACGGGAATCCTTCCTTGCTCCAGCTTCGGCTCTGAAGTTGGGCTAATTTTGCTCACATTGCCGTTGTTAAGTCTATGCTTTCTGCTTAGAGCAGTAGCTTTCACTGAGCAAAACTGATGTATAATGAATTCTGATAGTTAATGTATATATAATTAGATGAATTTAGACGTATGTATGTACAAGGTAAAAAACCATGGCGACAATCAAAGCGATACCACATCGATTATTTCTCTTTTTCTTCCTGATCTTTTGTAATCTCTTCTCTCCATTTTCCTGTGCTTTTGCTTATCCTAGGGAACAAGTGTTGGTCAATTTTCACATTGATTCCGAGAATTTTGAACAAGTCAAACTGTACCATGTATCATCCATTTTGCCTTCGTTCCCACATAATAATTACTTTTAGGACCATTATGCCACAGAATGCACTCTCAGATCCCTTTATCTGTGGTGCGAGATGTAAGACAGAGGTGATGCTTTGCACACAGATGCCCAATTGTTCTGGTAAAGGCTCTTGGGAGAGCAGTCCTTTACAACTGAGATATCTCAGCATGTTTGTCTTTCCCAGAGATATTATGGGCTCTAATAAAGTTTTTCCTCTGCACTTTTATATGGATTTAAGAAAGGGTCGGACATTTTCTATGAAAAAAAAAGTGCTGGAATTTTATCTTGAAGACTGAATAATTTACAGATTTATTTAGAAAAACTTACTATCTTAACTATTTTCTTATTCATGAACACAGTAAGTATTTTTAGTTTTTGTTTGGAAAGCTTTATTAGTTTTCTTTTTTCATAAATTTCATTATAAATAGCTCAACTGCGATTTGTATGTTACTATGAATAGGTTTATTTCCTCCATGAACTTAGTGGTCATCTAACTTTATTTTAATATATAGAAGTGCAATGATTTTGAGTATTCATCTTATATTTGGCAAACTTTCAAAAGCCACTTCATTCATTCATATATATATATATATAAACATATATATTTCATTTCATCTGCAGATAGAGTGAATTTTATGATGTTCATCCTGATCTGAATGACTTCAGAATGACTTTTCTTGCCTGATTATATTGGCCGTCATTTCCAGTAGAATTGAACCTAGGAAGAGTGGGCTTCCTTGTCTGGTTCTGCTCCTGATCCTAGGGAGAAGGCTTATATTCACTGAGAATTATCTTGGCTGTTCTCTACAGGCCAATTTCAAATTGCACACATTTAATTCCAACACACTTACTTAAAAGCTAGTTTTATTTATTTATTTATTTATTTATTTATTTATTTATTTATTTATTTTAGTTTTTCGAGACAGGGTTTCTCTGTAGCTTTGGAGCCTGTCCTGGCACTAGCTCTTGTAGACCAGGCTGGCCTAGAACTCACAGAGATCCACCTGCCTCTGCCTCCTGAGTGCTGGGATTAAAGGCGTGCGCCACCACCGCCTGACTAGTTTTATTTTCTTGAAAGGAAACTACTATCACTGCAATTGTAAGGCAGCTTTAGGATCTAATACAAAGAGAAAAAATATTACTAAATTTTAGTGGCCACTTTAAATGTGGAGGCTTCTTGCAGGCACCTTATGAGGCATACTCAACAACTGAGGAAAACAGGACACTTTTGCCAATCTAAACATTTTTCTTCATGTAATCAATTCTTCAAATGAATAGAAAAGGGGATGTCCTGTTATTATTCATACACGTAACATTAAATTTTAATGTTACACGTAACATTAAAAACCCATCTTTCATATGTTCGTTATTAGTTCCACACCTGAGAATCACTAGATCTTTGGTGGATTTGAAACTCTTTGGTTATCACACATGCCAGAGGGCTCAGGTAGTTCTAGGCATTGATGGTAGGGCCCCATCACTAAGATTCGCTACAAAAGAACCAGAATACGTGGGTTGGGATAACCATGTGTTTTTTTAGTTGCCAAGGTCATTCTGATGCTTAGAAAGAATAGTATGTCTCCGAGAGAGAATTGTTTGTATGGAAGAAGGTGATGGCGGTGATGGTGATGATTCAGAGTGGGCAGACAGGCGTCATCCCGATTGTCCAACCTGCAAGTATCATGGACTAATTAAGATATCATGACTATTTTCTGTTTTTAGGGCTAGAATGTGAGGGCCGGTTAAAGCAGTGGGATGTTTTCATGAAGACTGGCAGAGTGCGGACTCTTCTTTTCGATTACTGCACTCATGAATTTTTCTGCTTCAAACGCGCCTTTGGTTTAGAAGCCATATGGTCTCCTCTTAACAATTAAAGCCTTTAAATGTATATAGTTCAAGAATGCATTTTCACAGCATAAAGATTCATCTTCATGGCCTTACCCAGTATTTCATAAGAGAAATATGAAGTATTTGTTGAGGGATCTTTAACATAATTGCTATCCATAAATAGTTCCAGAGAAGAGAGTCACAGTGACCTTGATGGCAAATATTTCAAGCACATTTTCGTCTACAATCCACGTGTGCACCTGTAAATAAACTGGAAGCACGTGAGGCAGTGGATTTGGGATGGGTTCTCCTATTTATACACGTTGTAAGCCGTCTCAGGAGTTGTTTAAATAACTTTCCTATGAGCAGCGGCCACAGTCTTCCAAGCTGTGTTGTGTCTCTTTGTTACCCTTGTCTCTTTGCCACTCTGGTCTTTTGACTTCATCTAGAAAAGAGAAAAAAGGATGAGAAGTAAAAAAAAAAATACAGATCTTCTAACTCACTTTGTGGAAACTCGGAGCTTGGGGAAGAACGTCAAATCTTGTTTAAATTAGGGCAGTAAAGGGAAGATAGTGGGGGAGATTACTTTATAATCCACTCTTTGAGGAACTGATGGGGTTAGCCCTTGCTGGTGAGAGGTTTCTTTTTCCTTTTTTTTTTTTTTAAAAAGCCTTTATTGTGTGTATTAGTCACAATGACATTCTACATATAAATGGGACAAGAGTGTCTTTCTTCCATTTCCTTCACAGAGACAGCCACCAAAAGATGTATCCTAGAAATCAGGAGTATGTTCCCATCTAAATAGACCTGGATTTAGAGTAAGTCTTCACAATTCCAACGATATTAAGAAAAATATCTCACAGGTGTACACAGCCACTTCAGTTGTAATTACTTCTGGATGTTGTACAGTTGAAAATCAGGAACATCGATCATATTGGTCATTATTATGAAAATAATAGCAAATATAAATCTGAATAACCATTAAAAATGAAATAGTAAGTATTGTTTCATTAGAACATGAGGCCAAGTTCTACAAACTGGACGGGTAGAGAATGGCGCCTCACTCTCACAAATGTGAAATCAATTTAGTCCTAGAATACAAATGTATCCTTCAGAATCTAAGAAGAGGTAAAAGAAGAGAATGCACAATACAGTTATGTTTAGAATTTCATCCACCCGCAGTGGCAAACAAGCCTCCATACACTTCTATTAAATACCTAATAATTTATATATATATTATATACATATAATATATATATATTTCTTTTTATTAGGAATTTTAATACAAACTTTTCTCATTTTGCAAAGCTATTTCCATTTCCACTACTTCCTTTCCCCTTGTCCTTCCACAATGGGCCCTTCAGCCCCGTAGGGACAGTTTCTAATCTCTCCCATAGGCCACACCCCAGAAAGTCTCCACTCTCCGCCCCAGGCCCTCCCCTCGGCCTTCTCCCTTGGCCAGCCAACAGGGTGGGGTGGGCGGGGTGGCCTCTCCAGCCTGGCCTTCCTGGGCTCAGGAGACTGGCAGAGCTCGGGACAACTACCCCAGCGTCTGGACTCCAAGGCTCACTGGCTGCCTGCGCTGTCAGGTTCTGGAGCTCCTGGACGCAGCAGTTTCTTGCTCTGGGCTAGAAGAGTAAACTCGTCGGTGTGCGGAGCTGGACAGCGGGACGTAGGAGGGTTCGCAGTTTGCAGTCCCACGGGTAGCTCTGGACTGCGCCCTTGCCCGTCGCTACTCCTCAGAGGAGCCTTCTCAGAATGGAGCATTTTCCTTCAGGCCGAAGGGACCGCAGCGGCGGCTGCAGACCCCACCTGGCCCCGGGGCTGCGGGCCGCTCCACCCGCCTCGCCCGCGCGGCCGGGGCCGTCGGGGATCCCAGTGTCCGCGACTTTTTTGCGTCCACCTGGCCTGTTCCTGCGATCGGCCACCAGCGCGGGTCGCGGAGGATGCGCTCCCGGCCCGGGGCTGGATAGGGCGCTGGGGGCGGTGGGCTGCAGCTACCCGCGGACCCCTAAGTGCGCCCGCTGTCGCAATCACGGCGTGGTGTCGGCGCTCAAGGGCCATAAGCGCTTCTGCCGCTGGCGGGACTGCGCCTGTGCCAAGTGCACTTTGATTGCCGAGCGCCAGCGCGTCATGGCCGCGCAGGTGGCGCTGCGCAGGCAGCAGGCGCAGGAGGAGAGCGAGGCTCGTGGTCTGCACCGGCTCCTGTACCCGGGGCCGTCGGGGTCCGGGGCTCTGGCGTCGGGGGGCAGCGGCAGGAACGAGAGTCCCCAGGCCGTGCGCAGGCCTGAGGCTACGGCTGTGTTGGGAGCGGATGCTTCAAGGCATCCCGGGAGCCGGGCGGTCCCCGCTTTCGAGGTTTTCCAGCAAGATTATGCCGAGGGAAAGCAGGGTGAGTCCTGTTGGGTTTGCTTTTCGTGCGAGAAAATGACGGTGCTGGAAGGATGCTTTGAAATGAACAGCAGTTCCCTAAAGGTGGGCAGAAAGTTGTTTAAAAGAAGCGATGAAGTTCAGGGATGTGTATCTACAATGTGGGCAGCTAGGAGCGGCATAGGGACCAAGCTTTCACAAAACCAAAGAGCTGTTTGTCCCCCGTTGATAGAGAGAAAGAGAATGAAAAAGTGAAATGTGGGCGCAGTCCGCTCCGACTTTGTGCGGGCAGAACTTAAGCGGGTGTTGAGAGAGAACTTGAGCGAGTGTGCTCACACTCTTTCCAGTGGTAGAAACCACTGTGAGACTTCTGCTCTTGCACGGAAAACCGTTGACTGTGGTTATTGTGAAGGTCTTCGCATTCGGGACAAAGTTTTGCCACGAGCTGAACTTAGAAAGAAACTGAAATTGCTAACCCTCATTTTAATTCTTTAAGTGCAGTTCCCAAAGGAGTGGAAAGTTTTAGGGACTGCAGTTTAGTTTCCATTGGAAATAAGTTTAAGCCTTCCAGAGAGCAAAACCATTGGCAGGAATGTCAATTTACAGCCGGGGAGATCTCCGTTGTTGTAGTACTGCCCTGTACTTTCTGACAGCGAAGTTAAGGTCTGGATCTCTGCCTAAAAGGACCCCGAGTTAACTTTTCTTGTAATGTTAATGTCATTATGTTTCCATGAATTTCACACCCCCCTACAAGGCCGATGAGCAGGGAACATTTCGCTTTAATCTTTAATCATTTTGTTAAAGTTCCAAACAGGTTGTATCACACGACGTTACGAGATAACTTGGTGGTAAGTTATAAATTAGAACATTTCCTTGGTTGTGAAAATTGCAGATCTTAGCAAAACAGGGTGTACTTTTGAGAGAAGATCATCTCTGCGTCGAAACTCAGTGTCCACTTACGTCAGCTTTGGACACAAGAGGTAGTCTATTTCAGTAGACCAATAGACTTTAAGTGTTTCTCATGGACAGCCAAGGGAGATGGAGGAGAAACACTAAGAGCAGCAAATGCTGGCGTTCCTTCAGCTAGGCTGGTAATGAGATTTGGCTGGCGGTATGGATTTATGTAAATCTTTGGTACCAAAGAGTTCATCTTACAGGCCTAATGATTTTATTAGATTATTCTGCCGTGAATGACTCACCTAAAAAAAAAAAAAGGTCTGTATTTCAAAGGCTTCTTCATTGGCTTTCTAAATGGAGTACCCTCTTACACAACGTGCTCGAACTATAGTAAGACATTGTATTGAACGTATTCATTCACAAAACAAAGACCTACAGTGATATAGAGGTGAATAGCCTTTCCCCTTGTAAGAGAACCTTATGTTCAAAAGAAGGAAGGCTGTCGGTATCTACAACTAAAACAACCCATAAACTAATCTCCAGGAGTTCAGAGGACAGAGATGAAGGACATGATACCAAGCATTTAACAGTAACCTTATTTTCCGAAGAGTCACATACAGTCAGTACTTCTTGCTTTTCCCCACTTTGAGGCAGGTGTTTCACATCAAATCCCAGGATAGTTTGCAACTAAGTAGCCCAGGCTGCCCTCAAGTTCTTGGCCATTGCCTCAGACTCCTGAGCATTGGGGTCACAGGTGGGGGCCCTCACGCACAGCTTGCAGCCAGTATTTCTTTACAGGTATTTGTCTCGAAGTTCAACCTAAAAGAAAAAAAAACATTATTTTTAGACAACATGGCAGAAATGTAATTTTGATACTTCATGTGTTTCAGGGTCAATACTCAATGGACCACACTTATAGCAAGTGGATAAGAGAAGAATGGGAATTTATTTCCATGTGACAAATGCCATTGGACAAGTTTTTATATTATTTAAAGTTGAAAATATCAGTGTACAAGCTTACAAAAGTCACAGTGTTTCTTTCCTCTAATATTTGGAGCACTGCCAGCGTACTGACACTTACAGTGCTGAACTGGATGTGGTTTACATTTTTAAATGGACAATAGAATTTTATGGACAGTGTTTAGGACTTTCTTCAAGATGTAGGGAAACATCAAAGAATATTACAGATTGCCATTTCTTATGCTATCCTTAAAAGTGTTGTAGAGATGGAGAGCTGGGGAGAAGTACTCCTGAAAGTCTTGGACAGCTTTACTTTTTCAGAATTGAAGTGTGTGAATGACAAGAGGAGAGGAAAAGGCAGACAGCATTATTTTGGATGTGTGTGTGTACATTGTTATTACTTTCTGGGTATTAGCTTGCCAGTATAGAACTGACATATTCTTGTTTTATTGTCACACTCAAAATGTTGAGATTGAAAATCAGAGCTTTTAATAAAATGTTTTTTAATTGCTCTTAATAATGCAGTGGGGGTTGTGATAAGTACTATATGTCGAATACATTGTTTCTACAAGGTCCACGCAGATTGGTGTCATGAAGTTTGTAGTTTTCTATTAGGAGCAATTGGTTCAAAAATCTGTTCTTAACAGTTTGTGTAGACTGAAATAGAAAATGTATCTTTTACCAAGAGTTATGAAAAATACCATGTTTTATTATTATTATCTCTCCTATAAAATGAAGTCCTTACATATCATGCAATTTGAGATTGATGCCCTGGGAACATCACTGCTTTAGTGTGAAATGGTTTACAGTCATTGCACCCTGAAGGCACCTGGTCTTGTCTGAACTGACGCCAGCAGTTTAGCTCCCAACATTACTTAGGCTACTTAATTAGAATTTGAATTGTCGGTGTTAAAATCATTTATTGAAATTTAGCATTAGGACTTATCCAAAGCTACCTGTTTAACTATATATGTATATATAGTCTTTGTAGGGAAAGTAAGAGCATCACTTAGGCAAAAGTAAAACTTGGACATTTTGGGAAATTTCTAATTCCAAGATGGTGTCACATTGACACATTTGGGTAACAACAAAATCTCCTCTTTTGATCCCTAAATGTTAAGGGATTTTGTTACTTATTGACTAACCATGAATAATCTTGAAATGCATGAGAAGCAGCTTTCTCTCCTGTTCCAGCACATGTTAGTTAGTTCTGAGTTATCTTTATAATGTGGCTTTCATGAAAATGTTTGTGGGTGAGTAAAATTGTTAATTATTATATTATATATAATATGTATATATACATATATATATATATAAATTAAAAGTGAGTGAATTATTTCATCCTTCATTGTCTTTGAGCGGCAAAGTTTTCATCTGTCTCATTATTTTTTTTTTCTTCTTCTGCAGAACCAAAAGAGAAGAACTGTGAGTCATGCCAGAGTAGACATGAAGAACTGGTCTCCAACACCCATCACCATTCCCTGGGATCTTCTCCTAAGGGTAAGAGTACCCTGCAGAAAAGGGGCGTCCTGTCATCATCTGTTTCAGAACACCCAGACAAACCCAATATTATCCTGTCTCCTTGCCCCACGGAGCAATCAGGAGGAGAAGACAGTCCCAGGTCCTTCTCTTCCTCTGACCTGGAATCAGGGAATGAAAGCGAATGGGCCAGAGACCTCATTGCTACCAGAGCCAGCCTTTCCAAGGTGACCTCAAGACCACGCGACCCTCTCGGAATTCTTACCAGGATTTTTCCAGGTTACAGGCGTAGCCGCCTAGAAGGCATCCTACAGTTCTGCAAGGGAGATGTCGTCCAAGCTATCGAACAGATCTTAAATGGGAAAGAACATAAGCCAGACTGCAGGGACCCAGCACATGCAGACTTGGATAACACAGCCTTCCAGAGAGCTTCAGATTTTGCTCTCGCTGGCATTGACTTTGGGACTCTAAGTAATAAATCAGCTCTCTCTCCTCTCGAAGCCGCATCTGCTGCTTATGGAGGAGATTCAAGTCTCTACAGTTTCAACCCTAGACTAGCTCTCAGCCCACTGCGCCTGGCATATTCTCCAGGAAGAGCGCTGTCTGGTTTTGTGTCGCCGTACCTAACGCCTGGACTGGTTCCAGCACTGCCTTTTCGGCCAGCTTTGGATTATGCCTTCCCAGGGATGATTAGGGAGCCTTCCCACCTTCAAGGCAAGCACTTAGTAACTGGTGGTAGACTGTATTTCAGGCCCAATCAGGAACATCTGTAACATATCAACTTTACCATTCCGTGGCGTTTCTGAAACCGTAACACTGTAACACCCCCCCCCCCAACTATTAATGTTCTTCAATGAGTATATGAGTGACTTACCAGCCTTAAATGCTATTTTTAAGCAATGTGTAGACTTTAGACTTGAAGACTTCTTTAGCATTTATTAAATCAAAGAATCATTTGAACATTATATGTGCCTTGAATAAACATATTTCAGGAAATAATTTTATTTTAAACTAATGAATTTTTTCCATAAACTATCATTCCTATTATAAAGCCATATCTGCTTTTATTTTATTGTAGGGTTGGACTTATAGTTGCAAAGATTTGTAACAAGCAATTCATATGGCAGAAAATGAACCAAAAGGGGTCATTAAAAACTGAGTTTAATTCTAACTATGTGGTTATTATTCTAAAACAACTCCCTTTCCCTCTCCATGTTTTCCTCCTCCTTCCCCACACCACCACAGGTGATCCCAAATTATTCCAAGTATTGAAAACTATTTTATTTGCATATAAATGATTAGGAGTAAGGAAACCCAATAAATTGGAATATATTATTTTTGGAATGTCTGACTTTTCACTCTCTGGCTACTGCTTGTAAAAAGGAAAATGTTTCGAACTATTCCATTTAAAGTTAACATTGTAAATACACAAAGTACTACCGGGTTATAAAAAGCAAGAGCCTGCCCTCTTCTGGCCACTATCACAAATGGCAACTCAGTTCTGAGGAAATTAAAAACACCTGGTTTTCTGTTATAGGTTAGCACGTTTACGAAATAACTATTTTGGATCACTTTACACTCAATTTTCATGTCGCAAAGTAGATTTCTATTGAAGATACTTTTAATTTTTGAGTAGCTTATGTTTGTATCTGGGGAAAATAGTCCTTTTGATTTGTTTGAGATAATAGCATGTTACCCATTCTCAAAGGTAAAGGTAATTTTATTTACTATTTTTAATAAGAAAATTAAAATATCTGCTCAGACAAATATCTGCTGATTTTGTATAAAGTATATTTAATACATTGAGGAGAGACAAAATTTCCCAACGGCAGTGACTGCCTTTAATATTTGAAGGTCTTGTGGAATCGTTAGACATACATCTCATTCTTTACCTAGAGCTTTGGAAAGCCAGTCAACAAGCTGCTTCTTTCCGTCACTGGGAAGCCCCAGAAAAACTGCTCACAAAACCCCTGTACAGAGTTTTCCTCATGTGCCATTGTTTTTAAAAGAACAACAGCTGCATTGTTATTGTGAAGAGAAGTGAAAACCCAGATGTGGTAGGAATTAGAGATTTCTCAATCTGAGCAGCAAGAACCACTAGAAATGTCTTATATTTATGTTTCAGTGTCTTTCCCATGGAGCTGATAAGTTTGCAGAGTATATTTTAACTACAGATATCATAATGCACTGCTGGAGAGTCTGTGGTGCTGATGTAGAATGCAAATTTGTCAATGATTTACATTAGTTTTAATGGTACAGGGTGTGAGCAAAAGTCCTGTAAAATTTAGAGGAATGCAACCTCATTTTTTGGGGGATACAAAACCAAGAAACCTTTCAGACTCAGAGCCTAAATCACTCAGTTCTTGGTAACCAAATGCCATACTGTCAACACACATTGAAGGAAGAATGATTTTGCATGGTGGATCTTGCAACCAAATAATTCTACAAAGAGGCCTATTGACTGACATACAATTTTAAGTAGAGTTTCTCGAGGTTCTGTGTCTCCTAAATATGATTCTGATCAGGATTCTTGGTGATCCTTGAGGTGTTTTTAATGCATGAATCTATGTACTGTGTTCTATTTTTGGGATATACTAGATCCTATAGATCAGTTACAGAGTATGATGTAAAGAGGGTTTCAGTAAACGGCAAGGAGCTGGATTCTTCATAAATTTAACATAATAATGTGTCCAAACTAATTTAAGAATATAAACATGAGTTAATTTCCGTGATGCTTCATATAGCATATACCCTTAAAAAGACTCTTAAGAGCTAAATGACTTTATAAAACATGCAATTCTTCCAATTTCTAGCTAGACAATGAGGAAACTGAAGCTCAGCTTTGGTACTACCAATAGCAAGGGCAATAGTATGAGTCATTAGGAGGTTTTTTTTTTTTTTTTTTTTTTTTTTTTTTTTTTTTTTTTTTTTTTTTTTTGTACTTCAGAATGTAGGGTGTGAGGAAACATTCAAGTCTGCTTTGTTCCTTCACAACTTTCTGTGGTGTCCGAAACAAAATAATACTTTTTCACTTACTTAATTAAATAAAAGTATACGACTAGGAGTTGAGTCATCTCATTTATTAAGTACTTTGTGTCATGCCCTGAGCTAGCTGTGAGGGAGATATATGATTAAGAGAATAGAAACAGCCTCAAGTTTCTCAGTCTGTTTTCCCACATGTACTATGAACAGTCAACCAATCAGCTAAGGTTGACACCATTTAGCAATGTTGGTATGTCAATAAGTTCTTTATAATCATGACATTTATGCCTACAAGCTACCTTGGCACCTAGCCAACTAGTCAGAAGTTAGGAAAATGATGGCTGAACACCGTAGATCCAAACAGAACTGTCCCTACTCCATGTGTTGTAGAAAACAGAGGTGTTGACGATTCTATGGAAAGAATTCAGAAGAACAAAAGGAGGGGCTTTTTTTTTTCACAGTTAGTGATCACCGAATGTGGCATCATGTTTCCATTGAGATTACAGCATAGAAAACACCAGAGGCCTGGTTGATCTGATATTTCATTACTGCCTCAGTATTGGGATGGGATCATTTGCCAACTACTCAGAAACATGGGAATGATTTGTTAAAAACATGAATGAACAAGTTCCAATTCCAAGACCACAATAATGAAAATGGGCAGACATTACTTGTCAATAAAATAAAACACCGTTCATGACAAATATTTCTGTGTGAAAATCTCCTCACAGAATGTGAAAAAGTAGAAGGCAGAATATGGTGTGGTTAGCAAGGAATTTAGTGTGGAGTTAATGTGAGACACACATGGTCCAGAAATAGAAGAACTCAGGTCATAGGAGAGCATTGGAGATGGATTGTTTATGATGTACGCAGCCATGTCTTCCTAAAAGGATTGTGTGCTTTACTGGTGAGATAATTAGGATGGGCAAGTTCCCTTAGACTCTGGGCACCTGCTTCTTCTCAGTAAAACAAGGATAATAATATCTAACCTGCGCGATTCATGGAGATGAGAAGGAGCTTGAATAGACTGCAGAGTACAGTGATGCTTATATCCTGGTATTAAGTAAACAACTCTCACTGTTACTGGTTTGTATTAAGATATTATCTTTGCCCCCTGGTGGCAGTCACTCAACACAGAGTACTGTAATTGTGTTTAATCCACTTAGTGGATGTAGAACCAAAAAGCGCTTATTACCAGTGAATATCCAGGCTTAGTTCCAGGCTTCCTGTTTGGTTTTCACGCCACGGTGAGCCATACTTTCATAACATGCAATTGTGTGTGTGCTTAGGAAACTTTTAAGGGCTTAAGGAAGTGACCAACACAACCACAGCTCTGTGTTCGTACTAGCTTTAATTGATCAAGGTCTGGTTAGGAAGACAGAGCCCATGCAGAAATAAGGAGTTACAGAACATTCTCCCAGCACAAAGGAGAATCTTGGAAGTAAACATCTCGCTGGAGGAAGCTGGCAAATCTGAGAATGACTCCTGGTCTGGCTAGAGCACGGAGTGGATGGACAAGTGGGAACTTTCAGAAAATTTAAAAAGTCTAGCACGTCTCCGCTTAACAGGGCTTTCAAGTGGGTGTAGTAGAAAAGTCTATGTGGAGCCAGAGACTGAGGCAGCTGTGATCTCTCTGGGTCTCATCCAGGCATCAGGTGGAGGGTCAGCAGAAGGAAAGCAACATGGAGTCAGGGAAAATGAAGGCAATCTAGAAACACATGTGGGCACCCAAACTTGATGACTCTTGTTTTTCCCATTCCTGACAAACCTTGCCCATAATTCTATAGATGGTTGGGTCAGTTTTCACTATGAATGAAATAGAAAAGGGGGTTCTGGGAAATGTAGTACCTCATTTAAGTGAATTTAGCACTGCCCAGTCTAGTGTAGTCCTGGCCAACACAGTTTTCATAATTAATCATATTTGCCATCTTTTTTCCCCCCAATTAATGGCTGCAAACAAGACTCTTCCACACAAAGCTGAGGTAACTACACTCTTGATGACAAAATATCTTGTTGGAGGAAACTGGCAAATCTGAGAATTCCCTTCTCTCCCAAAGAGGACATACCTTATCCACCTTTGGGAGGTGTTCATTTCTCTTTCATCTAGCCACATCTGCATTTAAACATCCCATACAATGAATCTGGAGACACAGTTAGCCAATATTATTACTTTTTTGTTAGAATAGGAATTGTGCAAGAGGAAATTGCTATATAAAGATGATTCCTGATTACAATGGTTCTTATGCTGCTCCAGCCTCATGACTGGGCCAACATAGGAGGCATCCAGTGGCAGATGTGGAGTTTTGAATTTTAACCTTTTCCCAGGCTAGTGATATGCTACTTTCTCGAGATAGTTGGCAATTAGCTGTGGCTCCTAAGTCTGCCTCAAATGCTCTATGCCAAGCAACCAGTACTCTACAGTACACAGTTTTGCTAAACTATTAGGTTTAGTATTTTAGGTGTCAGGCATTCGGTTTATGATATTTTCAACATATGTTGGCTTTGTTGTGATATAGTTTCATTGTAAGTCAAAGAACATCAGTACACACACATGCACACATGGATTTGCACCCACACACACACAAACACATACACACATACACAGTTCTTTGAAGTAAGAAAGTAATAAGCGCTGCTGTCTGCTATAGACTGAACAGTAACTGGTCATGGGGTAATAGATTACACCTATAACTTCTTTAATTTCTTTCTTTGGTTCCTGCTGGTGCCATAATAGTGATTGCTTTCTATAGCAAGTGACCCAAATCCTCATTTCTGAAGAGTCTGGATCACTGCCAGTTTCACCTACATAAGATTTTTGCAACTCTCCACCAACTTATATAACAAAACATCGGAAGAGCGAGTAACTCTCTTGACGACCTTGTCCTTTGGCTTCATTGTTGTTGTAGCCTCTAGTTCCATGAAAAAAAAAAACATTTTCTTATGGCACAATTTCTCTTTTAGGAAGTAATACCTAAAAACCAAGAGAAGCTGAAAGTTTCAAAGAAAAGAAAAATCATTGTGAGCAATTTGAAAACAACCATTCCCAAGGTTCTTAGACTCATGGATCTTGAGTTAAGGAAAAACATCTCTGTGTATTTACATGGGTTTAGAGCCTACCATACACATAGAAAGCTATTATTCCAGCCCTAAAGATGCTCTCACCAGCTGGAACCATAATAGAGCTTTCCAAGGGCCATTTCACAATTTTACTAGGCCAGCTGTTTCTGCATGAGGGGAACAGGATGGTTCAGTGAGATCCATGGGCGCAAATCCAATATTTGATATAATATGAGTTTCTTTGTCACATGTGATGTTGTATATAATACTGTGATGGTGGTTTTTGTCAGAAATATCAAAGGAAGGAAATGTAAAAGGCAAAACCATACAAGCAAGAGGTTCCTCCTTCCCACCCCCAGTGAGAACAAAGTGCTGTTTCCTCAGTGATGAAAATGGTCCAATGCAATCAACCTGCCACCAGGTGGCTGGCTGGTTTCCTTGGGAAATGATGCCATGTCTGGAGTTTAGTGTTGATGTCTACTCTTAGCCAAATTGGCTTTAGTGAATGGAAGTTCATGTCACTTATAGAGCATAAACTCCCTCTCTGCTCCCATGAACTTTTTCTTACACAAATAATAGGTCATGTTGTACATGGTTATTAAAACGGTACTTTTCAGAGGTTGCTCTTTGCTGAAGCTTTATGCAGGACAGTACACCAATATATCTGTGGCGAAGTCTTTCCACAAACCTTTTTTTTCTAGATCGAATCTCATCCTTGTCCAAGGTCTTTATGAACCAACCACACTGTTGTCCATTATGACTCATTCCAGATATATGTCACTATCAATCTCTCCTTCAGGATTACTACTGGAGAGATGAATCTTAGAACAATGCTTCAAGGCCATTCCTATAGTGCAGCTGAAAGTGCAGCCGAAAGCTCCAGACTGCCACCATCTTAGAATGAAAATCAAACAGTCTTTCTTTATTCTGTTGTCATTCACAGCTCCACACAAAAGAGAGGGCACAATGGATAGGCATAGGGACCATGGGGATTTGATCAAGTGTTTTTGCAACTTAACTTATGCACAACACTAAGAATTAAGATAATAATATGAGATAAACATCTTTCTCAGAGGGGGCATTAGGAGCAAGTGATGAATAACAGCTGTTATATAGAAAGCTTAACAAAGAAATAGAAATGAGTTAAGTATGGTATACATCTAAGCCCTTGTTCCCTACAACCAGGGGAGATGTTATTCAATGTAGATCAAAATCAATGTCCATTATGTATCTAAAAGCAATAGTACAGTCCAGGGATAAATAGGTACCATGTCACTAAATTTGCTAATAAAATGATTCACATTAAGGAAATGTTATCTGGGAGGCCTCACCCTCTCTGACAGGTAGATAGAGGGTGGGGTAGGAGGGAGGTGGGAGAGAGGAAGGAGGGGAGGGAGAACTGAGATTGGTGTGTGAAATAAAAAAAGATTGTTTTTTTAAAAAAAGAAAATGTTATCTATAGGTGTAAGAATGTTTAATAAATTTCAACGGTAATTAAAAATAAACCTTTTTATAGAACCAGGGATAGAAACTATGAATAAGTTCAGCTATAAGGGGCAGAAGTTTAAATTCATTTTTACTAGATTTCAAAATTTATAATTATTGAATAGTTACCATGTACCTCTTTTGTTTTGGAAATTTATGACTATACAAAGCATTTATCCCGTTTTAAAGGGGAGACATTGAGGTACAGAGGGAGTAAAGAACCTGCTATTGATGCAGAGTATCTGGGAACTGAACTTGAGACCTGAGCTGTGTCTGTTTCAAGTGTATGCTCCTGTACACTCTGGATCTGCCTCATGTTAGAGAAGACTATTAGGACATGGTTCTCAGGTTTGAGTGCCTATCATGGTTTCAGCCACCACATCTATGTTCTTGGTAGTAAGAGAGAAGATACGATGAGTAGAACACTGTGGTGCGAATAATGCACACATCTCCAAGAGCAAGGGAGAAATAGCTCTTAGGGAGCATGTGCTCATTTCCATGGTTCAAATTATTGAACCATCATGGAGTTCAAATTGCCAAACTCATGCCACTAAATGGGTTTGGACAGAATGGACACCTAATTCTTTCATGACAAGCAAGAGCTGGCAATAGAATTTACCTGGATGCTATCGAAATCAGGGAAATCAAACTATTTTAAAAATATCCTGCAGAAATTTATTTATTTATTTTTTAGTGGCCAAGGCACTATCACATGACTTGGTATAAATATAGGACAGCTATGTGTTTTCATTGAATGAATATACACCTTAGGTAATATTACAAAGAAATGGCTGCAGATTAATTAGATAAGACATTACTTCTACCATAAATGAAAACTCCCTTATTTGATAAACAAATATCCTCCTTGATGCTATCTCTAAATAGAAATGATGATGTAAGAAACAAGAAGAGAGTGCTTACTTGCTGTTTCAACTAAAAAATATACTAGAGTGCTAGCCAGTGTAGTACAGCATAAATCAGTGAAAGACATCAATACTTGCTGAAAAATATTAAACAGATTAAGGTCTGCACATATTAAGGTTTAAAAAATTGAGAAAAGATGATGAAAGTATTATAATTAAGAAGAAAATTAAAATGAAAACATAGCTGGTTAAAAACCATACCCACAGCCTCCCCCACACAGTAGAACTCCGTGTGAACAATAGATAATTTAAAAAACATGATAAATGGAAGATCACATTCCATTCATAGATACTGTAAGATGCTTAGGGTAAGTTGTTTCTTCCCTTCACCATCCTTACCCCACCTTTCAACATCCATATTCTCACAGTTATCTCCAGATGCTTGGGCATCATTTTTCATGAGGCACCCTTACTCGGTAAGTTGCTCCTTTCCCTTTGCCAACCCTCCTTTCCCAGAGCCCTCATCCACAGTCATGTGCACACCCTTAGGCCTAGCTTCATACCCCAGTCCAAGAACCAGATTTGCTGGGTCAGCTGCTTCTTCCCTTTCCCATCCTTCACTCCACCTGTTGCCATCTTGGCACCCACAGGCCTAGCTTCTGATTCATGGCTCCAGCTTTGACTGGTGAGACACTCATTTTGTCTCTTGTCCTTTAATTTGCCTGCTGCCGTCTCTACATCCACAGGTCTAAGTCCCAACCCATAGTTTCATAGTCATCAACCTTACCTGGTCTAAATCTGGTCACACAGCTCCTACGTTTGTTCAACCTAAGGTAGGAAAGATTATCACATCAGACACATAACAAAAGAAAGAAGTTCACATAGCTAGATCAAATCACAAAAATTAAAACAATATAAATCACCAAGACAGTCTGTTTACTTTCAAACTTAGGGTCTTCTTGTTGTCTTCTCTAATGCGAACTACTTTGAAGATTCCAAGACAGAATTTAAAAGAATAATCATAAATTTGATCAATTCAAGGAATTTAAAGAAGACACAATCACCTCATTGGACTCCAAGAGAATAAAAATTAACACAATAATTTAGTATTTGCAAACAGAATTCAATAAAGAGGTAGAAACATTGAGGAGAACACTTGCTAAAATTAGGAGGGAATTGAAAAACTCTATATCCCAATTAGAAAGCTCAGGGAAAGCCTTACAAGTAGAATGAGTCAACTAGGTAATAGAATACCAGGACTCAAAGTCACAGTAGAAGGTCTAGACACAACATGCAAAAAGTATGAAAAAATTCAAAGCACAGGAAAGGAACATGTAAGAAATATGAGATGCCTTCGAAATATAGGCACAGATGAGGGAAAAAAAATCCAGGTCTATGATAAAACAAGATCATTGAAAAGACCAAAGAATAAAGCTTCCCTAAACTAACAAATGACATGCCAATGTAGATTCAAGAAGCACACAGAGCACCAACTAGACAAGACCAGTAAAAGAATTTCCCGTGGCATATCATAGTTAAAATAATAAATATACAGAGCACAGATAGTGTATTGAAATCTACAAGAGAAAAATACAACTCATACATAAAGAAACCCTATCAGAATAACAGCTTATTTCTCAATGGAAACTCTGAAAGCCAGAAGAACTTGGAGGAATACACTCCACATTCTAAGAGACAGTGATTGCCATCCCACAGTAAAGCATCCAGCAAAACAATCTGCCATAGTTGAGAAAGAAAAACTTTCCATAATAGAAACAGCCTAAAAAATTCATATCCAACAACAATAAAGAAAAACTTAAACAGAATACTAGAAGCAATACTTGGAACTAAAGAGAAATAAGTGTAGCCAAGAGACCCTAGAAAGAAAGCAGAGCTGTAATTATGAAATACAAAGTATAAATAAGTGCACAAAACAACACAAATTACAACAAAATGATCGCAATCTATATACAGTAACTTTAAATATTAAATGCCTCAATTCTCCAATAAGAAAGGTGTAGGTTAGCTGAACAGATGAGGAAACAAAATCCATGAGGAAACAAAGATGGTGGCGGTTGCCAGGCACCGGTTGCAGAGCTCCGAGGAGTCTGAGAGACACATGGAGGCTCAGAGGGCTGCCGCTGTGGCAGATAAGGAGTCTGCAGGGCCCAAAATAGCCCAGGAAAAAAATAAAAATAAAAAGGCAAGTTTTATGGGAAGATGCTTTTAACACGCTGACTCACGAAAGTGGAAGGAGAGATGAACGGAGCCACGCATAGAAAAGGATTAATCTGTATCCTTCGCTGCCTTGTCTCAGCCCGCGGACTGCAAACACAAAGTCATTCCTGATGAGCCTTGGAGTTTCTGGCACCGACCACAGAGAGATGTGCAGCTCTCCGGAGCTTCTGTAGAAACAGGCCATTGCTTTTTTTTTTTAATTAATTAATTTATTTATTAAAGATTTCTGTCTCTTCCCCACCGCCGCCTCCCCTTTCCCTCCCCCTCCCCCAATCAAGTCCCCCTCCCTCGTCAGCCCAAAAAGCAATCAGGGTTCTCTGCCCTGTGGGAAGTCCAAGGACCACCCACCTCCATCCAGGTCTAGTAAGGTGAGCATCCACGAAACTGCCTAGGCTCCCACGAAACCAATAGGTCCAGTAGAATCAAAAACCGATTGCCATTGTTCTTGAGGTCTCAGTAGTCCTCCTTGTCCGCTATGTTCAGCGAGACCAGTTTTGACCCAGGCTTTTTCAGACCCAGGCCAGCTGGCCTTGGTGAGTTCCCGATAGAACATCCCCATTGTCTCAGTGTATGGGTGCACCCCTCGCGGTCCTGAGTTCCTTGCTTGTGCTCTCTCTCCTTCTGCTCCTGATTTGGACCTTGAGATTTCAGTCCGGTGCTCCAATGTGGGTCTCTGTCTCTGTCTCCTTTCATCGCCTGATGAAGTTTAATATTCAGGAGGATGCCTATATGATTTTCTTTGGGTTCTCCTTCTTATTTAGCTTCTCTAAGAACC
>NW_026067976.1:422727-448297 GCF_014885135.2 Alexandromys fortis | reverse complement strand
TTGGGGACTTAATGGCACACCTGAAAGCTTTAGAAAAAAAAGAAGCAGAGGTGCCCAGAAGGAGTAGAAGACTGGAAATAATCAAACTGAGGGCAGAAATCAACAAAATAGAAACACAGAAAACAGTCCAAAGAATCAATGAAACAAAAAGTTGGTTCTTGGAGAAAATCAACAAGGTCGACAAACCCCTATCCAAACTAACTAAACAACAGAGAGAGAACACGCAAATAAATAAAATCAGAAATGAAAGGGGGGACATAACCACAGACACAGAGGAAATCCAGAGAATCATTAGATCTTACTATAAAAGCCTGTATGCCACAAAACTGGAAAATGCAAAAGAAAAGGCCATTGCTTTTGATTGTCAAACAGACTGCATATTTGAAAGAGACAGGATTTTTAAGTGTTTGAATTTTCAGACTGTGGAAATTTAGAATTTGGAATGTTTACGCTGCAAGGTTGAAATTCTGGTATGATCTTGGGGATGATAAGAAAGCAAAGATTATGGCTTAACGGTGGAAAGAATGAAAAGAAACGAAACCCATTTTCTGTTGTCTATAAGGAACCCACCTTAGTTTAAAGATAAGCACCATCGTACAGTGAAAGGATGGAAAAAAGTATTCCAAGTGGGATCAAGAGGCAAGAGGGCACTGCCAAAATCATACCTGACAAAATAGGCATCAACTGAAACTAATCAGAAGAGACAAGAAGGGCATTTCATTCGAAACAAAGGATCAATTAATCAAGAAAATATTATAATACTGGGCGATACTAATTCTGGCTCACCCCATTTCATAAAAAGTATAATAATGGAAGCAAAGACACAGTTTATCACAAACAGGAATAATAGCTTATAAACCACTCAACGCTCCCTAATAGATAGGATACCTGAACATAAAATAAACAGATAAACTTTAAAACCAATGACAGCTAACATCAAATGGACCTAGTAGATATCAACAAGATATTTTACACAGGCACCGAAGCAGTTATGTTCTACAGAGCACCATATTCAAGCTTTTCTTAAAAAGGCCACGTGGTGGGACAAAGAACAAATCTTAAAAAATACGAAAATTAAAATAATTCCACATCTCTTATCCAACCATTATGAAATAAAACGTAAAACAACAGCAAGCAAACTCTTATAAGTATACATACTCAAGGAGATTAAAAACTCTATAGAATGAGGACTGAGTCAAAGAAGTAATTAAACAATATATTCTTAAAACTAAATAAAAATGAAAATACAGTGCAACAAAACCTTTAAGACATGCTAAAAGGAGTCCTGAGAGGGGAGTTTACAGCCCTAAGTAACTTCATTAAAAAAACAAAGAAAACACAAAGAGCACAAATAAACAACTTAAGGATGCAACTTAAGAATTTTCTGAAACAAGAAGAAACTGAATCCAAACCCAGCAGACAGCAAGAAATAATAAAAGTAAAAGCATAAATGACTGAAATAGGAACAAATAAAAGAACACAAAGAAAAAATAAATCCATGAGAAGATTCTTTGTGAAGATAAACAAGATTAACACAAATACTTGCCTTTACCAAGGGCTAAAGAATCATTACAGATAGGCCTACAAAAGAATTCTACCATTTGTAGAACAAATACAGCTCCAGGCACCCCAGTTTCTTTGTAAGGAAAGGTTCTAAATGCCATGGTGTCATTGAATTTATAACAGCAAAGTACACTCCTACTGGTCTACTAGTTCCATTTTGGCAACTCGCTGCTGTCCAAAGCTGAGGGATACAAAGAACACCAAAGACCGAAATGGGAAGAGCTCCTGCCTACCATTGCTTCTACACAAGAAGACTGGTAACCGGTTGGCCATGTAGGATAGTGAAGAAGTGACATTTGTTACTTCTAAGTAGTAGGAAGAAGGGGTTTTGAAATGTAATACAACACATCAAAATAATCCTATTTCAAATGGTGGTGCACGCCTTTAATCCCAGCACTCGAGAGGCAGAGGCAGAGGGATCTCTGTGAGTTCAGGACCAGCCTGGTCTACAGGAGCTAGTTCCAGGACAGGCTCCAAAGCCACAGAGAAACCCTGTCTCAAAAAACAAAACAAAACAAAACAAAACAAAAAAACAAAACAAAACAAAACAAAATTTTTTAATTCTATTTTTTGAGATTATAGTTGCATTACTTCCCCTTCCCTTTCTTCCCTCAAAGTCCTCCTGTCCTCCTTGCTCTTTCAAATTCATCTCCTCCTATTTCATTGTTTTATTTCACACACACACACACACACACACTACATATACACACATATATGTGTGTTTATGGGTATGTATTCCTAAATATATAAATACAACCTGCCCAGTCTGTATAATATTACTTGTATGTATGTTTTCAAAGCTCATTATTTAGTATTGAATAATCAATTGGTGTACTCTTCCCTGGGGAATACTATTTCTCCCATTTTTTTTAGCATTCATTAGTCACCTGTAACTTTTTGTAAGGATGCAACCTTCTGGTCTTTTACCCTTCCAGTTGAACCTGTCTATTGGTTTTGTCCTTGTTTGCCTCATCTTTAGGAAGCCATGTTGGTGAGGTTTTATGGGTGTGGCTTTTGGCATTCAAAATCTTAAATTCCAGATTCTAACTTTTTCAAAGCAATGTTCCTTAGTTCGTTCGTCCGTTCGTTCCTTCCATTCTTCTTTTCTTTCTTTCATACAAAAGTACCTCTCTGTTAATCACTCCTAGAGAATACATCCAGTAAGTTTGGTAGTCAGATTTCCTTACTGTAATGAGATACCTGACGTAATTCATTTATTTCACCAGAGTTTATTTTGGCTTGTAGTTTAAGGGATTATAGCCTGAGATCATCAGGCCGCTTGTTTTGGTCCTCTGACTGGGGTGCTACTATGAGATGGCGTCTTCTTTATGTGACAGGGAGTTGCATGTTAATACATTAGATCTGAATAATATGCTCTCCTGAGCAAGACCTCCACAAAGACACCATCCCTTAACACTCCATTGTGGATGGGGAAATCTTAACAAGTTTCCAGTCCTAGACAGAAGGCTAAGGCTCCAGGCAATTAATGGTGCTAAAAGACAGAGAATCAGTTCTTTCTAGGGGTTAGCCCCTGATAGGCTACTCAATCCTATGTGATCATCCTTAAATATTACTACATAAAAACAATGCTAAGTTGACTCATCAGGTTGTATTTATAAACATACATGAGCATGTATACACATGTACACATGAGAGAGAGAAATAACAATAAAGAAGAGATCATAACGTCGAGAAGGAACAGGAGAGCACAGGAATATTTGGAGGGAGAAAGTGTGTGTTTGAAATTATGGAAATATAATACTTGTGTATAAAATTCTCAAAAGCATGTTAAAAAGCAGTGGCTAAAAACTGTAAAAATTTTACCAAGGATTCCAAGACTGAGAAACTTGGGGTTTTAATTCTCACATAAATGCACAAAACATTATCAACATGCGCAAAACAATATAGGAACGCAGAAGTGATCATGGAGGATAAAAGCATGTGCAAGAATGAACACAGTGGAGGCCTCTGGTGCCAGCACATGGGTTCCAGGGCATAGTCAGGCGGCAACACGCAGCCTTCAAGTCTTATGTCTTAAAAACTGGAGGTTAATAATTTCTCAGTCTGCTAATTGGAAATTTGTTAAGTTAACAAAACCAATTTTTTTTGTGTGTTTCAAATGGGATTTATTTTTTAGAATAACACTGAGCCACAACACTGAGCATGTCTGTGATCGTCTCTGTAGTGTTGATAATGTCCCTCAGTCTAAGGAAAGAAACAACTCCCATGGCAGGCTTATGGAAATTTCCAGATATTTTTATGTTACCTTTTTATTTTTTTTTGTCTGTTATTTTTCTGTTCAGAAAAATGAGTCTATTTTTTGGGTCTTTATTCTTTTTCAAGTTCTGTGATGTTTTTGATTGTAAAATATGTAGAATGACAGAAATTTGAAATAAAATCAAGGTCTGAGGCTCACCTCTTGGTATTTCTGCTTTCGGTTTGATCTTTGGAGACATAACTGATTGTTTAATGCCTGCCTCTTTACCTGACACTAATAACCTGATAATGACAGTGAGCTTAGGGACTGGTGGGTTGAGGGGAAAATAGATTAAATAATCATTAATATCAAATATACCTCAGTTATTTCGATGAAGAACAACCTTCAGGCTCTGCAAGTAAAATTAATATTTTTTTTATCTAGATGATACAACGATTTTCTTCTGGTTCTACAGCACAGTTATAAGTGGAAGTTGCCTCAGGCCTCAGGCAGCATCAGGTTGCTTCCCCATCAGAGGTTAGCTTCTTTTACTGGTTGGCTTTCCTGTTTCCATCTCGCTCAGACAGGGCCAAATTTATAGAGTGATTCCTTAAAATTTCCACTTGAGGGTGCTGTCTACTTCTGTGGGAACTGTGATCCCATAACCATCCAACTTTATAAGGAACCTTTAGAACTGTGGCTACACTTGTGCCAGTATCCAGTTTATTCCAGGGAGGTGTCAGCTTTTCCTTTTCTCGTTATACGGTGCTCCAGCAGATGCCACTCTGACTGGCACCAACCAGTATATATTGGATATTTTATCAATCTTTTTTAATAACTTGAGGAAAATATTAACCATTTTTTCACTCTATTTTTATAATTAAATTTATTTTCAAGATACGTGACTAACATAGTATTAGAAATGAATATGACTGAGTAACTCAGATGGGATTCTTTCTTGTCCTTTCTGTGAATAATTAGGCAACATTCCCTAATATCTTTTGCCCACAAGCATTGTGGAAAACCACCAGTTAGTTGATTACATCCGTTTTGGCATATCTATCGGTGTTGTTCAGTTTGTGTTAAACAGTCATGTTGGTATAGTATAGGATGTCACAATCAATACCAAGGAATAAGTTAGTACAGGATGTCATAATCAATACCTAGGAATAAGTTAGTACAGGATGTCATAATCAATACCTAGGAATAAGTTAGTATAGGATGTCATAATCAATACCTAGGAATAAGTTAATTTGGCACCATTTCACTAACCTTTTGTCTTGGGATTAGAAGTTCTCATTTCAGTCCAGGTGTGGTGTCTAACAACTGCATTCCTAGCACTTGAGAGGCTGAGGCAGGAGGATATCTTAAAGTTTGAGGCTAGCTTGGACTCTATGCTGCATTCCCAGTAAGCCTGCCCTGCACACTGAGACCTTGTCTCAAACACCAAAACAAAACAAAAAAGTAAAACAACAACAACAACAACAAAAAACAAAAACAACCCACCAAACAAACTTCTTGCTAAATGTTGGACCTGCCACAGAGTGCTGTCTACCTTCTAGGCATCACATGACTATGGAAAACTTACTCTCCCTCTCCCAGAAGCTATCAAACCCCAAAAGCTTCTGAGCTGATGGTAGGATTTCTTAGCTTCCCCATGGTGTAATTTTATCTGGCTTGAGCTTTCACAGGTATTGCGCATGGTGCCACAGCAGCGGTGAGTTCGCTTGTGCAAATATCTTGCTGTGCCCAGAGAACACGATTTCCTTGAAGTTATCTACTACCTTTGGTTTTCCCACTTTTTCTTCCCCATCTTTCACTAAGATAGGGCAGAAACCAAATGATCATCTCATTAGATATGAAAAAGATCTTTGACAAAATTCAGTATCTTTTAATGATAAATGTCCTGGAAAAAATAGGGGTAAGAGGATACACTTCAAGACAATAAGGGCAATATGTATGTGCCCACAGACAGCAGCATGGTAAACTGAGAAAAACTGAAAGCATTTACACTAAAGTCAGAAACAAGGCAAAGATTTCCACTCTCATCATTCGGTATGGCGCTTGAAGTCTTAGCTAGACAAGTGAAATAGACAAAGAGGATACAAATAGAAAAGGAAGACGTCAAAACATGTTTATTTGCAGATGGTTTGACTCTATACATAAAAGACCATAACACTCCACCAAAACATTCTACAACTGATAAATACATCCAGTAAAGTGTATAGATGCAAAATTTATTTCATTTTTGTAAGCAAATGAACAGTCTAAGGAAGAATGAGTAACTAAACTAGTTGCAATAAGTATATATCAAACTTATAGCCTGGTCCACATCACTCTAACTCTGAAGCTTGTTTACATTTGTATGTCATCTTCCTTTATGTGTACATGGTACATATGTGCATAGATGTATACATGTGTGTACACGTGAGTATATCTGCATGTATAATATATAGGTGTAATTTTACAACATAGTAAGCAACTCAATGTAAGAAATAAGTAGAGACTTTATTTGGGAAACATGGGTATTGCTGTGTACCCATAAACATAGATGCTATTATATATATATATACACACACACAATCTATATATATGTATACACACATATATGGATTATATTATTTGTACTGTATATGAGAAATAATGCTTGCCCACTACACTGCAAAATTGTATTTCAACTATATTTTCAAATAGGAACAAATTAAATATCATGGTGAAGACAACACAGATAAAACTGTTTGCCCGCAGAGGAAATTCTGTTTTCTTGCCATGTAATACAATGAATGTGCTAGAGCACAGCCAGCACACCTGACTGCTCTCCCGCCTTGGCAAGCTGCGAGAAGGCACAGAGGCACTGTGAGAAACAAAACAGGTTTTCCTTAGCAAGGAATTGCTTTAGCAACAAAGAACCACAGCTCATCAAAGCAGGCGGGGCTCTATCCTTTTTCTCGTAAAAATGAATAAGGTAAAGACTGCAGCCTTATTTTTATTTTAGAGGATCAATTTCTTGAGCAAACTAAGCCACTGATTTGCATAAATTACTCTTTCCCAATGTAAGTAACAGCAAAGGGATGATATGCATTGTTCTTCTATCTTTATGTGAACATAAATATCTTCCCAAATAATTCAGTGGGTGGATTATTCTCTGACATTTTTAGTTGTATCTGAGTTGGATGCTCTGACTTTTTGTTGTTGTTCAAATCATTTTTTAATTTTTTTAAAAAAGAAAACAAATTATCTTTTTTATTTTACATACCAATGCCAGTTACTTCTCCCTCTCCTCCTCCCATTCCTTCCTCCTTTCCCCCACCCCATTCTTCATCCACTCCTCAGTGAGGGTAAGATACTTTGTTTTGGAGAAGGTCCAAGGCCCTCCCTACTATATCTAGGTTGAGCAAGGTATCCATCTAGAGAATGGGCTCCCAAAAAGCCAGTAAAAGCAGTAGAGATAAATCCTGGTGGCACTGCCAGTGGCCCGCTAGCCATACAACTGTCACCCACATTCAGAGGGTCTAGTTTGCTCCTATACTGGTTCCTTCCCTATCCAGCTGGGGTTGATGAACTCCAATTAGCTCAGGAAAACTGTTTCAGTGGGTGTCCCCATCATGGTTTTGATCTCTTTGTGCATATTCTTATTCCTCCCACTCTTTAACTGGACTTTGGGAGCTCAGTCCAGTGCTCCTCTGCAGGTCTCTGCCCCTGTCCCCATAAATTGCTGGATTTAAGGTTCTATGGTGACATTTAAGACAGTCATCAATCTGACTACAGAGCAAGGCCAATTCAGGTACCCTCTCCTCTATGGCTTAGGGTCATCCTTATAGATTCCTGGGAATTTCTCTAGTGTCAGTTTTCTTCCTAGCCCCATAATGGCTCCCTCAATCAAAATATCCCTGTCCTTGCTCTCCATCTCTGCCCTCTTCCATCCTGACTATCCCATTTCCTCAAGTTCTTCTCCCCACTCCCCTTCTCCCCTCATTTCCCCCTTCCACCTTCCCTTCTCCCCCCACCCCATGTTCCCAATTTTGTCAGGTTATCTTGTCTATTTCCCATTTCCAGGTTTTATGTTGTTATTAGGGTTCAGCTTGTTACTTAGCTTTTCTAGGGTCATGGACTAAAGGCTTGTTATCCTTAGCTTTACAGCTAGTATCCACTTATGAGTGAGTACATACCATGTTCATCTTTCTGGGTCTGGGTTACCTCACTCAAGTTAGTTTTTTCTAGTTCCATCCATTTTCATGCAAATTTCAAGATGTCATTGTTTCATTACCACCGAGTAATTCTCCATTGTGTAAATGTACCACATTTTCTTTACCCAATCTTCGTTTGAGGGGCATCTAGTTTGTTTCCAGGTTCTGGCTATTACAAATAATGCTGCTATGAACAGAGTTGAACAAATGTCCTTATAGTATTATTGAGCATCCTTTGGTTATATAGCCAACAGTGGTATTGCTGTGTCTGGAGGGAGGTTGATTTCCAATTTTCTGAGAAATCATCATACTGATTTCCAGAGTGGTTGTACAAGTTTGCATTCCCACAAGCAATGGAAGAGTATTCCCTTTACTCCTCATCCTTTCCAGCATAAATTATCATTGGTGTTTTTTCTCTTAGCCATTCTGAGTGGTGTAAGATGGTATCTCAGAGTCATTTTGATTTGCATTTCCCTGATGGCTAAGGTTGTTGAACATTTCCTTAAGTGTCTTTCGGCCATTTGAAATTCTTCTGTTGAGAATTCTTTGCTTAATTCTGTACCCCATTTTTAAATTGGATTATTTGGAATTTTGATGCATAGTATTTTTTTATATATATTTTGGAGATCAGTCCTCTGTCTGATGTGGGGTTGGTGAAGATCTTCTCCCATTCAGTAAGTTGCCTTTTTGTCTTATTGACTGTGTCCTTTGCTTTATAGAAGCTTCTCAGTTTCAGTAGATCCCATTTATTTATTGTTGATCTCAGTGTCTGTGCTACTGGTGTTATATTTAGGAAGTGGTCTCCTGTGCCCATGAATTAAAAGTTACTTTCCTCATTCTCTTCTATCAGGTTCAGTGTGGTCAGATTTATATTGAGGTCTTTAATTCATTTGTACTTGAATTTTGTGCATGAAGATAGATATGGATCTATTTTCATTCTTCTACATGTTGATATCCAGTTATGCCAGCACCATTTGTTTAAGATGCTCTCTTTCTTCCATTGTATGATTTTAGCTTCTTTGTCAAAAATCAGTTGTTTATAGGTGTGTGGATTAATATCTAGGTCTTTGATTCGATTCCATTGGTCAACCTGTCTGTTTTTATGCCAATACCAAGTTGTTTTCATTATTGTAGCTCTACAATAGAGCTTGATGTCAGGGATAGTGATGCCTCCATAAGTTACTTTATCATTTATAACTGTTTTGGTTATTCTGTTTGTTTTTTTCCATATGAAACTGAGTATTGTTATTCTGAGGTCTCGGAAGAATTGTGTTGTAATTTTGATGGGGATTGCATTGATTCTATAGATTGCTTTTGGTAGGATTGCTGTTTTTACTATGTTGATTCTTCCTATCCAAGAGCATAAGGGATCTTTCCATTTTCTGGTATCTTCTCCAATTTCTTTCTTCAAAGACTTAAACTTCTTGTCCAACAGGCCTTTCACTTCTTTGGTTAGTGTTACCCCAAGATAGTTTATGTTATTTGTGGGTATTGTGAAGGGTGATGTCTCTCTGATTTCTTTCTCAGCTTCATTATCATTTGTAATTGGGAGGGAAACTGATTTTTTTTTAGTTGATCTTGTATCCTGTCAGATTACTGAAGGTATTTATCAGCTGTAGAAATTCCCTGGTAGAGTTTTTTTGGTTACTTATGTATACTATCTTATCATCTGGAAATAACGAAAGTTTGACTTCATCCTTTCCAATTTGAATCTCCTTGTTGTTCTTTTGTTGTCTTATTGCTGTAGCCAGAACTTTAAGAACTATGTTGAATATTTATGAAGAAAGTGGGAAGCCTTTTCTTTTTCCTGATTTTAGTGGAATCAGTTTGAGTATCTCTCAATTTAATTTGATGCTGGCTGTTGGCTTGCTCCATATTGCTTTTATTATATTTAGATTTGTTCCTTGCATCTCTGATCTCTCCAAGACCTTTATCGTGAAAGGGTGTTGAATTTTTTCAAATCATTTTTCAGCATTTAATGAGATGATCATATGGTTTTTTAAATTTATTTATATGAGGGATTACATTGGTATATTTTCATATATTGAACTATCCCTGCATCTCTGGGATGAAGCCAACTTGATCATGGTGGATGATTTTTTTTGATGTGTTCTTGAATTCAGTTTGCCAATATTTTATTGAGTATTTTTGCGTCTATGTTCATGAATGAGAATGGTCTGTAATTCTCTTTCTTTGTTGAGTCTTTGTGTGGTTTCAGTATTAGGGTAACTGTAGCCTCATAAAAAGAGTTTGGCCATGTTCCTTCTGTTTCTATTACGTGGAGCACTTTGAGGAGCATAAGTATTAGCTCTTCTTTGAAGTTCTAGTAGAATTCTGCACTGAAACTATACGGCCCTGGGCCTTTTCTGGTTGAGAGGCTTTTGATGCCTGATTCTATTTCTTTGCAGTTTATAGGTCTATTTAAATTATTCACCTGGTCTTGATTTAATTTTGTTTTGTGGTACCTATCCAGAAAACTTTCCATTTCTTTTACATTTTCCAGTTTTGTGGAGCACAGGTTTTTGCAGTATGACCTAATGATTCTATGAATTTCCTCAGTGTCTATTGCTATGTCCCCCTTTTCATTTCCGATTTTGTTAATTTGGATGTTCTCTCTCTGCCTTTTGATTAGTTTGGATAATGGTTTGTCCATCTTGTTAATTTTCTCAAAGGATCAGCTCTTTGTTTAATTAATTCTTTGTATTGTTTTCTTTGTTTTTATTTTATCAATTTCAGCCCTCAATTTGATTATTTCTTGTCATCTACTCTTGGGTGAGTCTTGTTGTTCAGATCTTTAATCTTAGTGATTGTACTGTCAGACCAGTGACTAAGAAGAACACTGACATCACTTTCCTTTTCAGATTGTTCAAGTAAGAACTTCCTCATTGTGATCTTTAGGAAAAATTTTCAGATTTTTTGAAGTGTCTGAGACCTTGCCCAGAATAAGAATAAATCATATCTCTTCCCTTTTTGAAAATAGGACTTTATGGGGGGTAAGAGAAGGTATTCTGATGGAATGAGGGATTCAGGCAGCCAGAGGAGTCCAACCTTGTACTTCTCACAAACACTATTCAGGTAATGCAATTAATATTCCCTAGATCTTCTGAGAGTAGTATATAGCTCTGCGTGGCCATGTTTATGAAGTTCACTAAAAATGATTTCAGAAAGTCTGAATCAATGTAAGGAGCCTCTCTCATACCCGACCAGTTGTGCAGAGGCAGTTCCTCACTTGGAGGCTCTCTTCGGCTTAACAGCCTCACCCATTCTTCAGTACTGCTTTGCCTTTAATCTTTCCCTCTGGAATTGAAGGTGGTTTTCTTTCCTGGAGCTTTTATAAAGTCTACAGTGTAGGCACAGTCAGCATAGACAGTTACCTCTGTGAAATAGAAGGTTCTACTTTTTTGTTTTTAATTAAAAGACTCACTTATAGTTATTATTAATGACACATGTGATTGTATACTCTTTATAAGTTCATATATTCATAAAATGCATGCCTGTGAAATTGAATGCATTAAGATAGTTTTCTTTATCTATGCTAAAAAGTATCCAATGGATACTTCATTCAATGAGGACTCATTCATTCTTGAAGTTTCCACCAACTGCCAAGAAGTTTCCACCATCGGCTAGGTATGGAGTTTGAAACATGCATTTTAGGTTGCATTCATTATTTGAACCATAATATAAGCCAAAGATGATGAGAAAAAAATAAATCACATAAAATTAGAATCAGAGTAAATTCTTTATTTAAAGTTTAGCATGTTATTGGGGCTGAGAACCAAAGCCAAATTTACAACCTGTGTATGTGTCCATATAAATCGTGTCCATATAAATATTCCATAAGAATGACTCTGTCTATACTTATTATGAAGTACACATTTAATATTCAAGATAGTGAGATAAAATTTGATTCAGGTACATCAAAATGAACAGTTTGAGAAGGTATCAATGGAAGTATTAATGTTAGATAACAATATGTTATAAATTTTAACACTAACCTTTAACAATCCAAGAGAAAGAATTGCCTGAGGCTTGCTACTGTCATGGTCTCAAGTTTTAATTGATAAAGCTTTCATTTGACCTTTTAGGGGCATTAGTGATAAAAGTCCTTTGAAAAATGTCAGAACTGGATAAAACATTTTCATATACATTATACATGATAGACAAACTGGGGGGTTGATGTAGAAGCTTAAAATTATATTGTGAATTCACAGCAGAATTCTAACAGAAGTTCAAAGAAGATCTAAAGCCAATCCTTCTTAAAATAGTAAAAAGATAGAAACAGAAAGAGCATATCCTAATTATGTCTGTGAGGGCAGTATCACTGTATATTGAAACCAGGTAAAAGTACAACAAAAAGAATACTATAGGCCAGCATCTCTGATGATTATAGACTGAAAATGCTCATTAAATACTTTAAAAAAGAATGCAGACATACATTAAAAAGATTATACACCATGACCAAGTTGGTTCTAGTTCTGAAATGCAAGGATAGCTCAAGATACACAATTCAATAAACATAGTCAATCACATAAATGGACGTAAAGACAAAAATACTATCTCAATAGACATAGACAGAACCTTTGGTCAAACCCAACATGTGTGGAGGGAATGGGAGAAGTGGAGGGAGTGGGAACTTGGATTGGTATGTATAATGATAAAAGATAGTTTCTTTTCTTTTCTTTTTTAAAAAAGATAATTTAAAAAAGCTTAACAAAGAAAAAAAATGACTTAGGGAATTTAGAACCTGAGGAAAAATACCTCAATATAGTGAAAGCTGTATATTAGAAATCTACATCTGAAAAAGAGAAAATCTTGAAGTTTATAAGAATTGTCACGATCATAGTGTCTCTTCACATCAATAAAAAAAACACTAAGATAGGAAGCTAAGGACTTCTGTAGTGAAAACTTTAAAACTTTGAAGAAAGAGATAAAGACATAGGATGCGTTTGCATCAGGAGAATCAGTTAAAAAATGGGTCAGGGACTTTAATAGAGAATCCTCAAAACCAGAAAAAAATGAAAAAAAAAAGGTTAATCAATATATAAAACATATTTTTTGTCTCCATCAACTAGGGAACTATTGTGAAAATGACCAGTTAACAAAATGCTACATATAAATTTGATGCATTTTTAATCAAATCCTTATCATGTTCTTTACAGAAATACATAAATCTATACTAAAATTCACAAGGAACAAAAATAGACCCCAGATAGCAAAAATAATCTTCAACACAGAGAATAATGCTAGAGGAATTACCATTCCAGATCTTAAGATATATTACAGGGTCATAGTAATTAAAACAATGTGGTACTGGAACAAAAGCAGAAATGTGTTCTAATGAAACAAAGTTGACAACCCAAACATGAGTACATGCAACTTTAGTTATTTAATACTTGACAAAGAGCCAAAGAATCTGGAGAAAAGAATAAAGGTTTTTTTTTTTTTAATAAATGATGCTGGGAAAACTAGATGTGCACATGCACAAGAATAATATTAGACATATCTTGATCCAGATCTTTCACTGTGCACAAAAACTGACTCCAAATGTCTCAACCACCAAAACAGGAAATCTGAAACACAGAAACTACTAGAGAAAACATAGGCAGTGCCCTACATAATATAGGTATATGAAAGGACTTCCTGAATAAGACACTATTTACCTAAAAATTAATACCAACAATTGAAAGGTGGCATAAAAAAGCTTCTGGACAGGAAAGAGTTAGTCAACAAGGTGAAGAGAAAGCCTACAGCATAAGAGAGAATTTTTACTGGTCAGTTATTGACTGACAGTGTTGTGGAATACTTCTTTAACTATGCAAAGATGTATTGCATTTGTTTAACTATGTAAAGATGCTCTGCATTTGTTTAACTATGAAAAGATGTGTTGCTGCTTTACCATGCCTACCTAAGGCACCTGATTGGTCTAATAAAAAGCTGATGGGTCAATAGAGAGGAAGGAGGTACAGGCAGAACTTGCAGGTGGAGAGAGTAAGTAGGAGGAGCAATTTTGGCTTAAGGAAGAGAGAAAAGAAAATGAGAGGAAGAGATGCCAGGGGCCAGATAGAAAGACATGGAGGAAGCAGGAAGTAGGATATACAGAATAAAGGAAATATAAAAAACCTCAAGGCAACATATAGATGAATAGAAACAGGTTAAATTAAGTTAAAAGAGCTACTGGGACAAGTATAATCTAAGGTCAAGCATTCATAATTAATAATAAGTCTCTGTGTCTTTATTTGGGAGCTGGTTGGAAGCCCCCCTCCCAAAATTCCAACTACATGACAAAGGATTAATATCAAGAATATTCAAAAACTCAAACAAAACAATTGACTACAAATGCTGGAGGGTGAGTAAGGAAAAAGAAATCTGCATTCAGTGTTGGTGTGTGTATTAGTCCTTGAGTGATTACAGAAACTAGGAAAGTAAAAAGGAACAATTGCTTAGATGGGGGAGTGAGAGAGCAACAGAGAAGGGAATAGAAGGTTACAAATGGCTGATTAAGGAAATTGGGTAAAAGGGGGTCACTCTAATTAGGGCAAGGGATAGAAGTAAATATAGAAGGAGGGAAGATGGTAAAATAACAGTAAAGATGTCAGAAAAAGTCATAACCATCTCTCTAAAAACTAACATGTGTGTGTATAAATATACATATACAGTTTAAATACAAATATCTCGTTTTGATGACAGTGCTCCCTCCAAGATCCTAAGACCATCTGACAATATCCCCAATACCAGGCATGAGAAGCCCTCTTTTGATTGGTTGGTCAGTATTGCGCAAGGGACTCTCCCAAATTATAGACTACTGGCATTGCCCTTCATTTCTCCTAAGAGATGGAAGTAAATTCCTATTCCTGAGGACACTATGCACCACAGACTCAAGTCCCAAAAGCTTCTGAGCTGGAACTGACCAGAATGCATCCTTCCTGAGAACTAGCTTTTATAGTACCAGAGGCATCATGCAAGATTCCAAATGAGAGAAGCAACAGTGCTATCCAACTACATGCCTAAGAAGCATATGAATGACCAGAGTGGTCCAATAACCCTAATAGTAAATGCAGTGATGTGAATGAGAAAGGCTGCCATGGGCTCATAAATTCAGAATGTTTGGTTCCAAGTTAGTGGAACTTTAAAAGAAGGATTAGGAAGTAAGGCTTTTTTTTTTTTGGAATAGGTGTGGCCTTGTTGGAGGATGTGTGTCACTGGGGGTGAGCTTTGAGGTTTCAAAAGTCCATGTTAGACCCAGAGTCTCTGGCTCTGCCTACTGCCTGAGATCAGGATGTAAAGCTCTAAGCTACTGCCCTAGTGCCATGCCTGTCTGCTTCTTGCCATGATGATCATGGATTAATCCTTTGAAATTGTAAGCAAGCCCTCTTTTAAATGTTTTAAGAATTGCTTTGGTGATAGTGTCTCTTTATAACAATGAAACGGTAACTAAGATAGAAGTTAGTACCAGAGAGTGCAGATTGCCCTGACAGGTCCGACCATGTTGCTGTTTGGAGGATTATGGAAAACTGGAATTTTTGACTAGAAAAATAGTTGAACACTTTTTGTTCATCCCAGTAGGAACATGAGGGACAGTAGTGCTGACAGATGTAGCCTGAATTCTAATTGTTCTTAAGAAAAACTTGGAGTTGCATATTAGGGGGTAAAAGCTGAGATATCAGAAAAGCAGAGTGGCCAGTCACTTAGAGACACCTTTTCCTTTTATCTATGCTCAGATTGAAGGGGTGATTCTGTCCTTGTATCTCCAGATTGCTGCTGTCTTCACTAAACCTCAGTCAGTCTGCGCTGAGCTCTTGTCTCCTCTTGCCTTATATTCCTCTCTCCACCCAATCATACCCTTTCCTTCTCCACCTCTCTAGTGTTGGGATTAACGGCATGGGACTCCCAAGTAGTGGGATTAAAGGTGTGAGCCACCACCACCACCTGGTCTCTACTGGTTTATTTCTGCACTCTAATCTTCGGGCAAACTTTATTTGTTAAAACACAAACAAAATATCACTACAGAGACAAATGAAAATGGTGGCCCAGCACAGGAGGTTTCATAGAAGAATAATGTTGGAGAATATTCTTGTGATATTGTGGCAAAGTATATAGCTGTGTTTTAACCCTTGTTTTAAAAATCTTCCTGAGACTAAATTGGAGAGTTTTGGATTAGTGCTGTTGGCAGCAGAGATTTCAAGACACATGGTTAGTAATGACCACTCTTATGCATCTTGCAATGGAAAGGAGAAAGTGGGACAAAGAGAAATGCAAAATGTAGAGTTCGAGAAGAAAGGAGAACCAGGAAATGTTACGTTGGAGACAAATCTTGTGTGCTCTTAGAGGTTTGAAGTTTAAAGAAAGGCCTGTTTCAAAATAGAATAAAGTGATGGTACCCTCTGGGCAAGATGCCACCTGGCTAAACTTTCAATTAAAAAAAAGAATTGCTTTAGTCATGGTATCTCTTTACATCAATAAAATAGCAACTGTAACAGTAGTGGCAAGTATATCTGTGAAGTAACTAACAGCTATAGTTGAATTTAAGAACCATCCATGCTTGGCACTGGAAACCTAGCCAAATACCCAGGAATTGTGAAGTCATGGATCTTAGAAGTGAACCTATGACTACTGCTAACCAAACCTGTGTATTCTCTAACTACATTATAAATATTTGTCCCTATACCCACAGATAAACATAGTCTTCACCCTTCACCAAGGAATCTATTCTTTGTGCAACAGAGACTATTATGGAAAAACACAACTATTCAAAATGGAGAATTGTGGAGCCCAATTCTGGCAGATGCTCCCATAAAACAACTCATGCACCTATGACTGGCTCCAGGATCATTGCAGGGCAGGGTAGCAGAAAGATTCTAAGAGCCAGAGAATCAGGGAGTTTCGTGTGAGGTGTCTCCTAGTAATGTCAGAAACTATCCTCATAAGGTCTCACCACATGAGTTCCTGAACATGAACTGAACAAGGACAATAGCAATAGACATATCAAAGTGGATGGAGAAGGTCTAGCATACTGAAACCCCACGTAAAGAGCTATGGGCATAAGGAGAGGCAAAGGCAGGATAAATAGTCCAATCCAGCCAAGAGCATAGCATATCAATTGGTTATCAAATACCAAATAGCCCTGTGTACATACATCCAGGCAACATTATAAAGACTGAGCAGGTTGCATTTGGGAATACATATGTTCAGATATATACTTATAAGTATGTAACAACAATTAAGAAAAAGAAAGCCCCTGAATTTGAAAGTCAGGATATGGCAGAAATTGGAGGAAGGAAAGGCAAGGGGGAAAAGGTGTAATTATTTGACAACCTCAAAAATAAAAGAAAAATATTTAAAAAGATATACTACATATTATTTGAAAATCTTTGCCCATCTCCTCTATAAAATAGCACTTATTAAGATTCAATTTCTTATTTCAGGCTCTCACCTCAAAAGATATATATGGTAGATAGCATTAATGGGAGATATTTCTTTTCAGTAGAGACATTACTTTCCAAAATCTATAGTATCCAAGCAAAGAGTCAAGTAAAAAGTAAAATACAACAATGTAAAGACTTCTTGAAATATATCACCAATGAACTGACTTTGAAGATATATTGAGACATTTTTGTTTTAAACTATCCAACGGTATTTAAAGGTATACAGGGCTAGGAAGAGGGTCAGTGTATAAAGCATTTGCTACACAAGTATGAGGACCCACATTGAGATCCCCAGCACTCACATTAACAGCTGGGTATGGATGCTGGTATTGGTAACTCAAGTACAGTAGGGTGAGGACAGGAGTGTTCTTGAAATTCAACTGGCCATTCAGTCTAACCAAACTAGCAAGCTCTAGTTTCAATGAAGATGTGTTATGTCAAGAAAATAAGATAAATGCGTTCCTTTTAGGTATGAGCACCCAGTCTTTTCTCAGCACTTTGACTAATTATGTATCTTTGTATTGACTGCTGCCCATTTCAAAAGGAAACTAGAGCAAAGTTTAGAGAAATCAGATCTGTGGATGTAAACATATAGATATTTAAAGTCAATTTGACAACATGATGGTTTAGGAAAATAACAATAACAGATTCTACCCTAGAGCCAATCATCTCTTTAACCCTGATATTGATCAGGGTTACAGTACCAGACATGAAACTCCCTTCTGTGGAGTAAGACACCTAAGAGTGGAGTTAGTTATCCTGTAGCAGCCATGATACTGTTACATTAGTGGGCACATCTTGTCTGGCAAGTTTATATTATGACATGTAGGGTTCAGTGCTTGTGAGATCTGTAATGAGGAGGCGAGCAGGCCTGCTTTTCTTCCCACCCAGCTCCTGCACAGCTAGCTTTATACCCGAAATAACAACACACAAATTGTATTCTTTTCAACACTGCTTGGCCCATTAGCTCTAGCCTCTTACTGGCTAACTCTCACATCTTGATTAACCCATTTCTATTAATGAGTGTAGCACCACGAGGTGGTGGCTTACCGGGAAGGATCTTAACCTGCGTCCATCTTGGAGAGGAGAGCTATAGTGTCTAACTCACTTCTCTTCTTCCTAGCATTCTGTTCTGTCTACTCTACCCACCTATGTTCTGACCTATCAGGCCAAGCAGTTTCTTTATTAACCAATGAAAGTAACACATAGACAGATGACCCTCCTACATCAGAGATCACTGATGTTTTCTCTTTCTAAGAGGCCTACCTAACACCTTCTGGAAGCACTCCCTCCACTCACCAATGCTCAAGGAGAATGTCATGGAAGATGAGGTATAAAGAATGCAAAAGCTGAAGAGGAAGAAAAGAGCAGTAAAATTCTATCTTCTGTACACAACATGGCCATCACATACATGCACACGCCGCATCTGTGTCCTTGCACAAGACCATAGAACCCAGTCAGCCAAAATTTGCATAGACAAGCTCTCTCCAGGCCCCACTCCTCATTGAGGAGCTGTCAGTTGCTAGCTGCCAGGGGAGGGAGAAAAAAAAATCTGTTTTGAGTATGTTCCCACTGGTAGGTTTCTTGTGTTCCAATGGATGCTGCCACACTCATGTACACATGGGAAGCATTAACTGGACTTAGTGAGTTACAAGAAAAAGGAGATGAAGTCAAGAAGGGAACATGTTGAAAGTGTGTGTGAAATGACTTGGAAGAGGAAGATGAGGATGGATATAATCATATTGTGTTGCATAATTGTCTGAAATGCTCAGCAATAACAATATCTTAAAGTATAGAGAGTGATTGGAAGAGGTACACACATGAACACATACTCGACTTCACATATTTATATAATATACAACACACCTACATGTACACATACAGAAGATATAAATAAAAATTTTGCTTCCCATTCGTAGTTCATTTTTAGCATCTCTCATTTGATTGGACTATTTAAGTCAACATAAACAAAATGGGTATTTATTTTATCATTACTCCTAAGATACTTTTAAAAATGTAGCACCTATCTTTTTTCAATTTGCAATGTGTATTGGGGACTTCCCACATCAGGTTCAAGTGCTGCATGCCAGGACATGGATGTAACTGTTAAATTTAAAACCCACTGAAGGACAGTTTGGTTACAAATTTTACAGTGTTACAAACAATACTATAAAAGATAATTTTGAATATTTTCTATGTTTCTTTGGTGTAGATTTATTTCTAGAACAAACACAACATAGCTGTATCTAAATAATTTATAATTTCGAAGGCTAATTCTACCTTCTTGGGGTTTTAATAGATCTAGTGGTTTGGGTTTTATGGACAAAACCATCATGCTAGTGTAGTTCTACTCAATTTCTCTTCACATGCTTGAGAATCATTGTATTTTCTTATTTTTTTCCTATGACATCTGTTCACATAATTGTGCTTAGTATTTCTACTGGGTTTTGATTTTTCTTATTGAGCTGTTTTTCTTAAAAACTGTCTTAGGAACTCTATATTTGGGAGATTAGCATTTCATATCTGGACCATAAACTCATCGTCTGTCTTTTGATTTTACTTACAATGATGTTTTCTGTCATGCATGCTTTGCTTTTAGTTATAGTTTTTATTATTTCTCTGTGTGGTTATGCACGTGTGTGTGTGTGTGTGTGTGTGTATGTGTGTGTGTGTGGTGGAGGCCAAAGGTCAGCATGCTGAAGTTCCTCAATCATTCTTCATTTTTTTTTTTTTTGAGACAAGCACTCTGAACTTGAAGCACATTCTTTTTTGAAGGCTGGTTACCTGAAGAGCCTTGGGATTCTCTCTGTTGAAGCCTTGGTAGGCTAGGGTTAGAGGCATGCTCCACCATGTCTGCTTTCATGATTCTGAGGAAATTGACACAGGTCATAGTACTTTTCTTTCCTGAAGTTTTGACTGAGTCCCCTTCTGTGGCTTTTTATGTAGGTTCTGGGAACTGAATCCAGTTCTTTATAAAGTCAGAACTTTACTATTCTGCCAGCCACAATTATAATTATATTTTAAAACTTATCACCTCTTAGTACAAGTTAGAAATGGTTTGCCTACTTTAGTGTAGTGGGAAAACTATATCAATGGCTATCCAAATAGCTTGCTATATGTGTATATGTTTAGTATAATTTAGTAGATGTAAATTAATCCAAAATAATAATATTCAGTTAAGAATATGGATTCATTCTAAGCAGTAAACATTATATATTTATGCCATTGACACAGAATTTTCTTGAGAGATTTTAAATCCCATGGGAAAAGTATCTTTTTATGTTCTTACTTCTGGCAATTTTTCTATTTTTTCTTATTTTTCAGTGAATATCACTTTATTATTTCCACCTTTAAATACTTATTGTGTGGTATTTTTCTCTTCTGTGGTCCAATGTCTTAAAACCATAAGGTTTTCAGTTCTCTTTTTGTCTCCTAAGTTATTTTGTGCCTTAAAAATGTAGTCATATCACAAGATGTTGCGGTCGGATATCCAATGAAATAGTGCGATTGGTTTGAGAGGCAGGGTTCACATTTGGCTGGTGGAAATAAATCATGGAGTTCCCTGGTGGACTTCGGAAGAAATAGAAAGGCCCTCAGAAGAAGATGAGGCCGGGTGAGGGGTTGCGTGGTCTTTCTGAGCTGGGAAGTGGAATGTGATGGTGTGTATCGCTGTTGCTTGTGATTATATCAGGTTTTATCTTTAATATTTATCCCCATGTTTTATTTTGTAATAAATGATAAAAGAAATCTCTACATGTTGACCCAGGAAATTTATATGTGCTCCAGTGGAAGCCCACAAGTCATGAATATGTGGGCAACACAATGTGGACTTGAGTAAAAGGAGAAAAGACACAAAATTGGGTTGGAAAGGAGGTCAGGGGTGCTTCTGAAAGGAGCTGGAGGGAGGGGTTGACTATAGTCAAAACTTATTTTATGAAATTTACAGAGAACTCATTAAAACAAAAGGAGAATGAAAAAAAATATGAAAGAACCCTCCAACAAATATCGTTCTAACAAAAGCAGAGGTGGGTTGTGAATGGTGAGGTTTCTAGAACAGAAGTAGGCTTGTCTGTGATCTCCAAGATCTTCTCCAACAGCCTCAGGTGACCGGCATGGCCCCAATATTCTAAAGTCTATAGTCTTTGAAACAGTACCACTCACTCCTACTTAGCAAGGGTTCAAAACCATGACTCTGTGAGGGACATTTCATTCTTGGACTGTAGAACCTTGTGAGTGTGAACATACACATGTGTTATTGTAAGGTCTTAAAATTTTTGCCTATTAACAGTCTAAAAAATATTTGTACTTATATGTTAAAGACCTATAATTGTTTCCTATTAACATTCTACAGAAGTAAGGCTTCTTATTAACAAATCTAAATATTTTAAGAAGCTAGAACGAACAGAACAGGAAACACAGAATGTACTCCAGGTATTCTTGACCTAAGAATCCTTCTTTACCTCTTCGTTGCTTAACTTGTCTCCAAGGTCTTGCTTTCATTATGTTGTTATCTTTTTAACACCTGTCTCTTAACTCTTTCACTATGGGATCACATAAGATCAACCAGGACCAGGCTTATCTTAGTGGTGGGGGTAAAGAGCGATCAAATGATGTCTTTAGAGAATATTGTTCAGAGACATTACAGGTGGCAGGGTGAGGCAGGGCAGGGATTGTCAGAATCTAAAGCCATGCAGGCTTGGTACCATTTGCCCATAATCCCAGGGTTGTTGTTGTTTTTACTCTTTACTCTTTGGGGGTTCCATCACCCACCTCACAATAATCACACGGAGTCTTATTAGTACTTATGAATGCTTGGCCTTAGTTTGAATTATTTCTAGCCAGCATTGCTTAACTTAAATTATCCCATCTACCTTTTGTCTCTGGGCTTTTACCTCTATTTCTCTAAACCTTTCCTTTACTTCTTACTCTGTGGCTTTCTCCACAGGTGTGTGGATGGCCCATGGGGTCCTCTCTCCTTTTCTTGTTCTTTCTCGTGTTCTCCTTTTATTCTCTCTGCCTGCCAACCCCAGCTATTTCTCCTGCGTAGCTTTTGACCTTCAGCTGCTCTTTATTAAACCAATCAGGTGTTTTAGATAGGCAAAATAACATATCTTCACAGAGTTAGGCAAATGCAACATAAAAGAATGTAACTTATCTTTGCATCATTGAACAAATATTCCATAGCATTAAAGAATGTAACACATTTTTAAGTAATATTTTACAACATCCTGAATTTGGAAAGCTGAAGCAAGTGGATTGTAAGCTTTGGACCAGGCGGGGTTTTATGGTGAGACTTTTTCCAAATGAGCAAGATAAAGCTGTTTATCCTAGCCTTTCCAAAATTGACTAAAGCTATGGAAAAATGGTTCCTATGAACAGTTACCTTACACTAACAGAATATATTCTAACATTGATTTCTATTTGTCTTCTGCTATGATTTTTTTTTTCAGATATAGACATTTAAACTTAGGATTAAGGTGTTAAGACATAAAATGGAAAACTGTGTCTGGCAAGTCTGGAAGAAATGAAGACGGTCTAAGGAGAACACTTGTGCCTCCCATTCTGGTGATCTGGACTATTGAAAGAAGGCATGCCAAGGAAATAGTGTTCCCTCCCTCTAGGAGTCTCATGGTGGGAGAAATAAAAGGCTGAACCTTGGTGCTAGTCAGGGAAGGAATTTGTTTTCCAGAAAGAGGAAGTCATCATAAAACAAGCTGAGGCAGTGATGGGTAGAACACCCACTAATCAGTCGGCTCAATTATACATACTATATCTTGCTTCCTAGTTAAGCTGTATGTATCCTCAAGTTAGGACCTAAAGAAAGTGTGTGTGTGTGTGTGTGTTTTTGTTATGTGTATTTGTGTATTTGTTGTGTGTGTGGTATGCATGTGTGTGGTGTGCGTATGTGCATGTATGTGTGTGTATATATGCATGTGTGGTGTGTGAGAATTGTCTGTATTCTGTCAATCATGTTTTAAATAAATGTTAATTGACCAGGCAGAAAGTATAGGCCAGAAAACCAGACAGGAAGTAGAAGTGGAGAAAAGAGAACAGGAGTATTCTGGGAAGCAGGAAGCTCCCTCCACCAGTGCAGCCCAGACCACCGAAGAAGCAAGATGTAACCTACCCAGCTGAGAAAGGTACTGAGCCATGTGGCTAGCATAAATAAGAACGATGGGTTAATATAAGCTACAAGAGCTAATAAGAAGCCTGAGCTAATGGGCCAATCAGTTTATAACCTGATAGACTTCTGTGTGATTTTCTTTGGGACTCAATGACTAAAGGACCGGGTGAGACAGAAACCCAACAAGCCTGCTCCTAATGTTTAACATGTGTGTGTTTGTGTGTGTGTGTGTGTGTGTGTGTGTGTGTGTGTGTGTGTGTGCTTCCCTGGATCTCCCTGACCTTTATTCCAATATGGTTAGGTTTAATAAATCCCCCTTTGCTCTTCCTTTCACCATTTTATACTAAAATAAAAATTTTGGATTATAGTTTCTGTGTTGCATTTTTCTAACATTTTATCAATATTTTAGGACAATACCCTAAAACCAAGTTGTGAAATGTTCCTCTTCTGCTTCCAGGTAGAGCTGATGAAGAATAGGCCTTAATCAGTCTTTTAATGTTTGAGAGAACACATCAGTAAAGTCATGTTAACATGAACTTTGTTTTAAGTTTTAAAAAATTTTATGTTCAATATTTTTTATTTTTATAGTTCTAATCTCTTTTTGTTTTCAAGACAGTATTTCCTTGTGTATCCCTGGATGTCTTGAAACTAGCTCTGTAGACCATGCTGGCCTTGAAATAAGAAAAATTCACCTGCCTCTGCCTCCCCAGTGCTGGAATTAAAGGCATGCACCACCACCACCCAGCCAGTAGGTCTAATCTTATGATGTAATTTTCCTGTCATTTTCAGTGGCTTTTATTTTTCTAAAAATTTGGGCATTCTTAAAAATAATCGAATTTGTGCTATATAATTGTTTATAGTATTCATTTCTATTTCTTTTGTCTATGCAAGTTTAGTAGCAGTGTTTTGTTTTTAGTAATTTGAATGTTCTCTCGCTTTCCTCTCAGTTGAGATTAAAATAACATACCACTTTTGTGATCTTTTTAGGTAATTCAGTTTTCTATTCTTTATTACTTTAGTGTCTACTTTAATCTTTATCTCTTTTCATCTTACATTAGGTTTATTTTGCTCTTCTTTTGCAGTCTCATGAGGTAGAAGTTTGCTTTGTTGGCTTGATCTATTTCTTCTGTTTGAATGCAGACATTTAGAGGTAAACATTTCCTAAGAACAACTCTAGAGGTCTACCATCATGTATGATATTGCATTAACTTATCATGCCTTGTTTTTTTTATTATTCTGTTGTGCCTTTGCTCTTGCTATTCTGTTGTTATTGACAAATATGTTTATCATGTGATAGTTCCACACAAGTTCAAGCACTATTTTATAGAATTTATTTTTAAAGCATCTAAAAGAAGGGGAATATAGACAATTATAATATCAATGCATTGCTGCATCTACCAAGAGTCTGTTTACATGTTGTTGAATTGTCATGTGAAATCACTTGCTTTTGACCTGAAGAATGCCCTTTAGTATTAATTGTAATGCTGTTTTGTTAGTATAAAATTTTCTGGATTTTGTTCTTATTGTTAATAAGGGAAGTTTCATTTCCTCTTCATTTGGGAGCAATAGTTAGAGGAGATTTTGATTGACTAATTTTCTTTGAACAGCTAAGTTGGGTACTCACTGATTCCTCTGTCCTCCATTGCTTCTGTTGAGATTTCAGAAGAAAATCTTATTGAGATTTTATTGTAATACCAGCATTTCGTGCAGGCTGGGTCTGTGTATAGGACTCAGGATTTTTCCTACTTGGAGTGTGCTGATTTTTCTGGATATGTAGGCCATAATTTTCAGTAACTGTGGGAAGTTTATAGCTGTTATTTTCTTGAATGCCTTTTTTCTTCTTCCTTTCTTCTCCATCTTGGATGCCCATTGAATATATATTCATATTTATGTCCTCCAGATGCATCTCACTGCCCCAACTATGTTAGCTTATGTAACTTCTATAAATCTCTCTTTTCATTTTTGCTTTCTTCAAGTCTATCATGTATTCACAGCCAATTTTTTTAATCATTTTTTTATTGAGAATAGGAAAAAAAAAGTTTCGGCCTCCTCCCAGCCTCCCATTTCCCTCCCCCCC
>NW_026067976.1:381056-420369 GCF_014885135.2 Alexandromys fortis | reverse complement strand
GGAATTGCATTGAATCTATAAATTGCCTTTGGTAGAATTGCCATTTTTACTATGTTGATCCTCCCAATCCAAGAGCAAGGGAGATCCTTCCATTTTCTGGTATCCTCTTCAATTTCTTTCTTCAATGCTTTAAAGTTCTTGTCAAATAGATCTTTCACTTCCTTGGTTAGAGTTACCCCGAGATATTTTATGCTGTTTGTGGCTATTGTGAAAGATGAAGCTTCTCTGATTTCCCTCTCTGCTTCCATATCCTTTTTCACAGCCAATTTTTAAACAGAAGATAGTCACCATACTTTTGTAACTACAGGTCTTCCATTTGGTACTTTTCATGGCATCTCTTTATTAATAGGTAGCATTCAGCATAGTGTTTTCATTATATTTTCATTTACTTACGCTGTTATTCAGTTGTGGTAACACATTTGAAATGTCCACTTTATTTTTCTATTAAATATGACATCTAGTCACATTGGCAGCTTCTTTTGCCTGCTTTCACATCACTCCCCAGGGTATGAATCATATTTTCCTTTTCACAGAACTTTTGGGGACTGAATGTTTAGATCATGTGTTGCGGTAATTCTGAGAACTCTTCGTCTCCTTCCGGGGCTTGTTTTTATTTGCTTGGTAGGTTCCTAGACATTTGTGGTGAGATCTATTCTTCCTGTATTCTAGCATTACACATCTGATGTTCAGAGAGATATAGGCACCTTTAATAAAAATGACACTGGTACAGGTTTTTTTCTACTTCTAACTGGAGCTTGTTATTAAATTCCATTAATTTTCAGCTATTGTTTTCTTGGAGTTTTGGTGGGGTTGTGGTGTCTACATTTTTCTACAGATGAATTGGTCAGGTTGTGGCTTCTTCAGGATCCAAGAGTTTCTGGGATCAGTGTTCTTACTTTGGAATACTCTTAGGTTTTTACTTTCCACCATGTGACAGTTTGTGTACAGTCCAGGTCATATTTCATATTGTCTAGGACCCTCCTTTGACCATGTCCTCCACTGTTGGTGAGGGTGCCCTCAGATTTGCATTTCCGCTTATTCTATTACAGATGAAGCCAATGCCATTTACAGAGAATATTGGGGACTATCTGTTTTCCATGCTTCTGGAGAAATCTGAGTGCAGTGTCTGAACATGAAAATGGATACAGTGGCAAGTTCATCTCCAGGTGACACTCTTGACTCAGGAGGGGTGGTAGAGGGGATAGAGAAAGCATAGAATCGGAAATGGAGAAATTAAGAAGGAATCATGCAGTTCTGGATTAGAAATTTGAAGATCAAAACAAATATTACACACACTACTCATGCATATGCACACAGTCATTAGTTCATTTATTGAGTTTCTTTGGTCTTTCTTCTGCTTTTGGAATTAGGGATTTAAGAAGATATTGTTTTGTAGTAGTTCTGCTGAATATATGTATGTATGTATTTACATACATGCATGTATTTCACACTAAATCAGAGCTGAAGGTTCACTCTTTCCACAAACAAGTTGACTTTCCTATCCTATACATGGACATGGATTCTTTATGTACAAAGAAGATGAAGTAAGTTTGCCTTGAGTGAGCTCTATGAGGACACAGACTGTATATTTTCAAAAATTTTTGAGAGATTAGCTTACTATAGTTTCAAAGTTAAATATAGACTTAATCTTGGTGAAGTTGCAAAATCCTCATGTATCTGAAATTTGGTTTTTGTGTAGGATTGATGACTTGTCTGATTCTCAGTCTGACATATGTTTTCACTACATTAATGAACCATTCACACTGTATGTGACAGGAAGCAGTGAAAAATAGAACGGGAACTTTAGAGCATCTCCTATGAATGTAGATTTTCATTATTGTCCTTGTGCCGTAAGTGAAGGTTAGTACTTCCTTTTCTATCCCTCCTTTCATCCTTCTCTGTCTCTGCCTAGTGTCACGTAGCCAAGGCTGGCCTTGAACTCAACAGGTAGCCAAGGGTGACCTTCAATCTCTGATCTTCCTATCACCACTAAAGTGTACTGAATTGTTTCCCCTCTATCTTAGTGTTGAAGAGGATTCTAAGGCATAGGACATGCGCATGATAAAGCAAGGAGTATACTAACGGAGCCATGCTCCAAGTAAGAAAATAAGAACTATACTAACTGAGCCATGTTCCAGCCCTCCTACCTCTCAATTTTCAGAAAATTTGAGATATTTAACAGGAAGGAAGCCAAAAGGGATGGGGGTACAGTGTGAGAATAAGGGAGGAGTTGGAGAGAGTTAGTTTCCTGCTTAAAATTGTTGAAGATAGAACAATTAAAAAGATCTAGCTGGTAGTGTTACTTTTTCTGTGACTTATATTCAGAAAATCAGGTCCTGCAGACCACAAGATATGCTAATCATGTAGCCAATGTAAACATTTCTAATTTGTTCAGAAGTTTATCAATGCTCAGTTCTCCCACTGTGTTTAAAAGAATCATGGACAACAGTTTTGTTTTAATACTTATACATTGCTTGGATGAATTAGCATATTCCTTTTTCATTCTCCTGAACTGCTGGGGAACCGGACTAACAAATCCTCTCCAAAGGAAGTCTATGAAATAAGAGAGAAGAAAAACAAGATTGCTCCATAGAAATGTTCTCATCATTAAAACTGTAAGTGTTAGTGAGAATTCAGTTCTGATGTGTGAAGCTGGAGACTCTTTAGGAAGAGTTCTCCCGAGGTGCACATTCTGCGCCTCGCCCTCCAGGTGGGACTGCAGGAGCTCTCACGCTTGGCGCTTGGCTTCCTTCCTTTCCTGACTTTATTCCCTTTTATTTCTATTGCTAGCTCTTAGACTGATCCTCCTTGCTTTGAATAATTCACCATCTAAATAAAAGTAACAACATCAAAGCATCCCAGACTTAATACACTCTTTTCCAGCGTGGGCTCCCACGGGCTGATCTGAAGGAGACTGAAGGATTAATCACCCAGGATAAGAGCCCCCAGCTTTTCATGTGTTTAATGCTCAAGTCGCTTTCACAAAAACACTCTCCTTCCCTTTTGTTTTTGTGTTTAGTTTTCTAAACACTGTCATTCTGTTTCCGCTTCAGCTCCAGATCCCGGGGATGTCTTGGCACCAAACACATGTAAAACAAATAAACACCTTCTTGCACACTCTAACAAGTGCAGCAATTAGTCTCTGAGCACAGCTTGCTCTCCACTGCGGCAACTCATTTGGTGCGGGTTGTTATCGTAGGAGAACAACTTTGAATCAGCAACATTTGTTTGATTCCCCGACTTTCACCCCTGTCAGTATGGTGACTTCTGTGCCTCCTTTTCATGTCTCGAGTTCTGCGTCGCTAGGAAATAAACTGCTACTCTGCATCCAGCACTTGACTCCTGCTTGTCACTTTGTCACACTCATGGAATGTTTGGCTGTGGGTGATCATCACTCCATCTGGGCTGCAATAACTGCTGGCCATGAATTAGCAATGGCTTCAAGCTGGACATTTCCCACTTTCCTTTGGTTATGCAATAGCATTAACAAGCATGGGTATGTTGTTATAAACAGTCTATACTCCGAGATGCGAAATATTATTTGTTGAAGACCCCTCCCCAAAGATGGTGTATTAGAAAAGGAAGAAAGCATCTACTTCCATTATATTGTTATAATAGAAAGGCCATACTCATGAAGCAGAAAGTGGGAGATAAATCCTTATGTGTAGTAGTACTGTATCTGGAATGTTACCTTTCCAAATGCTTTTCTTTCTGGAGTGCTAGGGCATGGGGAGTAGATGAACTAAAATATGCTAAAATATTCCCTCTTGTCCTGAAGCAAGGGTAAGCAAGTCCTGAACCAGTGTTTCAATTCAGCAGCGATGTCCAGTGAGTCATATTTTCTTGTGTAAGTTCATGTTGTTTGGAAACCAAATCAAGTATTTACACTACAAGAAAACTTCCTATTAAACTTGTTTTCAGAGTACTAACATCTGCCTTTTCTTAACATGATTAGTCAGTTTCTCTGGCTCCTTTATTCAGTAAGTCTGGACACAAATACACAAGAAAATTAAATTTTCACTGTAGCCTAATCCCAAACCTATGGCTAAGAGTGTGGCTTACATTAGCAGAGTGACCTCTCTAGGGTTCAGATCTCTGCTGTTTATACAAAATGGCTAATTTAAATGTTTTTCTAAATCCCTTTATACTTCTAAAATGTCACATCTTTTAATCCTATTGAATATACTTTACTTTCACATGAAGATGTGATTCTAATGTAACTTGATTCAATTTTTTCTTTCAAATTATAAGAACAACTAAGTGTTTATTGCACTTCTACTATGTGTTAGACATTGTGCTAAAAGATAGGTAAGGGGGACTGTAGCAAGACAAACAAGATCCATATGATCCTGCCACTAGGGAGATTATGTTTTTGCATAGAAGAGGACTACCCAAGAAGTATGGAGAGAAATTGCATACCCTACTGAGTAGAAAGAATCAAAGAGAAAGCCAGGATAAAGAAAAGTAGGGATGGGAAGGAGGCACGTAGGATCAGGCAATAGGCATTGTCTTAGTTAGGGATTCTATTGCTTTGAAGAGACACCATGATCATGGAAACCCTTATAAGGGAAGGCATTTAATTTTTGTGGCTTCCTTACCATTCCCTATATTCCATTTCTTAATCTGTTTATCTCCTCTAACACAGGATTTAGCTCAATTACACTTCCTAGTGCTCCTTTTTTTTTTATCTCAAATTGTACATTTTGTTGCTCCTTTTTATTACAAATCTCTATAAGAATGACCAGTAATAACCACACAACAGAGTCAATATTAAGTTGTTTTGAGATTTCCTCTGCCAGCAGAATTAACCCAAAACTCTTCATTCACATTAGCCTCAGGCAAACTCTTTGGACAAGTGTAAAACACAGTCACTTTCTTCACCAAAAATATTATAAGAATGATTTCTAGGCAACACATTAATATTCTTTTCCTCGGAAACCTCTTCAGCTAGGTCCCTACAGTTCAAATAACTCTCTGCACTTCTGTCTTTCATGCTCCTACTAGATGGACCCTTAAGCAGCCCTAAAAGCATCCCACTGCCCACTGTTTCCCTAATCTAAACTTTCAAAGTACATATTGTTCTAAACAAAGACGTGGTCAGGCCTGTCACATCATTAAATTCCCCTGCTTAGTTGGGGATCCTATTGCTGTGAAAAGACACCATGCCCATGGCAACCTTTATACAGAAAAACATTTAATTGTGGCTTACTTATCATTAAGAGGTTTAGTCCATTATCATCATGGCTGGAAACAAGGCAGCATGTAGGCAGAGAAGATGTCAGAGCAGGAAATGAGAGTCCTTATTTGACAGGCAACAGGAAGTGTCTGAGACACTGGGTGTGACTACACCTCTTAATAATGTCACTTCCTTTAGGGGCCATTTTCTTTCAAACAACTACAGATGTCATTTTTGTTGATTGTAATCAATAATTGTACAATTATATATAATTCTTGGTCAATAGAAAAGCTGTATTGAATATTCCTGCTTGGGCCATATCTTTTTCTAATGGAGAGTGTCTCTCCATTTATCATAAGAAATATCAGGTCTTACTTTGTTCTTTGTTACTGTTTAAGTGTTACCAACATCTGTCTAAATGGACATTAAGGCCTGATCTGTTGGAGGGATGCTATGCCTGATATTGAAATCTAGTCAACTACCCATGGCTGGAGAGCTCAGACATCTGAGAGAAGAATTTCCTACTGATGTTTTCCTAAAGCAATATAATTTCCAATTGTATCCAAATTCTTATCATTATACTCACAGGTAAGTATAGTGTTCATCCTCATTAAAGAAGCTTCTATTTGGAACAGATGGTGACTATTTCAGAGACCCCAAACTGGTTAAAATGCAGAGAATAACTGATCATGAGATTCTTAGTCCCAGTTGATACATCTACAACACAACCCATATGCCTAAGCCTCAGGGAACATTACACAATAGAAGGTGGGCAGATTGTAGTTGCCAGAGGAACAGAAAATCTTACTGTTTATAGATATTATTGTCTGTATAAGACAGGGATGTTAAATCAATGAAATATAAACAGTACATTTGTCTGAAAAGACCTGAATAATGACCCCACCAATCAATATGTCAATGTGAATGGGGAAAATTTTGAGAGGCCCCCACCTCTGGACAAAGGACTACAGACAATAATGTCTACAAGGATAGGGAATTTTAGTGTTCTCCAGGAACAATACCCCTTTAGTATTATTCAATTCAATTTTCATAGCTAAAATCATACACATATGAGCAATACTAAATGGAATATATATGTATATATATACACATATATATCTCTTAGAAGTCATATGTATTTGTTTTCAGATGTGCATACACACATATAACAAAATAAAAAAGGGTCATTAATTTAAGAGGCAGTGGGTCATAAGAGAAGTTGGAGGGGTAGAAATGATGTAAATATAGTACCCATGTATGAAATTCTCAGAAAAATCTTTTCAACAACCAAACAAAAAAAGAGTCTAGTTGGAGGAAGTGACGTTATTGGAACATGGTCTTGAAGGGACTTTGAAATCTTAGCTTCTGCTCTCTTGCTTTCTTTCCTGGTTTCCACACAGTCTTGCTACGAGGTATGAACCACATCATGAGTCAGTTGCTAGGGGGTTCTTTTGCTCTATGTGTGTGAAAGTCTTGAGTGAGGAAGAAGAGGTTTTTCAGATGGTGCTGTCAAGGAACTTCTGTTTTCTTGGTGCTTCGTAGCAGTGAGCTGCAGCAGTAAGCAGGTGGAAGAGGCACCAAGTTAGTCTTCAGGCAGGCCTTAACGCTTCAAGTATTAATGCTTTCTAGTGGACCTAGGGAGTTGGGCTACCACACTCCTTGGCAGAGGCAAGTGTTTAAGTTTTCAGTCTGGTAACTGACATCCTTTACCTCTAAGATCTACTATCTCTCTGAAACTTTTGTGGTGATTAGGCCTCCACTGTCTCGTCTCTAGGTTGCTACATCTGTTTGGTTGTCTTCAGTCTGAGCCTCCTTGTCCTTTCTTTATAGTTCCCTTGGTCCTCTTCTTCCTGAGGTGGTTACCCTTGACCTGTTATAATATCATATATCTCCCTACTGATTGATCAAGTCTACTATTTGGTCCACTTGAACTTTATGACTTCCCTGTCTCCACTAGGAAATTTTGTTTTGGGATGCCTGTCAGGACAATTAGACATGGAACACTTTGAGGACTAGAGCTGTTTTACGCCACTACAAACAAGGAGTCCACTCTGTTACATCACTGTAGCATCTTTGGTCCTTCTTTGTCTGTGCTTTCAGCTTGGTTAACAAAACAAACAAAAGAACTCTTAATGAAGAAAATGGTATAATACTGACAGAACCTGCAAGTGTGTGCTTCTCTGACTCACTGAGTAAGATTAAGTAGTCTGCTTATACAGTAGAGCTTGAGAAGAAGTGATAGCCATTTGTTTGGACAAATCACAGCCTTGCTTTTTTGCACCAATCACAGTAGTCTCTCTTCTAGGCCATCAGGTAAAATGTTTTCCTGTGAAAAATGGTTTCAGAGTTCTCTGTGGCTCGTGATTGTGTCCAGTAAAAACTGTTTCAAACAGCCCTAGCTAAAACTGTGCCTTTAGGAGCACAGAGAATTAGCTGTGACCATTTGGTCTTCCAGATAGCTGAACCTTACTTACATAGTGGTAATCTAACTGGGTATTTGAGAGACCCTTTGTTCAAGGCAGCCAAAGAAGCGAAGGAGCGTCTAACACTTTCTGTTTTAGTCACTGTTCTATTGCTATGAAGAGGCACTATGACTTTAGCAACTCTGATGAAAGAAAACATTTAATTGGGGTTTGCTTATAGTTTCAGAGGCTTGGTTCATTATTCTCATGGTGGAGAGCATGATGGCATGCAGGCAGACATGGTGCTGGAGAAGTAGCTGAAATCCACATCTGGATTCACAGGCTGCAGGAAGAGTGAGCCACTGGGCCTACCTTGGGCTTTTGAAGCCTCAAAGTCCATGCCCAGTTGGACACACTTTCTCCAACAAGGCCACAACTACTCCAACAAAGCCACACTTTCCAGTGCCTGTCATGTAGAGACACTTCCTAATGATCAAACATTCAAATCTATGAGCCTGTGGGGGCCACTCTTACTTGAACCACTACACTTGTTAGGTAGGGAGTTAAGTTGTTCCATTTCTAGTAACTTTAAGAAGGCAATGCCATGAGCGAAAGGGTGGTCAAAAGATAAAAGTACTGGTCATCAATATTATGAATGATTCCTAACAAATTTTTAACAGTGTTTTCACAGTGCTTAAACCCTTGCCACGTGCCTCAGGGAGCGGTATGTCACCCTTTGACTCTCTCACTCACACTAACCCACAGCAAAATGATAAAAGAATGGAAACCTCTGTAACCGTGTGCCCAAATAAACCTTTCCTCTTTTTAAAAAGACAGTTTCAGGTGTTTTATCACAGTCATGAATGCTGAATAGCATAAGTTGACCAGGTTCCTTGGAGCAATCTTAGTATCTCACTCCTTGTTGCTTCTGCATGATGCTTACGGCAGTTTCTTCTCACCAGACTGCTGAGAGGGACACTCCTTGCAATTCTCAAAGGAGCATTTAGCTTTTCTTTATATGTATATTTTCAGTGAGAAAATGATTTAAAAATCAGCATGCATCAAGTTGTTCCTCTTCCCATAATTTTAGCAACAAACAAGGAAAACTCTGAGTCAGAAAGCCACATCAAAGGACCAGGCAGAAGCAGGAAGACAAGCTGCTGAATGGAGGCAAGTTTGCTGCAGTCAAAAGATAGTCAACGATGTCTTCAATCTCTAATCCAGCCTCTGCCAGGACATCTGCAGACTGCTCCATGTTGAATGTCGAGCACTTAAGCTATTGTATCCTTTAAGCCTTGGGTAAGGCCTTCCCTTCAGTCTGCTTGTTAGAATAAACTAGAGCTTAGCTGGTATGTAACGCTGGATAGCCTTCCTGCATTAACATTGTGATGTTTGTAAATTACATATGTGAAATAGTCTTTTGAATGAATAGCTCTGCAAGTAAAATTATAGCACAGACTCAGACCCAACTATGTGTGCATTCCCCAAAAAGCGAATTTATCACGGGTGCCATCTCCTATGCCTTTTAGGTTCCAAACTCCATCTACTTTCTTTAGTTACTGAACCAGTAAGGTAGCCTTTTATTTATTATACATTTACTGTATAAGAGAAAATCTCCTCTTATCCACTTTTTAGAAAATGTTATTATCAAAATGCCAAGTGTTTTGTACTGATAGGACTAAACTTGATAACAGCATTAGCAGGTTCTTATTGGTTCTGCATACAGCAAAAGCTAGGGTCCCTTGATAAGACTCATCCAGTTCAGCATATAGTATTGCTAGGATGTCTACATCTATAAATATATAAGCCAAGCTTAGATTTTAAAAGATGCTGATGAAGGGCTGCTTCTGTTTCTGCTTTGGGAAAAACAGTTAGTTGTCATGTGATGTAAAAAAAATCAAATCTATACACTTGCAGGAAAGTTATTTCCAAGGTCTTGAATTTTATCCTGGTGGGTTCAAAATACTCTAAATACTTAGCAGTGTTTCAGTATGCAGTGTCATCTGCCTGGGGGTGTTATGTGAATGCCTATCACATGACAGATATCTTAATTAGGCAGGGTTCTCTAGAGAAAAAGCCGAATAATGTATGCATGAACTTTAGAAAACAGAATTTACGTGATAGTACGCAGACACTACAGTAATGCCTGAACATGCAGAGCATCAGGTAGCTGCCCAACCCAGGTAATCAGATGCCTAAGCATTCCTCAGTACTTAACAATACTGGAAGTCTGCCAGTCCCTTGGATAGTTGCTGGTATCAAGTCCACAGCTGAAGAAGCTGAATGGAGTCTGATGTCAGTAGGTTATAGCTGCATTGATGGATTGGCTCACTCAGAAAGAAAACTGGTGCTCACTCATTGTTTTCCTTAGGCTTCTTTGCATTCAGGATGCTGGCCCATTGGAAGTGCCATCCACATTCATGGATGGTCCTTTTCCTGCAGTCACTTTCTCACATGGCTGTCTTCACAGCAATCATGTCATAGACATACAGGGGTATGTTTGACTAGTCCTAGGGAAGATCAACCATCACAGTGTATGATCTGAAAGATCCTAGAGAATGTGGAAGACTCTGTCCACAGTGTTAAATGCATGAGCACATTTTACGGATTGCAGATTGATGCCTGGTTTGTTTTCTTCGGCTTCTGTCTATTTTGGCAACCAGTGTCTATAGATTGTTACTCATTTATTCCTAACCTTTTCATTATTCTCTTTATTTCTAGAATACGATTCTGTAATAATTTTGATCTTGCTGCTAAGAGATTAGAAGGGAGATTGTAGACTCTGAAATGTATGAAAGTGTGGTTAATGATATCTCAAGCATCCTTCGAAGGTTTCAACATGCAGTGATTTCTTTGAAAGGTATCTGTGCTGCACAGGCATCACATACAGCCCTAGACATCGCCACTGAGTCTGCAAAGAATAGAGTCTGAGGATTGAGTCACCAATTGTGTGCATACTTTTATGTCAATTTGAAACAAGCTAAAGTCATTTGAGAGGAGGGAACCTCATTTAAGAAAATGCCTCTTTAAGTTCAGGCTGTAGGCAATCTTGTATGAACTTTTCTTAATTAGTGATTAATGAAGGACAGCCCAGCCCATTGTGGGTGGTGCTATTTCTGGGCTGGTGGTCCTGGGTTCTATAGGAGGGCAGATTGAGCAAATTATGGTGATCAAGCCAGTAAGCAGCACCTTCTATAGCCTCTGAATCAGAGCCTGTCCCCAGGTTCCTGCTCTGAATTCCTGTTATGGCTTCTTTCAATGAATCACTACAATGTGGAAGTGTAAGCCAAATAAATATTCTCCTTCCCAATTTGAGTTTTTGGTCAAGGTGTTTCATTGCAGCAATAGAAATACTCGCTCAGTCAATTTGTACCAGGAGTGGGATATTGCTGTGACAAACCTGACCATGTTGTTTTGTGGGAGGAGGACTACTGAAGGACTTTGAAACTTTGTACAAGAAAAGTCATTGCGTATTCAGTGCTTAGTGAGTTATTCTGTAGGAGGTTGAAAGATAAGAAGTTGAGGACCAATTCAGAAGATAGAGGCTTCATTTGTAAAGTCTCAGAGGGAAGTTTAAAGACTCTGTGGTGGCCATTTGTTATTTTGAATTGAGATTCTCTGGCTCTGGTTAGCTGGAGTGAAGAATCATCTCTGATTAACAAGATACCAGACCTATTAATGTGATCTTTCAATTTGCCGGCATCCTCCATTCTGGTTGGCAAGGACTGAGAAATTGGCAGTCATTAAAAAGAGACCAGCATCATTGAGGTGAAATCTTGGAAGCCTTTTGAGCACACACAAGCTATTTTCAGAGGCAGCTAAGATTGTACCTTGTGCTGGAAGTCAAACATGATAGTGTAAGAGTCACCGAGGTAGTACTGATTTTGATGGCATGAAGGAAGGGGTCATGGAAAGCAACGGAGTCTTGGCAGCATGAGAGGCCAGCAGAGGCCATTGGTGAATATACAGGCTCAGTGACAACTGGAGACCCATGGTTGAAGGGGTCATGCAGAGAAATTGAAACTTGGCACCTTGAAGAGAGCCTATAAGAGGCTATGGCTGAAAGTGTAGCCCGGTTGCAGTAGAAGACTTCAGCATTTTATAGATGTCAGTGTGATGGGATGATCACCAAGAACATCAGCAGCACTGAATGGAGCCAACTGGAGCCTAGAAGACAAGGTGTTTGTGTTGCAGAGGGCAGAGCTGGAGAAGTGACTCAAGGCTCTTAGGACAGCACAGAAGATTGTTAGTGAGCCCAGACACTGGGCACTGAGTTATTTACACTATTGGAGTTTTGCTTTGTTTTAATATGATTGTGACTGTGTCCTGGTTCTTCCCTCTTGAAGTAAGAAACTAATTCAATTTTAATTTTATAGGAGCTCACGTTGAGAGACTTAATTTGTAAAGACTTAGTTTTTTTTAAAAGAGACTGACTACTTCAAAGAGACTGAACTTTTTCTATGTTTGAACTTGTAAGGATTGTGGGATTTTTTTTAAATATAATTTTTTTATTGAAAAAAAAAGAAAAAAAAAAGATTTCCGCCTCCTCCCCGCCTCCCATTTCCCTCCCCGTCTCCCTTTTCCCCCCTCCTCCTTCTCCTCTCCCCCTCCCTCTCCAGTCTGAGGGGCAGTCAGGGTTCTCTGCCCTGTGGAAAGTCCAAAGTCCTCCCCGCTCCATCCTGGTCTAGGAAGGTGGACATCCAAACTGGCTAGGCTCCCACAAAGCCAGAACATGAAGTAGGATCAAAACCCAGTGGCATTGTCCTTGGCTTCTCAGCAGCCCTCATTGTCCGCCATATTCAGAGAGTCCGGTTTTATCCCATGCTTTTTCAGTCGCAGTCCAGCTGGCCTTGGTGAGCTCACAATAGATCAGCCCCACTGTCTCCGTGGGTGGGTGCACCCCTTGTGGTCCTGACTTCTTTGCTCATGTTCTCCCTCCTTCTGCTCCTCCTTGGGACATTGGGAGCTCAGTCCGGTGCTCCAGTGTGGGTCTCTGTCTCCATCTCCATCCATCTCCAGATGAAGGTTCTATGGTGATATGCAAGATATTCATCAGTATGGCAATAGGATAGGGTCATTTCAGGTTCCCTATCCTCGGCTGCCCCAGGAACTAACTGGGGACATCGCCCTGGGCACCTGGGGGAAGAATGGATGAAGAAAGTGTGGAATATATACACATTAGAATACTACTCAGCGGTAAAAAACAATGACTTCTCGAATTTTGCATGCAAATGGATGGAAATAGAACACACTATCCTGAGTGAGGTAACCCAGACCCCAAAAGATGAACATGGGATGTACTCACTCATAATTGGTTTCTAGAGATAAATAAAGGTCAGTGAGTCTATAATTTGATCTCCTAAAGAAGCTAAATAAGAAGGTGATCCCAAAGAAAAACATATAGCTATCCTCCTGATTATGGGAAGTAGACAAGATTGCCGGGCAAAAAATGGGATCTTGGGGGTGGGGGGGGAGGGAGGTAAGGGGAGATGGGGAGAGAAAAGTGAGAAGGGGAGGTTGGGGGGAACTTGGGAAACGGGATGTTTGGGATAAAGGAAGGTCGGATAGGGGAGCAGGGAAGCACACATCTTAATTAAAGGATTGTGGGATTTTAAAAGTTATTTATATTTTTAATGTGAGATCTGGCAAATGAGTGAGAAAGGAAAGATTGAGGATTAACAATGATGTATTTGTATGTTGAGTTGATAAGGGGTCAATTGTGCTGGGTCAACTTGACACAAGCTAAGTCATCTGATAGGAAAAAACTTAATTAAGAAAATGCCCTTTGCATGCCAGTGTGGCAACTTCTTAGAAAATTAGAAAATAACCTTCCTCAAGACCCAATAATAACACTTTTAGGTATATATTCAAAGGATGTGCAATCGTGCCACAAGGACATGTGCTTAATTACGTTCATAGCCGCATTGTTTGCCATAGTCAGAACCTGAAAACAACCTAAATGCCCCTCGACTGAAGGATGGATAAGGAAAATGTGGTACATTTACACAGTGGAGTACTACACAGCAGAAAAATATTAACGACATCTTGAATTTTGCAAGCAAATGAATGGAGCTAGAAAACATCATTTTGAGTGAGGTCACCCAGACCCAGAAAGACAATTATCACATGTACTCCTCACTCATAAGTATTTTTTAAACACAAGGCAAAGGACACCAGCTCACAAATCACAATCCCAGAGAACCTAGACAACAATGAGGACCCTAAGAGAGACATACATAGATCGAATCTACATGGGTAATAGAAAAAGATAAGATCTTCTGAGTAAATTGGGAGCATGGGGTCCTTAGGAGAGGGTTGAAGGGGAGGGGAGAGGCAGGGAAGGGAGCAGAGAAAAATGTAGAGCTCAGCAAAAATCAATTAAAAAATGCCCCCATAAGACTGGGTTGTAGGTAAGCCTATAGGGCATTTTCTTAATTAGTAATTGATAGGGAGGGCCAAATCCATTGTTGATGATGACACTCCTAGGATGGTGGTCCTGGGTTCTTTTACTGAAGTGGGAGCTACCATCTTTGGTAAGGCTGCCTGGTCAGTCAGCTCTTGAGATCTACCTACATCTGCCTCCCGATGCTTGCTTACAGGTACAGGCAGCCATGCTAGTTTTTTTCTTCTTATTTATTTTCTTTATATATGGATCCATTTTATTTTGATTAAATCTACTCTTCACTGTCCCCAACTCCTCTTACCTCCTCCTATTATCATGTCTTTCTGTATCTTGATGATAAGTATGTATGTGTTTGTATTCTACATGTTAAATATTTATATCAAGGCTACCCAACATCTACTTGTACTTCTCCATACAAGTGTAAAGATTCACACAACTACATGCTAATATACACATATCCCATCCCCAATATATATATGATTTCTATATAGTTGTAATATTTATTATATTTATCTGTCTGTCTATCATCTATCATCTATATATCTATTAACTTATCTACTGAGTATAATTAGTGATGACCACATTCATACAACCATAGGGTTGTCCACTATAGTATGAGAAACCTACCATTGACCTCACCTCAGAAGAGAACTATCTTTCCTTCCTTTTCTTGGCAACCATTGATTACCTGTAGTTTCTCAAGCAGGAGCAGGGCATTATGAATCAATTTACTCCTATGCAGGAATAGTTATAAGACTAATCTTATACAGGTCTTGTGTAAGCAACCACATTTACAGAGAATTCTTAAATGCATCTGCCTGTCATGGGCATTGAGATCATTCTTGGTAGATATTCTTTCTGCTAAGAGTCAGTAATCGGCAATTCAGATGTCAGAAACTGAAGCTCTTACAGACAAAAGTTGGCTTGTATATTAATCTGTAGCCATGTATAGGATAGCTCTCTGATTTTTTTATTCATAGAAAAATATAATAGCAACTGCTAATAAGATCCATTTACCAAGTGTCTCTAGTGATACAGTTGCCTTCTGGGCAACTTTTCCAATGATTCACACTTTTTCCTGTGTGAAGTTTATTGATTTAGAGTTTTATATGTGTATAATTTGTTTTGATCAAGTTCATACACTCTAATTCCTTCCTTTCAGTTTGTCTTTTGTCTCCATGTTTGGTGTATAATTTAGCTTGTTCACACAAAGAAGAAAACTGTACACAATAATTAAGAAGATTACATAAAATTAGGAGGAAAATGCTGGGGAGTCTTATGAAGAGGTGGATGGGAGAGATTGGGACTAGATTTAATCACATCTCTATATATGTTATATGTTTGTGTTCTATATGTGTGCAATGCGTGTTATTCCACTAACTAATGCACTATTATGTTTGTGAGCATTTAACAGAATATCTGGCTTATATTCTATGTTACTACATAATCACAGTTTTTTTCTTATTAATATTCAAAAACATACCTATAGATGGATGAATTCTAGTGTGTCTTTTATTATTTTCACAGGAATTTATTAAACTCTGTATTATAACTTTTATGCTATATACATATATATAAAACCCTTTGTAAATGAAACAATTAGGACATTCTTTATTCTCTATTTTGTTGCCAAATAATAAACCAAACATGTCCTTCTCTAACAACTACACAGCACTAAGAACACATATTCTAATACATCTTGGTTTCTTACAGCTGAAATATCTAAAGTGTGTCTTACAAATATTATGTGTAGAATTTATTAGCAACTTGTGATACTTTTGAGTGTTTTATCACGTTATTTTCCCATTCCTGAAGCGTGAATGTTGAGTACTGTTTTCTATGCCTTCTGAAATCTTAGGTTAAGCATAAATAAGAAATAAGAACTCTATGTAAATCTAGGAAAATATATATTTTGTAATATTGAAAACAGAAAAGAACCCTTAAAAGAACATTTGTTTAGTTTTCATGAAATTATAAAATTATAGTCCTCTTTCCTCTGTCTTTATCAATATTTCATTTTTTGTTATTTTAACTGAGATCTTCTTCAAAAAGTGTCCTATGATTATGTCAGAGTATGCTTGTACTTTGAATAGTGATTTAGTCCTTACCCTGATTGTCTTTCTTCATGAGTGTATGGAAGGGCAGTTTAAATGTTGGTTTGGGTTGCTGTGTTCATACATTTGCAATATGGTTGCCTTCTGTGTTTCAATAACAAAATTATCAATAATTAATTAAACTTCTCTTCATGAGTAATTAGTTAAGCAACAATGAAAGAAAGTTTTTGGGGAAATGTTTATAGACCTTGAAGTCAAGGTTTTAAATTATGATTATGATTATATTTTGGGAAGCTACAATTTGTGCTCTTTCTACCACAGAGAGGCCATCAATGTTGACACTGATGATTTACCTGGGCTGTGCTCATCTGTTTACTCTTTTGCATTCAATAAAACTGTACAGTTACTATGGCAACTGGAAGTCCATAGGGTCTATTTGAAAAAAAAAGTAGTTGGCAGTTTGTATGCATAAATCTTCACCACAAATGATATGTAGCTCTTGTCTTTTATTTTATTAATTTGTATTTTCTTTGTATCCTTGTCACTGTTTCATTTTATAAACAATGAAGTCAAGAACAAATTGGCTGAGAAAAGAATTTCTCTTGAGAGTCTAACCTTGCAGTCAGGCTTTTTAATGGGAAAATGAAGCACAACTCTTGGCATTCCAGAAATATTATATAAGTATCAGCACTAATTTCTTCTACAAACCGGAGTGAGGTATTTGTTAGTTTGAAATTCAGATTACTAAGTAGTTTAATAACTATTTCTCTCATATGGAAAAACAAAGCTCTCAAAGGAGAATGAGTACCACTTGGATTTGCTTATACCAAAAAAATATATATGTATATATGTACACACACACACACACATATATATCCTCCTTTTTAATGACATGATAACCACTGATGCTAGTGTATAATTACTGCTCCAGAGGGAGAAAACCCATTACTATGGACTTCAGAAATATGATTCACACAGCATTAATGAACTGAACTTTCTCTGAAGAGGCCTATGTATTTCATAGTCTCTCATAATAGTCGTGAATACTTTCTGCAGCTAATAGTTGCAGCATGCTGAGGAATTGTGGTCCATGTGTTCTAATTGTAGATGTGAATCTTCAGTGTAAGATGGGATAGACCAAGGCTCCAGACCTGCTTTTGCTACTTCTTCAGTGTATCAACTCCATCTTTCTGTGCCTGTTATCTCACAAGAAAAACAATAATATAGCTATATATAGTGAATAGTGTGTTAAGTATTTTTAGAAAGTCATGGTGACACAAAGAAGTATATACAATTGCCATTTTCACAGTTGTAAATGAATAGTTCAGTCATTAAGTTCATTCACATTGTTGAGTAGCCATAATCCCTAACCATTTTCAGAAATGTTTAGATTGGTGTATGCTCATGGTATATTGTGTTGGGTTTCATAAAGACAATTCTGTCTGGTATATCATGTATTATGGCCATGTTCATCTCAACTTCCTTTCTCCCCTTCATTACTCTCCCATCTTCCCTAGTTCACTCCCCAGAGAACTTATCTTGAAAATGGAAATTGCACCTGTTAAGTACAGTCCCCTTCCCATCACCTTACCTCCCTAGCCTCTGACAACCATCTCTTTATGCTTTAATTGTAGATCATCATAGAACATTTGTAATTATATGATCAGTTTATTTCGATGGGCATTATGTTTTTATCCAGGTGGTAGTTTGTGTATGGCATGTGGTTTGGAGCTCTACTTCATGATTTTTTTTCTGTTGAATATCTTTTTCATGTGCTGTTGCCACTATATACCAGTTTTGGAGAAGTTTTCAAGTGTATTATAGACTAAGGTGTTTCTCAACCCCCACCACTTCATAGTTCATAGTTGAAATACTAATACCCAGTAAATCAGGTGGTAGTCATATTTGAAGATATAATAGTTAAAGATGCAAATCAGTTAAAAGGTCTTTAGAGTGAGCCCCACTGCAATATAGTAGATATTCTTTTAAGAAGTAGGGATATAAACTCATATGTACACTTTTAGTAATGATCACATGAGCCGAGGGAAAATATAGTTCTTTAGAAGTCAACACATTGATTTTACATGCCTAAACTTCAGAACCAGGAAAAATATATTTGTGTTGCTTAAACCATCCAGTCTTTGATACTTTGTTATAGTAAATTCCATCAAATAAACGTCTTTTTTCCCATCTCAAAACAAAGTTTTGATGTTTATTGCTCCTATTGATAGTATGAAGTTGTTATGTATTTTTCATATTAATCACTTACTGAACTGGGAACTTATCTTATTGGTAGGACACATGCATAACGTGCTGGATTCAATATACAGCACTGAAAAGAAAGCTAAACGTTTCACAAATATGATTTGAAATGTTTTATGTCATTCAATTTGTATACTTAAAAGTATTAAAATATGCAAATTGTCTAACAGATTTATGGGAGAAATGATGCTATCAAAAATGCACATTTGTTACAACTTGTAAAGTCTTTGTTTTTAAAATGAGGCACCAAATGGATGAAACACAGTTAAACAATCTAGAGCCTGTGGTTATCAGCAGAGCATATGGTTTCTTTTCCTAATGGTCTTGTACCCTGTAAAAATTTGTCACTTGTATTGGTTTAATAAAATACCAGTTGGCCAGTAGCCAGGCAGGAAGTATAGGTGAGGCGACCAGAATTGGAGAATTCTGGGAAGAGGAAGGGCTCAGTCTGCAGTCGTCACCCAGACACAGAGGAAGCAAGATGAGAATACTTCACTGATAAAAAGTGCCAAGTCACAAGGCTAACACAACAATAATTGCAGGTTAATTTAAGATATAAGAGTTAATAAGAAGCCAGAGCTAATAGGCCAACCAGCATGTTATTAAACCAATACAAGTGACAAATTTTTACAGAGTACAAGACAATTGTCCCATAGCAGGTGGCATCAATAGATTGACAGGAAGGGAAAAATGCCAAACTTTAAAGCTCTGCAAATCACACTATTTTAGGACGTTACAAAAAATTACAAACATAAATGCCAGGAAATGAATCTGACATTTAGTAACTTCTTATTTTGGGGAATGACAGCTATTACTAAAGATCTACTTTTTATTATAGTACAATTTACGAAAAGTGATAAAATTTAGTTTTATTATTCAAAATAAAAAAATGTAGAACAAGGGAACAGAGAAAGGCTATAACTGCGGAATTGATAAAAGCATAAAACAGAATGTTCACTTTAACAATAATCTATGATGTACTGAAAACTTGTATTGGTAATCAATCACTTGAATATCTCAAAGCCAGTGACATGAGAGAAGAGCAGTTATATGTTTTCTTACAAATCTGCAGTTTGCAGAGCTTTTGTGTAAAGGTTCCTTGTGCTGTGTGAAGCATGCATTTAAGTGGCTTGATTGGCAGGTGTAGGGTTCTCTTTCAAAGTCTCACCTGCTTGGTTCTTAAGAAGGTATAAACTACTTCTGTAGAGAATCAAGTCAAGGCCAGGGACTGAGAAGGTTGTATATTTTGCACATGTAACTCTCTCTGGACTTTCCAAAGTTCTTCATATAGTACTGCCTAAATTTTAAGAGAGTACTGCAAGAGAAAAACATGGAAATGAATGGCATTTAAACATTCCCAGTTAGCAGTGATGTAGCAATTTCTATGGACTGACTATATTGACTAGATTACCAGTGGTCAAAAGGAAATCAAAGATCCATCCATTGTTGAAGACCAGTAAACTGCAGAAGGAGCAGAAAGGAGGGCCAGTATTATACCCACATTTACAAAAGCACGTTTTTGTCATGCTCTGTACTACAGCTGAGTGACTATCCTCACTGGCTTACATGCATTCACTATTCCATAAAACCCACAGAGTATCATTGTTGTGGGATGTGCGTTAGTCTCTATGGTTAGGCTCTCATGACTTAAATCAGAAGACAAAGAGGATACGGATTTCAGATGCACTACCTCAGGAACATTTCTGTTTGAATTTTTTTAAATCTTCATTTTATTTTGCTAAAGATTTAAGCATATCCTCACAAAACTCAAAAACTTCTGCACAGCTAAAGAAATAGTCAATTGAAAAAAAGGGTAAGCCTGGGGAGTAGGAATCTGTGCTAGTTATATATCTGACATAGGATTAAAATCCAAATTGTTTAAAGAACTCATAAAACCATATCTCTCGTGTTCATGTTCTTGGAACTGGCTCTTCTGCAATCCAGTCGACAGGGTCAGCTCTACTGTGCATCCAGGTGAGGTCCTGTGCCTGCCCTCCCTAGAGTTGCAATTGGTGAGCAGTAGGGTCGGTCTTCTCACCTGCCACAGGTGTCTAGGAGCGGCGGGGGCATCTTTTCCTTGCCCTCACCACCACATGGCAGACAAGGGATGCAGGACCAACTCTCCCATTCTCACAACCTCAGGGTAGGCTCACCTGTGTACCCTGTCAGCAGAATCAGCACTACTGTCTTTCCCAGGTGAGGTGCTGGCCTGATTTCTTGAGTGTTGCAGCCCTTGAAGGGCAGTGTCAGTTTTTCCACTTTTATGATCCAGGGTCCTGCTCTCCCAACTGCAGAGCCTCTCATCTGCCTGTACAGTGATGTGATTAGGGGGAGCTTCTGACAGGGCCAGTCTTGCAGTCCCAAAGATCCAGGATCCTCATGACACAGGACAACAACAGGATATTCAAGAGGATTCCCACTGAGGGCCCAGTATCAATAGTGCAGCAGAGAACAGAGGCCTGGAACCAGACTAATGCCTCATTGCAACAAATGCTAGCCAATGAAGATGTATGGACCAACAGGTGTGCTATGTGACTCATTGTGTCACACTATAGCTTCCATGATGAGATTTTTCTTTTTCTTTAAATTTTATTTTGTTTTATTGTGGTGGGAGGGGGTGAAAGGGCAGAGGGCAGATGCAAAGTGCCAGGAAAATAAGTAGGATCAAGATGCAGGATGTGAATTCCACTAAAAGTCCATAAAAGTTAAAAATTCTCATAAAAGCAAAGTCAAAACAACTTCTGACTTATTAAAAAGCTATTGACCTGAAAAGAGAATTCCTCCAAGAAGAAAAATAATGTCTAAAAAATATATCCCAAAATATTCATCAGTCTTAGAAATTAGGAAATGAAACTGAATGATTTTGGAATTCTCCTTACGTCAGACAGAGTGGATCAACAAGACCACTACCAGCAAATGCCAAAGGAGATAAAGTGTAGTTCTCACCCCTCAACAAAGAAACGTCTTTTTGCAAGAGCTAGTGATCATTACAGAAACTACAACCAATCAAAATGCAGAAAACAAGTGACCAGATGGTGGCTAGCCCCAAATGCTACATCTACTACCTAGCTCCTGCACATAGGGGACACTGTGGAAGAAGGAACGGGAAGACTGTACTAAGAACACAATGTCTGCTATGAGAATGTCTCCTAGAAATGTCAGGGAAGTCCCATCCATGAAATCTCGACAAAATGGTTGCCTAAACAAGGCTGAACAGGGACAATTCCAATAGACATGTTAATATTGGTGTAGGAAATCTAATATTGGTGTAGGAAATCTCATAGTGTTCCAGCCCTAAACAAAGAAACACTGGAAACTAATAACTGTTGAGAGAGAGAGAAAAAAAAACAACGAACTAAATTCTCCCATGAGTGAGACACCCCCCATTGACCAGCTAACACCAAGTGGTAAGTCCTGATACCATAGACATACATGCAACACCAAATAATGACTCAATGGGTTTTGTTTATGTATTTATACACACACACATACATGTATGTGTTAAAATAACAAATTAAAAAATAGACATTGATTTGAGAGGGAGCAAGAAGGGGAAGATATGTGAAGTGCTGGAGGGAGGAAATGATGTATTTACATACCAATAAAAAGATTTCAAAGGAAAAGAAAGAAGCTAGTTTCTAACCTATCATCTCCTGGCCTCCTCATATATAACAATTAATTCCTTAGTTCATTCTTTCTCCTTTTGAATTTCACCACAGGGAGTGTGGTTCTTCTTCCTTTGAATCATTGGTCACTAGTCCACAAGCGTGGGGGGGGGAGCAGAAGCAGAGAACACGGTTTAAATGACTGTGGATATGACAGAGATAGCCCTTCCCAAGATGACTTCAGTGAGACCGCTCAACTTTATTCCACATTATATGGAATCCATAGGGTTGGGATGGTAGCTGGGAAATCACCTAATAGCACATTCCTATGAAAAGGCTTCCTATATGGCATTTGGGTTCTATAGCAAAAGCTACTAATATGAATCTTAGTTACCATATGTGCAGCAGAATAAAAACTTTTAGCAGGGAACTATGCCTAGAGTCATGCTAGAGATAAATCAGGTATCCAGACTTAGAGACAGCTTTTAGATAAGGTCAGTCCTCTGGGGCCCAAGGACATTCTCCAGATAAGGGAGGGCAGAGAGCAGGAAATCTCTTTCGGGGGGGGGGGGTGTCTCTCATATTACTGATGTTGGAGAGAGCTGACAGTCATGATAGACCCTGACCAGCCATGCCTCCCAAAATGGGAGCAGCACCAATGTGGTTAGCACTTCCAGTATTCTGCATGAAAAATCCTAAGCTGTATTGCTCAGTTCAGAAGAAAACTATCTTTGTAATTTCTACTCAACAACAGGCTTTGAAAACTGTCTGTTAAGGCTTCCTTCCTTTTGCTTCCCTTAATGTTCCTCTCTGTTTCTCTTTAAGTCCCCAGGAACAGCATCCACACTGCTGAAACCTATAAGCTTTCATTATTCATCTCTGCGTGGCCCATCCAACTTCTTTTAACCGACAAGTTCCAAAAGTAATGGCACTTTGGTGAGGTTTGATTATGCCATTATCTCATCTCCAGTTTCCAATTTCCAAGGTTATTGTTTGTTAAGTAACATGCTATTACAAAGCTTAGCATCTCAAAACTATAGCAGTTTATTTTGCTCAGTAGTTTAAAATGTGTGTATGTCTGTGTAGAGAAAGCTGTTCTCGCCCATACGGAAACAGGTGTGGCCACCTGGAGTTAGAGAATTGGAGGTGTTTCATAATAACACATCAGTTAGTGCTATTTTAACTCAACAGTTACCATCAATGTATTCAACTTCCCTTTCATTTGCATGAATTGCAATGCTGATAATAATAGATGATAGTGATTGAGGCATTGCTTTGTGATTGATGCATCCTGAAAATTCCTTCCTTGACTTTCAAGATCTGAAAAGGTAGGGCATGCTGTGTTCATTTTACATATATGATTCTAACCGGTTGGTAAGGTAAACCACCTTCCTCCAGTTATGTGACTTCTTAAGGTAGCCTTGGGATTTGAAAGCAAATAGATTGAAGACAGAGAATGTTAACTACTGTGTTAAACTTCTTTCTGTTTGTAGGTGTAAAATTGTTGAACCAAAGTCAAATACAAATTAGACTACGACTTGTTTTATTACAATTTTATTTCTTGCCAAAGAAAGAGAATTTGTTTGTTTCTTTTCTTTGGCACAAAGTAGGCTTGACTAACAGTGTATTTGTCTGTTCTTCAAGATAAAAGGAGTGGCGTAAATGAGACAAATTGAAGTGTTAAGAGGTTTGCAGTTGAGGTGGCCAGAAAGAAAGTTGAATTAGAGAGGAGAGAAGAAATGATTATTGTTTTTCCCGTTCATAGATTCATTACAATCCAAGATGTTCTTACTATACACTGTGCGTCTATATCACCCAGATGAAGTAAGGAGTGGGAGACCCGAGTTTATATCCACACAGAGATGATAGCCACTCAACAAAGAACTGGCTTTCATTTTAAAATGATGGGAATTGATTTATACAGGATTATATTCACTTTTCATTTGATCCTATACTTATTTCTTAGTTACTCTAAGTTTTAATTTCTTTTCTTGGACTTGTAAAATCAGTAATAATATCCAGCTTGTGTGGCTGAGATAATAAAATAATAAAATTATGCACATTAAGTCTTTAATTTGAGGTTTGGTAAACAAAAAGCATAAGAATTTCATAGTTATTTATTTTAATGCATGCAAATATTTTAAAATTTGCTTCAGAGAAGTCAGAGAGGAAGCAATCAATACTGCTTTGCTTACGATAGAATTATAAAAGTTGGAGTCTTTGAAAAGTAGAGACTGTACCATCAGAAATAGATTTAGGATGAGAGAAATAAAATGTGGAAAATACAAGAATGATTTGGTTTGGCAGAACTGGAAGTTTGGCAGGGCGATCTGAACGGTTCCTCAAAGTTCTTCTCCTCTTTCTTTTATGGAAGAAATAGTTTATTTGGGGCTTACAGTTTCAGAGGGTGAGTTGATGACCATCATGGAGGGGAATGTGGCAGCCGACAGACAGGGAAGAGCTGGAACAGTATCTGAGAGCTTAACAACTCATTTGACTCATAAATCAGAGAGAGAGAGAGAGAGAATATGAGAGAGAGAGAATATGAGAGAGAGAGAGAGAGAATATGAGAGAGAGAGAATATGAGAGAGAGGAGAGAGAGAGAATATGAGAGAGCACTAATTGGGAATGGTGTGGGCTTTGAAACCTCAAAGCCCTCTCCCAGTGACTCACCTTCTTCAAAAAGGCCACACCTCCTAACTCTTCCCAAATTGTTCCACTGACTGGGGATCAAGTATTCAAATATATGAGACTATGGGGGATATTCTCATTCAAAATATACATTCCACTGCTTGATCCCCATAGACTGTTGGTAATATCATAATGCAACATGCATTAACTCCAGCTTCACCAGTTCCCATTATCTTTCACAGTCGCAACAGTTTAAAAGTAGAAAATCTCTTATCATACTTAAGACCGTCTCCTAATTGTAACTCCCTTTAATACCAAAAAGAAAAGTACATTATTCCAACATACAATGATACAGAACACACATTTTCTTTCCAAAATAGAGGAAGCAGGGCACAGTGAGAAAATATTGGATGAAAACAAGACCTAAACACACCAGGGAAAACCTCAAATTCTGTAACTCCATGTCTTATGTCAAAAAGCTCAGCTTTTCTCACTATAATGTACTCCTCTCTCTTGGGCTGGTCCTCCTTCCCGTGTTCAACTCTCCCTAGTAGACATCACATGGATCTAGCATCTCTAACATCTTAGGGTCTCCAACACAACCCAGGCTTCAGGAAACAGCCTCTTAAGGCCTCCACACAGGAACTTTTTTTGCCACATGCCTGACCTCAGTGGCTTTAATTAACAGTTTCAGAGGATGAGTCTATGACCATGATTGCTGAGAATATGGCAGCGGGGAGGCAGACATGATACTGGAGCATTCGCTGAGAGCCTATATCTTGATTCACAAGCGTATGAAAAAGTCATTCTTATCTTTGTAGTAAAAACTGTCTTAGTGAACATAGACTTTGGTTAACAATGTTCTATTTTTTTTTACACAAAAGAATAAATTCATAAAATGTCTAGAACAACCTTATTATGCTGTTTATAGTCACCAGTTATTGTAGGTCAAAATTTAATGAATGTGTCTTATTGTTTATTGAAAATATTGCTTTCGGGATATTTGCATACTTGTTCAGAAATGATTTGTTTACATGTGTAATTCCAAGTGAAAATTGCATAATTGATGATAGATGACGAATGGATTTCATTAAGATGTTTTAACATGTGGTAAATCGGTTATACGTGGAATATGATTTATTTTCTTTCCATATGAGACACAGTTCATGCTAATTGGCATTGAAATCATTGATGATACAATAGTATCAGCCTTTTGTCTGTGTGCATATTAAAGTGATATATTTAATGACAAAGGTCACTTGAATACTTAGTGTGTCTACTAAATTATGCATAAATCTATATAATTTGCATTATGTTGATAATCACCATGTGCTGTTAGAGAAACTGGCCATGTGCTGTTAGAGGAAGTGGGGTTACTTGCTTCAACCTGCCATTTCAGATCCAAACAAACTTAGTGTCCTCTAAGACCTCTTGTACTAGAATGGACTAGTCCTGATAACTCTACTGCTTGGGATGGAAGAGAATAAAACACACTCAAAATATAAACATTGTACCCTTGAGAACAGTTAGCTGGTAAACCATTTCCAACAGATGTTACTCTTGTTTATCCTGCAGTATAAAAATCTTTGTAATGAAGAATGGGAACTAGAAATTCAGCCACAGGAAACTCATACATGGCAGAGCTTCTCTCTTCAGAAACTCATTCAAGGGGAGAAAGCTCAGTTGGGGGCTCCACCTATATCTGAACTTTCCAAGTGAGTTCCAGCTTGATGATATTACCTTTGCCCTTTTCAACAAGATACTCCATTGACCTCTGTTACATACTTTAAGTTGATTTGATGATGCTTTGCTATCACTTGAGACTTATATTTGATACTTGATATTTATTCATTGCTGAATAAATACTTAATAAACATACTTATTCAAAAACCCCAAATACAGCTGTCATAGATCATTCTCAACAGTACACTGTCCAGACCTTACATAATTTGTTGAAGCATCTAGAGCCTGCTATTTTGTTCATTACAAAAATTAGGAATCTAGAAAAGATAATTTATATAATGAAAGATATAACTTTGAATAGATTTCAGAATGGAGTAATAATAATATGTACTGGTTATTTAGAAAAAGTGCACTTATCATTAAGCTTTTGGCTTTGAATTATGTAGATTTGTTTGGATATATTCTTTTTAGAAATTAAAGATGAAAGTATCGTAAAATTTACCTATTTCATGGGGGATGACGTCAGTAACCTTTGAATTCAGAGCTTCATTATGATACAGTTCCATAACATACTTACTTTAAATATTTCTTTTACTTCAAATTATAATAGTAAAAATTAATATTAACATTATATCAGAGTTGCAATTGTGAAGTAATAATAAAAGTTTATTCTATTATAGTGATGAAGTCCTACCATGAGCTTAAAGTTAAATCATGATTGACTATTTATACAACAGATGATGAACACAGATGAATATAAAATTTATAACTTTAAAATTCTGTGAGTTTATAACTCTGATGAATATTTAAGAGATTCTTTAGAGTGTAAAGTAAAAATTTATTCATCAAATATTGGGTAAATTCTGAGAGAAACAATCTCTGAAATTCGAAGGCTACCAGTCTAACTCTCATGGTAAACTGATTATTTTTTTCTAACAGACTTTGCTGTCTGATTGTTTTTGTCCCTCTTGATCATATTTGAAGGCACAGAATTATTATTTAGGAAACAATTCATTTTGATTAGTGTATGCTGAGTCCCCTAAGGGAAAGAAGCATCTGATTATTTTGATTAAAATTAAACAGTAGTTTTCACCTTATCATCAACATCTTTTGAAATTTCTCTGGTCGCGAACCTATTTTTTGAAGACAGAGATACAGCAGTATAGCATTAATCTATAATTATGTTTTTTTATCCCTGAAAATGTGTAGAATGTACCTTAGCCAAGAGTGATCCTGGAGGAAGGCACCCGACTCCATTTCATCTGTGTTGTGCTGCTCCTAACTGGTAGAAAGAACCATGGTCTTAGTCCCAATCCACTTTTGACTGTATGATATTAAAATAAAAACCTCAGCCTCATCATACATTAAAGAAAAAGGTGACTCAATAGTCGGTGGCGCTAAAGATATCTGTCCCCAAATCAAATAGACTGGAGCTATATGAAGAAGTCAACTCCATCTGGAGTTCAATCACACTTCCCCATATGGTTAATCACCAGCTGCTTATGAAAGGCAGTGTTGTCAAGGCTGGTGGGCCTGAAATTAGCTGTGCAGCTGCGTTTTGCCTTGCATGCAAACCCTATAACAAGACGAGCAAGTTTGAAATCAAAGATAACTATGAATCCCTTTTCCTCTCAAGGCTAGCCGTCTTATATTAATTTTGAACAAGTATCTCAACTTCCAAGGATCAGTCTCTACTTCCTGAACTTCAGATTAAAGTTGGTTGTATGCTCCTAGATGTGAGTAATAAACATACACGTTCGAACTCAGTAACTGGTATAGCTACAGTTCTGAATTTTATTAATGGGACTCATTTTACTCTAATGCATTCCTTGATCAAGTTAGTGGTACAGAATTTTAAAATTTGTTTGCAGTTCATTGGTATGATTTATGTACTTTCAAAGATAGCAGGTTGGGCAGAATGCTTGCAGCAGATTACTGTGGGATGCTGCTGAATGAATGCCTGCAATTCAAAAGTTAGCAATACTGATAGTTATTTGTTCATTAGTGCCTGGATACTTGAACACATTTAGAATTTATAGATTTCTTAAATTATCATTTCTGAATGTATCAGAAGTATCTCGATCTTGCAGTTTTAACATTTCATTTTCAGTGTCATCAGCAATTTTAGCTATAAATAGGAATAGGAGTTGAACTATTATTCCATTTTATCCAAGCAGAAAATTGAATTTAGTATCTAGTGTATGTTACACAGTGACTATTTGGTTAGGGATATTGGACCTTGTTTCCTGTTCATTGAAGCATTATGAGAATTAATGCCTTCAGACATTTCCTTCTATATTTCTGATATCGAAATACCTTTCTTTATTTTGTGGGAGAATCATTCTTATATTTAAACACTGGCCTGGGTATTTTACGGGGAATCTTTATGCACACTGACTAGGTAGTATAGCACATTTATATATATTGTGAGCAATGATCAATGTTGATATTTGTTGATTATATTTGAGAGTACTTTGCTTTTAACAGAAAGCAATTACCTATAAGGGAATTGAACTGAAATTGGTGTGCATTCTGAAATAAGATTTTTTTTCTCATGGAAGGAAAATTTAATGTGAAAAATTCACAAATCTTTGAGCCTACAACTGGATAATTTAAATGCCAATATTTTGATGCAATATCTTTTATTTATTCTTTCACCATTTCAGACATGTAAACAATACATTTTGATCATATTCACTCTCAACTCTCCTCTTTCATACCTACCAGGAATGCCTAAATCTTTCCTCAAGGCACTTCCTTCATGGCTTTTCTTTTTCTTTTCTTTTCTTTTCTTTTCTTTTTCTTTGTAATAATCCACTATGTCCAGTTAGTGATGCCTATTCGAATGCTGACTGATCTCATTGATCTGCTCATGTAGTAACTAGAGCTGCAGTGAGCGCATGGGGACAATGGTCCTGTTCTGTACAGGAGGCAGCATTTCCCAGCAGCCCTTTTTGTCCTCCAGCTCTTACATTCTTTGTGCCTTTCTGCCATGATGCTTATTAACCTTGGTATGAGTGGTAGACATCCCACTGAGGGAGGATCACTCAACAGATGCATATTCTCAGCACTTGAGTCATTATGAGTCATTGATTTAACTGTTGGCCACAGCAGAGAGAAACTTTGGACTGTTGCGGGCAGAACTAATCTATGGGTATAAGCATGAATATTTAGAAGGCAAATTGTCAACATTCTCCTTAGTTAATCAACAGTTACAGGATTCTACCTAGATTCCATGACCTCCAGAATCATAACACTTTTGACCAAGTTTATAGTAACAGTCACTAATTCTCTCCTGTGGAGCAGACCTTACATCCAATCCCAAAGCTTCCCTTCCACAAACTCTAGGCCACCATTGTGCTTGAGGTTACCTGTTTCCTGGTAGGTCAGTAGTGTAGCATTTGGGGATAGCTGCAGAGATTCTATTGATGCCATTTCTCTCCCAGTGCCTTGCACATCGCCTTCTGGCACTGTGAAAACTAGTCAGCAGAGGGGAAATTTCCAGGTCAGTTCCAACTTGATTTCTCTATTTCCTGCAACAAAGTAAACAGTTTTACTTGAAGTGGCCATGGCCTACTACTAACTGATTTATGAAATATGCTCAGAAGATTAGAGAAGAAAACTTTAACAAAATTACCATAATGGAGTAACACATTTTTTTTAAATGAGGAAAATTTGCAGATATGTTTTAACACAGTTTAGGTAAATATACACATTTTAAATATGTCATCTGCTTCTGACTTCACACATATGCTTGCTGTTATATGAGTAAGGCATTTTGACCAGCAGGTTGCTGTCTCTTAATTCTGAATTTTCAATTGTAATTTTATACAGTTTGCTCTTATGAAGAAGTAGAAATGTTTTGAGAGCCAGTTATAATATTTCCTGGCCGAAAACTGAATCCAACATGCTTAAAATAACATTTGATACACTGCAGCAATTATATTTTGACGTAGTTGCCTTGCTTCTTTGATAGAATTGTTTTAAAGCATTGTTTAAAAACATATGTCTTAAAAATTTTTTCCTTTATTTTTATTTTGAGTTTGGCTGTTTTGCCAATACGGATGTTGTACAGCAAGTGTGTTCCTGTTGCCTCGAAGGCCAAGGAGGCCATCAGATCTCCTGAAACTGAAGTTACAGATGACTGTGCGCCACCACAGTATGTGGGTGCTGGGAAGAGAAGTGGGGTTTTCTGCAAGAACAAGAAATGCTCTAAGTCCCCAAGCCATTTCTCCAACCCTGAAAAGTGTATTTCTAAATAAATGTTAAAAGTAACAGTGATAAGAACCTCTCTGAGAGTGGAGGTCTATCCATGGTCTTGCAGTGGTCCACCCTTCTCTTAGGAACTGATCCTGAACTCAGACTCACACAAGTCCCAAGACTTTAATAATACCATTCAAAGTTTCTGAATTCTGCTCTGACTTATTTTACTCTAATACACTTCTATTGAACAAAATAATTGGTTTTGGATTTTAAAAATCTCATGTTGCTTTCAATTCACAAGCTAGGCAGTCTTTACTGATGTTGATAACATAATGTGAACATCTAGTAACTCATTAAATCCTGAGCACAATCTTTGTAGCGGACACTATTTCACACATCAGGAGACTGAAACTGGTGTTTCAGCATCTTCCCCAGTGTCTCTTCACTGTGAAAAAGCAGAATTGAATGTTTGAGGTGAGGCCATTTGATTTCATAGGATGTATTAAGCTGGGATATGTAGATATTTATGGATGGATAGAGAATGGTACTGTCAGACACAAGTTTAATTTGTGAACACTTTGTAAATTTTATAAAGAAATAATTTATTACTGGGAAAGGGATACTTCTGCTCTGCAAGTAGAAAGACAAAAGAAGCAAAACAATGTCGTCGCAGGTCTGATGTTCAGACTCTTTGGCCTCATTGGTTGCTCTGTTCGTAACCTTGGTCTCATTACTGTAACTCTGTCTGATGTTACATGATAGAGGTTGGAAGGAGGAAAGGGAAAGGGAAAATGATGCCACTGTATTTTAATTTTAAATAATAAAAATAAAATAAGATCCAACCATGTTCACTTCCCTAGCATCCACATACCTTTTGAATTACAGACATATTCAATGCCAGAAAGGCTGACCCATTATACAATAATCAGATTACAGGAAGTCGGACACTCTAGGGGGGGGCTTTTGAACTGCCATAATAGAGTTTTAGGTACAGTGTATAATCTTTGGCAGAGATGGGATAAAAGCAGGATAAAGGCAGGGAAAGTAGAAAAATACATCTGATATATGTAGAAAATAGTAACGTTTTATGTCCATTATAGACAGAAAAATCACAATATGTATTTCTTATGGGTTATAATTAGAGAGTATAAAATAACCTCAGAATGTTAGATAACAGACTTCTAGTAACAGTTGGACAAGGTTGGATGCAGATTATAAGTTGCCAGGGAAATGACTTTGGGAGATATTTCTAAAAAGGTTCTGGTTTTGCTTGCAGTTTTTTTTTTGTCTTTTAGGAAGGAAATGGTGAATAAAAACCCAGCAGAATATTTAACCATTCATTCTAGATGCTACAATTATGATGTTTAATGTAGCACTGTTTAAACTTATCTGAAATAGTAAAGGTTTCCCTAAAGCTTGAAATATGCAAAGCTGGTGGAAAGATGCCTTTTATTTCTAGGAAATTTTATGATCTATAAAGTAACAAGTGTGTCAGAAGGGGCAGATAAGAGGTAAATAAAGAACAGCAATAATCTGTACTGGACATTATGTCCTATAACATATGGACCATATTATTCCCCTTGTATCCTCAGCATGCTGAGAGGTAATAGAAGCTCAACTGCCTGTGTTATAGTAGTAGAAGGTTTGAGTGACAGCATGCAGAGGAAGCTCAATAGCAAGTTCAGCGATCAGAGATCAAAGAAAAATGCAAGCTAAAACAAGTAGCATGCTGTTTTACAGTTGATACTTTAAGCACATAATCTAATACTATAAAATTTATGAGACATGCAATAACCTGTGTGTCTAGACCAAAGAAACTGGGAAAGGTGAAAAGAATAAATATTGGTAAATAAGTAAGAGTTACAAAGTGTCATTGACTCATCTGAAATCTTTGTATTTATTCTTCTCTCAAGCCCTGAATATTATTCTTTAGTAACTCAACCTAGAGGAAGTATGCCACGTTACAAAGTATTCTTCGGATATCACTTTCTGGATATAGATAGAGTAACTTAAAAAGAAAGAGAAAACGTCAATGACATTCTGAACCAACCAAATCAGACTTGAGGGTTCACCCTGGAAAATTTATCTGAATAAGTTTCTAGAATAGTGTTGGATGATGATGATGATGATGATGATTATTATTATTTAGATTGAATCAGGCTGGATTGTAATGTAAACTGCAGACTGGTCTTGAACTTGAGGCAATGCTTGTGCTTCAGCCTTCCAAGTACTGGGATTAAGAGTGTGAGGTATCACACCAACTCTTTGCTGCTTCCTATTGAGAAACACTGATTTATGAATTCTGACAAATCAATTATATGAATGAAAAATTATAATAATGTCATCTCAAAGTCTCCAATTACAAATGCATTTCAGAAGTCCTGTGGAATCAAATATTTTTCAAAAAAAGACAAGCTATGCTAAAACCAAATATTTGTAAGATATATCTGATGAAACACTCATAAGAAGTGTAGACAGTATTCTTAAAATTCAATACTATTACTGCTAACAATATTAGCAATAATGAGAAGAGGAAGAGAAAGAGAAAAGGAGATAAATATTTGCAAACACATCACCAAAGAAGATAAGTAGATGGAAAATTAGGATAAGAAGAGATTCCTTTTGCATGCAAAATTCAAGAAGTCCTTTTTAGTGGATGGAAATAGAAAACACTATGCTGAGTGAGGTAAGCCAGACCCCAAAAGAGGAACATGGGATACACTCATTCATATTTGGTTTCTAGCCATAAATAAAGGACATTGAGCCTATAATTAGTGATCCTATAGAAGCTAAATAAGAAGGAGAACCCAAAGAAAAACATATAGGCATCCTCCTGAATATTAACCTTCATCAGGCGATGAAAGGAGACAGAGACAGAGACCCACATTGGAGCACCAGACAGAAATCTCAAGGTCCAAATCAGGAGCGGAAGGAGAGAGAGCACGAGCCAGGAACTCAAGACCGCAAGGGGGCACCCACACACCGAGACAATGGGGATGGTCTATCGGGAACTCACCAAGGCCAGCTGGTCTGGGTCTGAAAAAACCTGGGATAAAACCGGACTCGCTGAACATAGCGGACAACGAGGATTACTGAGAACTCAAGAACAATGGCAATGGGTTTTTGATCCTACTGCACGTACTGGCTTTGTGGGAGCCTAGGCAGTTTGGATACTCACCTTACTAGACCTGGATGGAGGTGGGTGGTCCTTGGACTTCCCACAGGGCAGGGAACCCTGATTGGTCTTTGGGCTGAAGAGGGAGGGGGACTTGACTGGGGGAGGAGGAGGGAAAGGGGAGGCGGCGGTGGGGAAGAGACAGAAATCTTTAATAAATAAATACATAAAAAAGAAAAAAAGAAGAGATCCATTAACACATCCATCATTTAAAATGTACAAATTAAAACAGCAGTGAGGTGCTACTACATCTATGTCAGCGTGGCCCAAATCCATAACCCTGACAACACTAAATGCTGGCCAGATTTTGGAGCAGTAGGAACACGTATTAATTACTGGTAAGAATGAAAAATGACAAGCTACATGAAAGACAGATTGCCTGTTTCTTACAAACCTACACATATTTTTATTATAGGATCCCATAAACACACTCCAAAGGATTTTAAGACTTATGTCAAAATAAAATGCTGCACATGGATGTTTATAGCAGTTCTATTCATAATTGCCAAACTTGGAAGCAATCAAGACGTCCTACAGTAGATAAATGGGTAAATAAGTGGTGGTGTAGATGGATAAGAAATTATTCAATGCTGAAAAAAAATGAGCTATCAACCTCCAAGAGCCTTAAATATATATTACTAAGTAAATGTCTAATCTATAAAAGGCTCATAGTCCATGAATCTATGGCACTGTGGAACACAAAGTTATGAAACACTGAAAATGTCATTGGTTTCCAGGGCTAAGGAAAAGAAACAGAGCATAGCATATACCAAGGATAGAGAAGCTACTGTGCATGACAGCATAATGCTAATGCTTGCCATTATACTTCATCTACACCTATAAAATATATGACATTTAGATAACCCTGTTGAAAACTTGTGACTTGAATAATGTGCTCTGGAATGATACACACACACATACATATAAAAACACACACATGATACAACTATGGGAGTGGATTTTTCTAGCGGGAGATTTAATGTGTGTGAAAATAATGGGTGTGTGGGCACTCTGAATTATCTGGTCAAATTTGCTATGAGCCTAAAACAGCTCAAAAACTCCCAATAAATATTTGTTTATCCAAAATAGTAACTGAATCCTTACTGTCAGTTTGGCATTCTGCCATTGTTAGACAAACAAAACTAAGTAAATCAGTTTAATTGAGTTATAAACACTGTTTCACACAATGTGGTAATCATTGCAGTTGAACGGAAGAAAAAAAAAACTACATGGTCAATGAAACAAAATCTGTTGACTAAGTTTTAACAGTTAAATTTCTTGGAGCCAAAGCCATATATTGAAGTATGATTATGAGTTTTATAGTTGAAACGGTGCCAACGAAGTCAGTGGATCCAGTAAAATGTGAAGAACTGGAGCTGTGATGTGACAGGAGTGGACAGTTTCCTGAGTTTCATCCACTGGACTGCTACCATCTGTCTAATTACAACATTAAAAGGCAACGGATACATTTTAAATTAAGTTTCTCTTTGACATATTCATTTATGCCCACAATGTGTTCAGATCACTCCTTCACTTATCTCCTTACCTTCCCTGTCAATCCATTCTAGTTTCCTTTTCCATATTTAAGCTATTGTTTTGTTTTGACACTCAATGGGTTTAGCCTGGTGGACTCAAAAAGGGGTTATTCAACTGATTACTCTAGGCAGAGGTTTCCTGTCCTGCAGCTTCTCTCAAATAATGTCAGAGGCATAGTATTAATTACAAATGCTCAACTAATAGCTCAGACTTATTACCAACTAGCTCTTACAACTTAAATTAATCGATCACTAATAGGTTAATTACTAATTAAATACTAATAAGTATTGCCAGGTGCCTCATAGCTTTACCTATCCTCCAGCACATCTTGTTCCCTCTGTCTCTCCTGGCGACTCGACTCTACCTTTCTTCCTCCCAGTAGTCCCTCTTGTAGAACAAGCCTCAAGTCCAATGAAAAAGAGGTTAGTCATTCCTATCCCAGTCCTACTGCTCTTGCACAATTGAGCATGTATTGTCTGGCAGGTTGGTATTTTTGTTTATAGACTTTACAGCCTGGTAAGATCATTAATGTCTTTTTGTTCTTCATCAAATACCTTGGTAGTATGAAGGCTAACAGATAGGGTGGAAGGTTGCATCTCAGTTCCTCTTTGACCCCCTGTATCTTATAATCAGTACATGCAGTATTTTAGGCCATAGAGTCATATTATTTAGTTTTGGTGTGAGCAACAAGGACCTATATTTTCTGATGGGGTGAGTTCTCTAGAATCTACTTGGGCAATAATATGAAAGAAGGGAATTCATACCTGGCACTGGCATTTTTGTTTGAAATCCAATGATTTCTAGAAATAGCCTTGTCTGTCATTGCATGACATTGATCTTTAAACTATATATACATATATATGTATATATATTGAAATTATAGTTTTTAAATTGTGTTATAAGATGATAGGTTCCTATGTTTTTTTTTAATTGAAGTTTTCTTTTTCTGACAGCTTATTTATACCAGTTCATTAGTGATCATTCCCTTATGTACCATTGAACATCAACCTGCAGGTCCAGAAAGGTCAACACTACATGTTTTCTTTAATGCATAGAGAGTAGCTTTTAAGCTACAGATAGGTGTGTTTCATAATTGAGCATCTTTAGAGGATCTATCTTTAGAGGAGACAGAGAAAAGAAGGGGATCTTCCAAGGAAGGGGACACAGTATATATATATATATATATATATGGTATAATGGATAGAAGGAAAATGAAGATTCCTATTTATGACTTTATACAGCATATTTCCAAAGCCTCCATCACTCTCAAAATTAGAATCTATCATTTCATTCTAGGTCCTTTGTACCACTTACCTGTTTCCATTCCCATCGCGGAAGCATCTAAAGCAATGGGTTTTATCTTCCCTTTACGTTGCACTTTCATCCCAGCATTCATTCACAAATGTCCACAACAAAAGAGTATTATAATTTAACTGTAATTTTGACTCATTTTCATCCTCTATTTGCCATGTTGTCATACTCAGGGCAGGAGTAATTGAAAAGCCACACCTTTGTGGCCTTAAAACTCACAGCATTTTAACATAAGGCTGGAAAAAAAATCTCTAGTTGTAGAGGACACTCTGGGGATCAACAATCTTTCGAGGAGCAGGAAGTGTTTTAGGTATATGTTCTTCAGCCTTGTATTGTGGTCTAGCAGATTTTTCAACAGGCCATAGAAATGACGTTTTCAAGAAGAAGGCAGTCTTAATCTTCAGCTACAGGAGTTCAGGAGAGGTAACACGTTACTGCTGAGGAAGCATAGAGTACCACCAGGGACAACAATAGGAATGGAATGAAGATGGCCTGTGCCTGCCAGACAACCTGAGTGCTGAGGAAGGCAAGACTAGACAGGTGGGTCTACTTTGAGTCTTCCAGAGCCAAGAAGATCATGACTGACTTCTATATATCAGAAATTGATAACCACTGTAGGATTTTGACTTGACTTTGTTTTGATTGTAACTGTTCCCTGTTTTTTTTTTTTCACTCTTGGAATAAATAGGTAATTAACTTGTTTTTAATTTTTGAAGGAGTCCACAGTAAAGAGTTTTTGTATTTTTAAAGATATCTTAAAGTTTTAAAATATTGACATTTTTGAAGACTGTGAGACTTTTAAAATTATATTGTATTGTATATTATAATAACATGAAGTCTTAGTAGCTAACAAGAAAGGGAAGGCTATGGTTTAAATTATGTGTTTGTGTTAAAACTGACAGTGATGGAATGTAATAGTTTTCTTTTGTTGTCAACTTGATACATTTGGTATTGGAGAGCATCAGTTGAGGAACTGCCTCCATTAGAGTGGTCTGTGGGAAGTACCATTCCTAGGCAGGTGAGCCTGATTATATAAGGAAAGTACTAAAAGTGAGCCTAGAAGTAAGCTATCAAACTATTCCCATGTGCTCTCTGCTTCAGTTCCTGCCTCCGGGTTCCCTTCTTTAGTTCCTGTTTTGACTTTCCGGTAACCTGTTAGGTGAAATAGACCCTTTCCTATCCAAGTTGTTTTATTATAATAAAAGACAGCAAATTAAAATTGCCATAAGACAAAACAGACCAATTATCAGACCCCGCTTTATTGATTTACTTAGTAATTCTCATCATCATCTTCTCCTTCCTTCCTTCCTTCCTTCCTTCCTTCCTTCCTTCCTTCCTTCCTTCCTTTTTAAAATATATTTACATCAGGACTGAAATTTCCTCTCCCCTTCTCCTCCTGTTCCTCTCTCTTACCCACCTCTGTCCACCATACACTCTTCCCCTAATTCTATTCAGAAAAGAGCAGGCCTTCCATGTATTGACAAGAAAATAGCCTTTCAAGTTGTAGTAACACTAAGCAACTTTCCTTGTATTAAGACTGGGCAAGGCAACCCAGTTTGAAGAATAGGCTCCCAAAAGACAACAGAAGAGTCAGAGACAGCCCCTGCTCCAACTGTTAGGAGTCCAACAAGAGGACCAAACTATACAACTGTCACATATGCAGAGTGCCCAGGTCAGTTCCATACAGATTCCCTGGTTTTCACTTCAATCCCTGTGAGATCCTATCGGGCCAGGTTAGTTGATTCTGTAGGTTTTCTTCTAATGTCCTTGATTTCTCTGACTCCTACAATCCTTGGTCCTTTTCAGCGAGATTCCTCAAGCTTGAACTAATGTTTGACTGTGGATCTCTGCATCTGTTACTACCATTTTCTGGGTGATACTTCTTTGATGACTACTGGATCAGGCACCAATCTATGAGTATACAGAATATTGTTAGGCATCATTACGTTGACTTTTTTTCTCTAATAATGTTTGGTTTTATCATAGGTATCTGGGCTATCCAGTCTCTGGGTACTAGATATCCAGACAGTGTCAGGGTTGGTCTCACTATGGTGGTATGGGTCTCAAGTTGAACCAGTCATTTGTTGGCTACTCCCACAATCTCTGTGTCATCTTTACCCCCAACACATTCCAAAGGCCAGACTGACTGTAGGTTGAAGGTTGTATGAGTGGGTTGCTGTCCTACTCCCTCCACTGATAGTCTTGACTGGTCGCAGGAAGTGGCCAGCTCAGGCTATGTATCTCCCTTTGTGAGTAGCTGGAGTCATCCTGGTAGATTCCTGGTAGGTTCCCTTGCAACAGGATTCTCCTTGACTGTTTCCAATCATCTCTTTCAGTACCCACCTCCCACCTGATCGTCATATTCCCATTCCTAGTCCACCCACTGAATCTCTTCAACTTCCCTTTTCCAGAGAGATTAAAGTGTTTCTCTTAGTGATCTTCTTATTTATTTATTAAAGATTTCTGTCTCTTCCCCACCGCCGCTTCACATTTCCCTCCCCCTCCCCCAAAGTGCCCCTCCCTCGTCAGACCAAAGAGCAATCAGGGTTCCCTGCCCTGTGGGAAGTCCAAGGACTACCCACCTCCATCCAGGTCTAGTAAGGTGAGCATCCAAACTGCCTAGGCTCCCACAAAGCCAGTACGTGCAGTAGGATCAAAAACCCATTGCCATTGTTCTTGAGTTCTCAATAGTCCTCATTGTCCGCTATATTCAGCGAGACCGGTTTTATCCCGGGCTTTTTCAGACCCAGGCCAGCTGGCCTTGGTGAGTTCCCGATAGAAATCCCCATTGTCTCAGTGTGTGGGTGCACCCCTCACGGTCCTGAGTTTCTGGCTCGTGCTCTCTCTCCTTCTGCTCCTGATTTGGACCTTG
>NW_026067976.1:374640-380474 GCF_014885135.2 Alexandromys fortis | reverse complement strand
ACAAGATCAACTCCAAAAAATCAGTTGCCTTCCTATACACTAAGGATAAGGAAACAGAGAGGGAAATCACAGAAGCATCACCTTTCATGATAGCCACAAAGAGCATAAAATATCTTGGGGTCACCCTGGCCAAGGAAGTGAAAGATCTATTTGACAAGAACTTTAAGTCTTTGAAGAAAGAAATAGAAGAGGACACCAGAAAATGGAAGGATCTCCCTTGCTCTTGGATTGGGAGGATCAACATAGTAAAAATGGCAATTCTACCAAAAGCAATCTATAGATTCAACGCAATCCCCATCAAGATCCCATCAAAATTCTTCACAGATCTGGAGAAGACAATAATCAACTTAGTGATTTTCTTAAAGCACTGCTTGTGTTGCCTATTTTCCAAGCATGGCTTCATTAGGTACCTGAAACAGAATGACCTGGAGAAATAGCTCAAACAAGTAGTCACTGCCCTCAATAACCTTCTGGCTGCTACATATACTTTTGTAAAATTTTGCCTGCTTGTCTCACCCACGTTTTAGCTTCAGAGTATAAAATAAAAATATAAATTGGTCCTGGGACCATGGGACTACCTCACGTCATTCTGCCTATGACATGTCTTCTCTCTTCTACTTCTACTGGTACTACAATGATTATTCCCAAAAGATTCCCGCAACAGAACAATCCCAAAAGAAAACAGAATTAAACCTGAAATCTGGGTATTACCTGACCACTTGGGTTTTACCCACACACTGTAGGTCATCACCTATTAAGTCTGTAAGGGAGATAACCCGGCAGCTCTTTGTTTTTTTTTTTTTTTTTTTTTTTTTTTTTTTTTTTTTGTTTTTTTTTTGATTGAGGTGAAGTCTCTTCTGGAATAAATCTGATTTAAACTACAATAAGAAGTGTAGGCCTTGGGATAGTGAAGGTGTATGTTTTGGTGAAACTATGTGATTGACCATGGTGGTAGGCAAGAAGAAAGAAAAGCTATTATTGGGATAGAGTTTACAAAAGAAGTTGAGTTAATACCAAAGTTCTAAAATTATCCTTGAGGTCAGGGAGAGAGGCATGGGAATTCAGGGCCTTGGTCAACTGGATTAGGAAAGGCTGTGTGCATGTTGAGGGAACATGGTAACACATATGATTATAGAATTTGCTATTATCTAGAAAGGGTATATAGAAAAAAAATTATACTGAAGATCTACTAAATGGCAAAGTTTTCTTTTAGCATACCTAAAATGTAAAAAATATCTAAAGGTATTCTAAAAAGTTCATGTAGCTTATATTTAGCCAGACCAGAGTACACTATGCTAGTCAGTAAGTTGTTTTTAAACAAGGTGTTTCCGCATGATGCTACTTATGTCAATGATTAATCCAATCTAATGCCTGAATTTCAAGGTCTGTTTCCTTTCCAGCTAAAGTGACAAACACCAACAGTTGAGCACCAATACCTTATTTATATACACTGATGTCTAATTTATAAGACAAATTCTGCTCTGCTGATTGCTTTCAGTTTAGCGGGTTTTAGCTGTTGAAATAAGCCATCTAAAAATGCATAAGTGGGCTGCCTGCAGTATCCACTAACATTAGTGTCTCCATAGACCAGGACTTTTCAAAGACTCGTTCAGGGTTGAAAGGCCATTAGACTCAAATGAACATTTGCCGCTTTGTGCTTGGCTATGCGCTCACTGGACAGTTACTGTAATCTTAAATTTTAGTCTTCTAGTGTTCATGTCAGCAGAGACTTGCCTCTCTCATGATACACAGTCATATTATGCTTTGGGGAGCTAAGTATAGTCGTCTTCTGTACAGAGTTAATCAGCCTCAGACGTCACTCTTTCCAGGTAATAGCAAAACAAGGTAATAACAAAAGGACAGAGATCAGAGGGAAGACAGTTTCTGCAGTGAGGTATTTAGTCAGCAGGGCACACAATTCATGTTCTAAACACAAATTATGACCCAGAAGACAAGACAATGCATGAAAATTAAAATTCACAAATTTAGGCCACAGTTTTAGAGAAAAGATAATTCCCGAAGGCTGGAGAAATAGCTAGAAAGGATTATTTTTCCAGCATGGTCTTTTTCTGAGGTAACATCCCTTCTATAAAACTGTAAAACACCTTAGGAATTTTTCCATCTACTATCAACACAATAGCAAACTGAAGAAGCCAATAACCTTTACTGTCAATGTAATATAAAAATTCTTGATGAATTTCATAAAACATTTGTTAGTGTGCTGTCTTGATCTATCCACATACCCAAACAAACAAACAAATAATCAAACAAAACAACAACAAAAAAACCCAACAGTGTAAGTATGTACTCTGTGTTTACTACTGGACGTGGAAGTGAATACATGTGAGCTTCAAAGAGTTCAGGGAGAAGTAAGCTGATCCTTTATTTTTTTAAATTTATTTTTTTAAATTTCATTTTACATTCCAACCACAATTCATCCCCCACCCCTTCTTCCAACTCCCCTCACCACCAACCCCAGCCCACCTCCCACTCACTCCTCCCAACAGATAAGGGCTCCTTTGTGGAGTCAACAAAGTCTGGCACATTAAGTTGGGGCAGGATCAAGCCCTTCCCCCATGCATTAAGGCTGAGCATAGCATCCCCTCATAGAGAATGGGCTCCAACAAGAGAGCTCAATGCACCAGAGAGAAATCCTAGTCCTACTGCCAGGTGCCTCACAGATAGTGCAAGCTTTACCACTGTCTCCCGTATATGGAGGACCTAGTTTGGTCCCATGAAGGCTCCATGCTGCCCATCTATGGTTCATGATTTTCCACGAGCTTAGTTCAGCTGTCTCTGCAGATATCTCTAATCGTGAACTTGACCTCCTTGCTCCTATACTCCCTCCTTCCTCTCTTCGACTGGATCCCTGGAGCTCAGTCTGGTGCTTGGTTGTGGATCTCTGAATCTGGTTCCATTAGTTATTGGATGAAGGCTCTATGATTATAGCTGGGGATATTCACCAATCTGATTACAGGGGAAGGCCAGTTTGGTCACCCTCTCCACTATTACTATGAGTCTTAGCTGAGATCATCTTTGTGAATTCCCCGGGAATTTCCCTAGCACCAGGCTTTCCCCTAACCCAGCGGTGGCTCTCTTTATCTAGATATCTCTTTCACTGCTCTGCCACCCCATCCATTTCCCCCTCGACCATCCCTCATGTTCTCATTCCTTTTCTGCTCCTCTTACCGCCCCCCACCCCCAGTTTACCGAGGAGATCTCATCTAATTCCCCTTCCCAGGGCGATCCACGTGTCCCTCTTAGGGTTCTCTTTATTACCTAGCTTCTCTGGAGCTGTGTGTTGTTTAGTTATCCTTTGTTTTACATCTAATATCCACTTATGAGTGAGTACCTACCATGTTTGTCTTTCTGAGTCTGGGTTACCTCAGTCAGGATGGCTTTATCTAGTTCCATCCATTTGCCTGCAAATTTCATGATGTCATTGTTTTTTACAGCTGAGTAATATTCCATTGTGTAAATGTACCACATTTTCCTTATCTATTCTTTAGTTGAGGGGCATCTAGAATCCTTTATTAAAATTTCTTATTGAATTGATATGTAAAGTAATGTATTCCATTATGGCATTTCACATATAATCTGCTTTTGTTAACCTCCCTCTTACTCTCCCTGCCCCTGCTCTTTCCCTTTTTCTTCCTGTAGCCTCCTTATGTCTTCATGTCAAATCTATCCAATTGCCCTCTTTCTTTATCTTCCTATATCTTATAGTATCTTCTTCCCTTTTTATAGTCTCATATCTAGTATCATAACATAAATCCTCCCATATATCTATAGATAAATACAAATCCACCTTTCTGAGTCAGGTTTATATCAGTTAACACAGTAATTTTCAGTTCTATCCATTTTCACTGAAAGTGTTATGTTTTCATCTTTAGAGCTGAATAAAATTCCAATGTGTATATGTGTAAGATTTTCCTTTATATTCTTCTGTTGATAGGTATCCAGGTTGGTTCCATTTCTTAGTTACTAGGAATAAAACATAGCAATAAACATGGATGTGAATGTTTGTAGTAGGATTTGAAATGCATTGGGCATTCACCAAAGAAAATATAGCTGGGTCATATGGTAATTTTAATTTTCAATCATTTCAATACTTCTAACACAACAGTTTTAGGGTTGAGTAAAAAGCAGTGTCTTGTAAAGGCTTCTGTGTTAAAGGCTTGATTACCGCTGATAGTCTGTTGAGAGGTAATTGTTTTCTGAGGACTCTGAGTTCAATAAGAGATTAATACCAAGATGGGCAGTGCTGACACATGTCTTTAATACTAGCACTTGAGAGACAGAGGCAGGTGGATCTCTGTGAGTTCAAGGACAGCCTGGTCTATAGAGCTGGTCTATAGAGTTCCAGGACAGCCAAGCCAAGGTTGCACAGAAAAATCCTATCTTGAAAAACCATAAATAAACAAATAAATACAGAAAAAAATTAATGATTTGATAACTTCTAAGATGGATAAACTATTAGGAGTTGGAGCCCTGCAGCAGGAATATGGCTTTGAAGGTATATATCTTCCTTGTATCATGTTCTCCATCTCTCTGATTTATAACTGCCAAAAGTTGATCAGTTACACTTTCATGCCTTTCTAACTATTATGGTCTGTCTTGTCATAGATCCAAATCAATAGAGCCAGGAAACTATGAGTTTAAACCTCTGAAACCATGAACCAAAACAAACCTTTTCTATTTAAAGTTATTTTTCTCAGTAATTTTGTTATGGGGACTCAAGTATGATGATACAGACAGCTTAAAGTATACTTTAAAAGGTATGTTGTTTTTCTTAACAATTTTCCCAGTGTATTGTTTTAGCCTTATAATAATCTCAAATTGTAGAGAACAATATTATTTTCATTCTGTGTATATGAAACACAGAGGTAAGAAGGGATCAGGAATATTTATGTAAGGCCACACAACTAGTATACTAGTATAATCATCAGTTGAGACTGGAATTAGGATCTCTTTTCTTAGAACCCATACAGACTCAGCCTAATTCCAGGATGAGGGTTAGTGGCTGTGATGGTACAACTCTAAGAATAATATGACCACTTATGAGAAAGATTATAGATAGAAGATAAAATTCTAAAACAACTAGAAAAAGTGAGTTGTTAGCTCTTCAATGTGACTGAAGTATAGAGATAATGGGTATTAGCAAAGGGAAGAAGATAGGACTATATTATTACAGGAAACAGCAAAATATAAATATAAAAGTAATATGTTTGAGTTGTATTAAAAAATGAAACCAGAAATGATAGACTAGAAACAAATATCAAGTTGAGAGTTTATAGTAATAGTACAATCCGTGAAAGAACTGGGACTTGGAGAGTGAACTAGCTGAAAAGAAATCAGAAGTAGGTAAAAGAATTCCAGGGGTCTCTGTCTCTATCTCCATCCATCACCAGATGAAGGTTCTATGGTGATATGAAAGATATTCGTCAGTATTGCTATAGGATAGGGTCATTTCAGGTTTGCTATCCTCAGCTTCCCAAGGGAGTAACTGGGGACATCGCCTTGGGCTCCTGGGAGCCACTCTAGGTTCAAGTCTTTGCCAACACTAAGGTGGCTCCCTTAACTAAGATATGTGCTTCCCTGCTCCCCTATCCAACCTTCCTTTATCCCAATCTTCCTGTTTCCCCAAGATCCCCCAATCCTCCCCTTCTCACTTTTCTCTCCCCGTCCCCCCTTATCCCCAACCCACCACACCCCCAAGGTCTCAATTTTCTCCCCGGCAATTTTGTCTACTTCCCTTAGCCAAGAGGATAATAACTATATGTTTTTTCTTGGGTTCACCTTCTTGTTTAGCTTCTTTAGGTTCACCAGGTATA
>NW_026067976.1:352017-373885 GCF_014885135.2 Alexandromys fortis | reverse complement strand
GGGGGGGGGAGGGAAATGGGAGGAGGAGGAAATTTTTTGAATTATTTTCTTTTCAATAAAAAAATAAAATAAAAAAAAAGAATTCCAGGGGTGTTTCAATGATAGACTTGAAAAACCTTTCAAGGAAGAGAGAAGTGTAGACTAACTTCCAAGTTTCCAGCACAGATGCTGGGAGCAGAACATGGATGTGTTGTTCCATAATTACTGAATCTGGAATCAAAGTTAGCTTTGGTGTAGAGATGGGGAGTTGTTGACAAAAGCTGAGATTCAGTAACGTGAACTTGTCAACCTGTTAAATGGATCTGGAATAAAAACCCTGGCAATGATCAGCACGTGGGTATTGCCAACAAGAATTCACATAAAGTTGCCCTAGCAAATGTCACACAACAGTGAGCATTGAGACCCAAGCACCATCTTGGTTGTCACAAGACCCTGAATAACGTTAAAATTAATATGAAATAGGGAAATGGAGACTGAGCTGAAATAGCCTGAAATGAAGGAGAAAAATAAGGAAAAGAGCACATACTGTCTTTTGGTTGAGCTCAGTGGTACACAGAGGAACAGCCATTCAAGAAGTGGCAATTAAAACTGGTTACATAAACTTAATTCTGGCTCTAATTTCTCTAACATTACTTGCTCAAACTTTCGTGTAGCTACTCGTTAAAATATCTCTAATCTCAACTCCTCTGAGGTTCCTCTCAAGTAAAACTCTGGATTCATAGGAAGACAGAATTATGCATTCATAGAAAGAAATACTGTAAGCTCCAAGAGGAAAATGTGTTAACACAGCATTCTATCAGCATTTTGCATAAATACCCAGAAGTATTCTCTTTAATTGCCATGCAGTCACCTGCTCTTAGTTATAGCATTCTCCACTTCACCGACATATACTACCATCATATTAAGTGCAGAGCGAGGCAAACGAAAGGGAGCAAATAGCTCACACATCAAGAGAAAAGATACTGTGAAAGCAAAGTTGGGCATCATTTGGGGACCCACAGCACCTGCTACGTTTCCTGAAGCCTAAAATGGCCCCAGTTGCTTTAGACACTGTTTCCACCATCTGCTGAGCGGCGCCGAGGTGGTCTGCAGCAGCTGAATGCCTTGGTGAATGCGTCAAGTCAGGCTCATTGGCACAGTGTGGAAGCTGGGGAGGTACCAATGCCAAATGCAGGTCTGTTTTTCCCCTTCGCTGTCATGAAAAGAATTAACCAAGGTCTGAAGAGCTGCCATTGACATAAATAAGATTTAATGGCTCTTTAGCATTTTCAGAATCATAGCGTTAGCAAGAGCCTTGGAGATTTTCGGAGTAGAGTCTCGGAAATAGTTCTCTGGCAAGCCATTTTAAAAGCAGATGTCACGAGCATACTTCAGTACAGCTGCCTATTAGGTGACAGCCCTTCAGATGCACACAGCACGAAGAAAATGTATTTGCTATTTGCTTTATGAAGTTGTCAACTGTCACCTGCTTCTCTTAAGTGTGAGAACAGATTTCCCTGCTCTCTGCCTGTCCTCCCTCCTGTTTTTCCATGTTTCTTTCAACCATGTTGAGAAAGGGCTAGTTCAGCTTGCAGAGCTGTCAGTGAGTCTGTGAGTGAAATGATTAATTATTTATTTACATAACCATCTCTTTGATTATATAGAAAGCTTATGGAGAACTGAAAACAATATTTAGGCTTAAGTACAGATTTTACTTGTTCCTAATTTGCTATACTGGCATTTTTGTTAATTGTTTTGTTTATTTGTTTTTGTAAAGGAATCTGGCAACAGCTGTTAATATGAAAAATATACATAACCTTTAATCGTGCAATATCTTTTATAGGAATCTACTTCATGGAAATAAAAATGCCAGTTTATGAAGATTTATGTTTAAGGATTTGTTTACAGTCGCCAAGAATCACAAACACAGATGAAAGCTTTTCAGAGTGGAAAAGGTATAGCAGGTGTCCCTTTCATAGCATGTAATATTATGCAGCCATTAAAAGGAATGGATTGGTGGTAGACAAATTTACTTAAAAAGATTGCCACGGGGTATCCATGGATAAGAAAACAAAATATAGAGTTCAGTAAATGTGATTTCCATTTAAGAACTAATAGTGATGAAGTATGTTGGGTTTGTATGCATCTACTATTATGTTTATGTTATGCATTACTATAAGATCATAAAGGCCACAGGGAAGACTATATGTGTAATAAGTTGTCAATATTGATTCCTTCAATGGGAGGCTGATGGGAGCAAAGTGGGAAGCCAAAGTCAAAATGAAAGGAAAGCAAGCAAAATAAAATCTCCAGCTATCTCATCTCCAAGATTTACATTTCTTGTACTCTTCACAACTCTCATGAAAAGCCAGATTCAAATAAAATCAATAGTAATTCCTGCCTTGTCTAACTCCTATGCAGATTTGAAGGGGGAATTCATTGTTGATTTATTTTTGACTTCTCTGTAGAAGTTGTTTATTAAGCAGTTTCAGTACAGCATGGAATATTCCATTTGCTCAGACACTCCAGGTGGAAGTAACAAGGAAGACTTGATAGCAAAAGAACTCAAACCATTTAAAAGAATACACTGAACTCTTTTACCATCTCGGGGCTTCATTTCAGCCTCCATATCCACAGGTGTTCCCTGGGAACCAGAAGGCCATGCTGGCAGGGAAGCAGGTAGGTGACCTTTAGATATTCAGTCTCTCTCCTCACCTCTAAATCTAATGCCCCAGTCTCACTCCAGCTCTCTAGCAGACTACAGACAATGACTTCTTCTTGCTCTCATTCCCAGGCAACTAAGCAAATCCTGGGGCACACCTTGATTTCCTCTGTCCTGTGGACCCCCAGACTCCCTCCTTCTGGCCAATTTCTATCCCTAAGTGAGATTAGTTAGATAGGCCAGAGGCCTAGAATAAAATCCAATACAACTGTTCTGCTAAAGTAATGTAGCAATAAAAAGACTCCTAACTGCATTCTGACATACTCTTATATCAGTGCCTTGTTCAACCATAATCAGAGATGCTTCCTCCTCCAGCAGATGGAAAGAAAAAGAGACCCACAGCCAGACATTATTCAGAGAGTGAGAGACCTTGGAGCACTCAGTCCTAAAAGGATGTCTCTATCAAATCCCTTGCCTTGGGTCTCAGGTAAGCCCTCCACCCCAGAATAGGAGGTGAATTTTGCCCTGGACCACATTCTGAAAGCAAGGCAGATTTGGCTTTTTGGCCTGAATTCCTGGTTTAAAATATGCGTGAAGTGATATAAACTATGTCTTCTGAGTGAAGTTTCAAAGCGTGTCTCTTATTTAGCATCCAATCTATGTATAATTGAGCACCTCTATGATTAAAATCAGAAGCATTGTAGGGAAAATCATGAAGTGACCAAAACTTACAAAGTCCAAGTCTGTAACCAATATAGAGAATTATCTGGACCATTTAGCAACCAAATTCCTCTTCCTTGAGTAGTTTCTTACTCATGTGGCTCATTGCTCACTCACAGCATATTTCGGATATATACTTTATGGTTTTGCTTTTGAATAAAGTTTCCTTGTTAGTTTGAAATCTGTATGGGCCTTTATTTCAGTTCATCTAATAAGAAAGACAGCAAGGATATTAGCATGCCAAGTCTAGCCATGGCCAATCAGTGTTGTAAGGAGCAAGCTGCTTGTTTGTCCCAGTTGCTCAGCCCCAAAATAATCACACAGAAATGTTATTAATTAAATTACTGCTTGGCCCATTAGCTCTAGCCTCTTATTGGCTAACTCAGACATATTAATTTAACCCATTTCTATTAATCTGTATATCACCATGAAGTTGTGGCCTACCAGCAAAGTTCCAGCATGTCTGACTCTGGCAGCAGCTCCATGGTGTCTCTCTCTGATTCTTCCTTCTTCCTCCCACAATTCCGTTTAGTTTTCCCTACCTAGCTCTGTTCCCTTACAGCTCTGCTATAGGCCAAAAGCAGTTCCTTTATTAACCAATGAAAACAACACATAAACAGAAGGACCTCCTACACCAAATCAATACAAACATAGGATCATCAAGAGAAGGAAAATAGAGAAAAATCAAACATAGAATTAAAAATGAAAGTACTTATTATATCCTTTTAAAATTTCACTCCCCCATACTCAATAACAGCGTTGGGCTTAGGTTGTTCTTAATACTCATACAAATTGTATGTCAAGATTTGGGTCAAGCCTTGGACAGGAGGAGGAGAATTCCACATCAGCTTGAGCTAGGTGTTTGAGATCTTGACTTAAAGCTAACAAACATTCATCTAGTCTCTATAGTGGTCAGCTGAGATGGATCATTCATTGCCTCAGACAAATTCTCTGCTGTGAAGATGGGTTTGGAGATCTTGTGTGGCACTGTCTGAAAGGATTCCAACTCTTTCACAAGGAAGTATTTTTGCAGCAAGGCTGAGGATGATTGTGAAGTACCTCAGTGTAGCAGCCTTCTGTGAGCTGTGGGAACTCCTTCAGCCAATGGCCTTTAAGATACCAGCACACTTTGGGCATAGTCTTATGTACTGTAAATGCAGATTAAAATGTGTGCTCAGGTTCTTGGCTGCTGGATTTAGTTCCAGTTCCCAGTGCATGCAGAAGACTACAGACTGCTACCCTTTCTGTGAGTTTATCTCCAAATAAATAAACCTTTGTTATGCTCCATTCTGGCTATTGTAAAACTCTTTTGTATGCCAATATCTGTGTGCTTAATGCATGCACAGGTTAGTATCTTATATGGAAAGATGAAACTTGCTGTCTGGCTAAGGATAGTAATTGCAATATTTAAGTGTGGTGCATTCTCATCAGTGACATGGTTAAAATAAAGGAATTGTTGTGTTCCACAGGAAAAACATCTTTAATAGTTCCTTAGATAAAAGTAGAACAAAGTGCATTCTGTTAAGAACAATGACAGGTGGTGTTCCGAGAATGGAGAAAGTGTCTGCACAGTACTAATTAAGTGAGAACAATATGATTGCATTGGTTTTTAGTGGAATATGAAGCTTGCTGAAGCAACCCTTTCTTATTGGCTTGAGCACCTTTTGTAACTGGAATGGCTTAACTTTGGATGCAGTCTTTATCTTGGAATTCTCTAGATTCTAGAGTCTATAATAAAAAAATAAATATTTAATTCATGTATTATGTTATGTGCATTTGATAGGATCATTGTGGTAAAATAACAGCTACTCAGGACCCTAAGAAATATACGTTTATTCCCACATTGAGTAGTTGGAAGGTTTAGTTTTTCATGAAGCCACTCTGCTTAATGTGCAGAGAGCTGTGTCCCTATATGCTTTTACCTTTCTGTGATTACAACCTTTTTATTTTTCCACCTTCTTTGAAAAACCACCTATTAGATTATAAACCTATAAAAGGTCCTCAGTGTTTACATGATTATTTTTTAATTGAGATTTTTATTTTAGATAGAGTCTTTTAAATAGTCTAAGATGGACTTGAATTCCCCATATTCCTGTTTCAGCCTCTTGAGCACTGGGATGACCTGCAACATTCTCCACTCAATTTCTTGGATTAATCACAGCTTTGGAGATGTTTGTTCTAATACAGTTATATTTTGAGTATTGGTATTTGAAAGTTTAATATATGAATTTGGATAGGAGGATTCAAATCAAATGATAACACTCATGTTAGTTCTAAAAATATAAATTCTTAGGTCAGACTCTTGTAATCAAGTGCTATGAGCTAACATCTCAGTGAGTGAAAACCCAAATAAATTATGGCGAAATAATAAAGTGGAGACAAAGGATTAATTATCTGCAGTAGGCTGGAGAGCAAAGGGTCACACTCAAAGCAATGTCCTCTTTGACAAAGCAAACATGGGTATTTTACTGGAGAAATTTATACATCTTCATCAAGGAAAGCTCTTTAGGGGCAGATATATCCTGAACATGCTTAATTTAAAGTCAGCAAGTGTGTTTGACAAGTTAGAATAGTGGCTAGTAGCATATTTGGGTACACTCAATTTGTACAATAAATACAAATGTCAGGAATGCCTTTGGGCATGCTTTGTTTTCTTCAAGATATTTGAGCTGAAAAAGAAGTATAAGACACTGATTTTTTTTATTAAATTTCTTTCAATTAAAAATTTCTGCCTCCTCCCCGCCTCCCTTTTCCTTCCTCCTCCCCCAACCCCCCAGTCCCCTCCCCCTCCCTCTCCAGGCCAAAGAGCAGTTAGGGTTTCCTGACCTGTGGGGAGTCCAAGGCCTCCCCCCTCCATCCAGGTCTAGGAAGGTGAGCATCCAAACTGGCTAGGCTCCCACAAAGCCAGTACATGCAGTAGGGTCAAAACTCAGTGCCATTTTCCTTGGCTTCTCAGCAGCCCTCATTGTCCACCATATTCAGTGAGTCCGGTTTTATCCCATGCATTTTCAGTCCCAGTCCAGCTGGCCTTGGTGATCTCCTAATAGATCAGCCCCACCATCTCAGTGGGTGGGTGCCCCTTCGTGGTCTAACCCAGGATAGCCAAAACAATCTTATACAATAAAGGATCATCTGGAGGCATTACCATCCCTGACTTCAAACTCTATTACAGAGCTTCAGTATTGAAAACAGCTTGGTATTGGCATAAAAACAGAGAAGTTGATCAATGGAATAGAGTAGAAGACCTGGATTTTAACCCACAAACCTATGAACACCTGATTTTTGATAAAGGAGCTAAAAGTATACAATGGAAGAAAGAGAGAATCTTCAACAAATGGTGCTGGCAGAACTGGTTGTCAACCTGTAGAAGAATGAAAATAGATCCATATCTATCACTATGTACAAAACTCAAGTCCAAATAGATTAAAGACCTCAACATCAGTCTGAACACACTGAACCTGATAGAAGAGAAAGTGGGAAGTACTCTACAACATATGGGCACAGGAGACCACTTCCTACGTATAACCCCAGCAGCACAGACAGTAAGGGTCACATTGAATAAATGGGATCTCCTGAGACTGAGAAGCTTCTGTAAAGCAAAGGACACTGTTGCTAAGACAGAAAGGCAACCCACTGACTGGAAGAAGATCTTCACCAACCCCGCAACAGACAAAGGTCTGATCTCCAAAATATATAAAGAACTCAAGAAACTAGACATTAAAATGCTAATTAACCCAATTAAAAAATGGGGCACTGAACTGAACAGAGAATTCTCAACAGAAGAAGTTCAAATGGCCAAAAGACACTTAAGGTCATGCTCAGCCTTCTTAGCGATCAGGGAAATGCAAATCAAAACAACTTTGAGATACCATCTTACACCTGTAAGACACTTTGATATTGATCCCTATATTAATATAAGAATTCTCTGCTAAGAGTGCTCTGTTCCCATTAATGGCTAACAACTACCTAGGTGTTGAAGTAGGAGCGGCGGCGGGGCTGCGTCCCCAACACCCTGGCCGCTTGGCTAGCTTATGCCCGAAATAACAACACACAAACTGTATTCATTTAAGAACTGCTTGGCCCATGAACTCTAACCCTTACAGGCTAATTCTCGCACCTGGACTAGCCCATTTCTAATAATGTGTGTAAGCACCCCAAGGTGCGCTTACCGGGAAGAGTCTAGCCTCCGTCCATCCTGGTGTCTCTGCTCCAGAGGGCAGAGCTGTTCTGTCCCTCTGGAAGCACAGCAGAGTGTGACCTCACTTCCTCTTCCGCCCAGAATTCTATTCTGTTTACTCCTCCCATCTATGTTCTAACCTATCAGGGCCAGCCAAGCAGTTTCTTTTATTGCTCAGCCAATGAAATCAACAGATTGATATGACACTCCCACATCACCTAGGTATAAACTCAGACTCTTCCATTCCTTAGTTGTGAACTAATTTGTCTGGGTTTCATCACAAAGAGGTGCTCAGTAAAATTAGCAAGCATTGCTTCAAATTTTTGTGTATTTTCATGAGCCAGTGAAATGACATTTTTCATTTTCGTAGGTGAGCTGTAGGTTATATAGCAGTTTGTCTAAATCATCTTGATTAATGCTTAAACAGAAATGTTTTTGCTACGAATCTCTTTCATGATTTTCTGATGCATAAACGGACTTTAAAGTCTTTCTTTGTACTTACCCCCAAAAGTTAAAGACTGTGACCTCCAAAGCTATATTGAATTGATACAATATTCCATTAGAGCTAGCTACCATGATTCAAGGCAGAAAGTCAATTAGATGAAATGACACAGTTAGTTTGAGTTTCTTAGTAGAAACCGACATAATTTTCTCATTTTGTACAGGAGAAAAGGAATAAAATAGTAAAGTAATAATATTCCTTTACTTTACCAGAGTTTTCCAAATTCATGGTGCCACATTGTGGGAGGATATCAACAAGGAATTGTCCTGAAGTAGATTAGATGGCATCATTTGGCACTTATTTTGGGAGTCGTGAACAAGTATCTATTCTCTCCGTGTGGGAACAAGACCAAACTAATGTTACCACCACAGTCTAAGTAAGTGAAACAAGGAGTTTATTGGAGTTACAGGAATATGGGTCAAGAGTTACTTATAGGCACAAGAATGACTCAGAGGTAGCTGCATCATCTAAAGCCTGCCCTAGCACATGTGAAACCTTCTGAAGGTTGGAGCCCTGGAGCTTTCTTCATGATTGACAAGCAGTCGGACAGGTCCAGAGGTCTCTTCTGGGCACCTTGGCTGGCTAATATCACCCACATTTCCCTGTTTGCCCCACATTGCAGCATCTGTTTACTGTTTCAATAAGCTTGGGGAGAGGTTCCAAGAAATTTTGAAAGTTTCATGTTTTTCAGATATATGAAGCTTGTTTATGTTCAGGAGTCTCACGATTCTCCCCATTCCTTTCTGTATTCCTAGAGGGACTGTTTCAATTCGGAGGAAATTGCTGCACAACAGATGCTCACAGAAGCTTAGTGGAGACAATGAGTAGCACAGGAAGAGTGAGAGAGACTCTGATGGAGGCATCATCTGAGTTGGGCCTTGGTACTCTAAATGTAGGACGTTAATCACCATCAACACTTGGGAATACGAGGTGAAAAAAGTACAAATACAAGACATTCTTTTCTTACCGTGGGAGCATATCTGAGCAATGTGAGTGTTGTTCTAAGGATCCTGAATCATATAGAGGGCCCCTGAGGTAAAATTTCATTGAATTCTTTGAGTTTCATCTTAATCAAATTTTATGCTCTTTATAAAATAGAAGTTAATATGCTAGAAACTTTTTTTTTCCAAATCATGATATGCTTTAGAAAGGCCTAAATTGCACAGCTTATCCTGTGGCTCCTGTTCACTCTGGCTGAAATAAATGGACCTCTTCAAATGATGTGCTTCTGTCAACCAAAAGCAGTCGTTGGAGGTCTCTTGAGACACAAATGCAAGTAATCCTTCTTTGTTATGCCTTTAAATGTACATACTTAGTATTTGAAATAGGGAGTTCTGTTCCCTTTACTCTTTTCAATTAAATTCTTGATGACTTTCACAAACAATTAATATTACTAACTCAAAGTGTACAAATGGATATGTTTTGGCAAGTATGTGTAGCTATGAAAGTAATGGCACAATGATTCAACATCTAGAATATTTGTGTCATCTCCACAAAGTGCCCACTGTGTTTTTCCGCAATTTTATTTCTTGCAAAATATTCTACCAATTCTTATACTTTTATATTTTGAGCCTGAAATATTTTCCAAATGTATAGGGATACAAGGCAGAATAAATAACAGGACAGAATTATCTTATTTATTTTGCTTATATTTTAGCCCACTTCCCTATGTATACATTTTCAAATGTAAACAGATATAAGGCAGAATATATAAACAACACAGAAGTATCTTCTTTTGTTTATATCTTATCCTACCTTCTTACATTGCCTATAGTGAACTAGGTCCTCCTATATCAATTAGCAATTAAGAAAATGTCTCTCAGGTATGGGCCTAGAGCCATCTGATTAAACCATTATTCAGCTGAAGTTCCTTCTTTACTAGGTTTGTGTCAAGTTGATGGTTGAAGCTGACTGTGACTCTTATTTATATGTTCTCTTTGTTTTAATTTTTAATATATGTGTGTAAACTCTCTTACATAAAATATAAATATTTTACAGTTTAAAAAAAACTAATGACAATATTTTATAGGCTCTCATGTTTTGTAATATTGGAATTTGAAAGCATATCATCTCTTTGTTTTCCAAATTGGAATATCTTTTTTTAAAGTTTCTTGTTATTAGAGATTATAGTAAGGACTGATTCAAATATATAAATATACTATGTACGTGTTATCTTTATTGCTAAGATTGTCTTGTTAGAATAATTCTTTTTTATCCATTGTATTTCAAAATTATGCATTTGTAGAGAGATGTTTTCTGAGAAAATGCAAACATACTTCTTGTTATTCTTTATCAGAATGTGTGCTATAGATAGAACCTAGGGACTAAGGTATGATAGGCAAGAACTCTAACACAGAGGCATACTCTTAACTCGCTAAATGTTCCTTTTGATTCTGAGTCCATTGATTATTCTTTTTAGGACCAAATTATGGCATGATGTCTGCAAAATAACAATTTTACAACCTCAGCACTCTTTTTACTTTTATCAGCAGGTGCTTAAGTTTCCAAAACCCTTCCCATATATTTATTATTTGTTATTGCTATAAGACACATTTCTTCTCAGACTGTACTATATTTGAGTAGTAAGATAACCTTCAAACTATCCTCTATGTCTTTGTGACATACCCCTCCCACTATTTTTAAACCCTTTCGTATTTTCTAGTCTAACTAGATGCTTCTGGTTCATCTTGTCCTTACCTTTAGCTATGTAAGCAACCAAACATTTCTACAAACAGCCCTTCTTGCTTTAGTAGAGGATTGCATTTCTATTTAAGCTGTTTGAAACAAACATATCAAGATAGCAAGATATTAATTCAGACAAATTACCAGTGTCTACGTACCTGAAGAGTTATTTCTCAAGCGTGTTGCTAGATGATGAAAACTTTGAGACTTTAATTGAATCTTCAACTATAAGAAGTTAAAAGATTTAAAAAAACTGTGGAGTTTGGTTCAAAGTGAGAATATGTTTTAATGATTAAAAGGTCTGTTTGTGATGGACAATTGTTGGGAAAAAAGCTAAACAAAGGAGATTAGATTCAGGGTCTGGTTTTGAAAAGAAATAAAAGGAGAGCTGCTTTGGGATAATGTTGGTACACTGAAAAGATTTGTTACTCATATTGGTTTAATTTAACACTGGTTGGCCAATAGCTAGGCAGCAAGTATAGGTGGAGCAACCAGACTAGGAGAATTCTGGGAAGAGGAAAGGCAGAGACACAGTCACAAGCCAGATGCAGAGAAAGCAATATGAGAATTCCTCACTAAGAAAAGGTGCCAAGCCATTGGCTAAATGCAGACAAGAATTATAGATTAATTTAATTTGTAAGATCTAGTTAATAATAATGAGCCTGAGTTTATTATTATAAGCAAATAGTTTATAATTAATAAAATTATCATTTCTCCCTTCCATAAGGGGATTCATCCCAAAATATACCAGCAGTGTATAAATCATTCTTTGAACCTGGCTTTTCCCATACTGGCAACTGAATACCTTTTTGTCATGCTGAAGAGCCCTGGTGTGAAAGCATTCACTCAGTCAACCCTTTGTTCTCATATTCAATCTACATAAAACTAGTCACTCACACTTATCCTTATTTAATTTGGGACTCCCCTCTTTATGCTATGAATATGTTTTATTACTATTGGTTAATAAAAATTTTGCTTTGGCCTATAGCAGGGCAAAATATAGCCAGGCTGGAAGAAATATATAGAGAGAATAGATGGAGTGAAAGAGATGCCATGTATCTGCTGAAGGAGAAAGACACCAGCTGTCAGCCAGAAACTTAATGGTAGGCCAGTCTCATGATGATGCACAGATTAATGGAAATGGGTTAATTTAAGATGTAAGAGTTAGTTAGAAAATGCTCAAGTTATTGGCCAAACTTAATTGTTGTAATTAATTTAGTGTCTGTGTTATTATTCGGGTCTGGACAGTCAGGAAACAAATAAGCAGCCTCAGTCTACAAAATGGTGCCCACCATCTTGGGCATGGATCTGCATAAGACCTAAAAAAACTTATTAAACAAAGAGGGCTTCTAGACCCACAAAAATGGGAGCCAAGTGTAGCTTCTTGGTAGCTGCATTTTTTTCAGACAGATTCTGTTGACAGCAAGCAGAGGCACAGCTTCTTTAAGAGAAGTCTTCCTGACTCAGTCTTTGCAGCAAAAAAAAAATTGTACAGCTTCTTTAAGATCTGGCTCCTTGGTTCATGCTGGCAGAATGAACTCTGGCTCTTTTGCGAAGTATTGCACTTAAGTGGGGTCTGTAAGTAACATGTTACAAATTGTTTAATGGTGACATAGACCTGCTGTGTCCCTGGAGCTGGGGCAGTGTGCATGGCATGGCTTGCAGAGGCAGTGACCATACTTCCACTATGTTGGATGGGGTGGAGAGAAAGTGCAGGGCCATGGAGTTGGTCTTAGCCACAATTAGCATTAAAAAAAGAAAAGGACTCCTGGTCAGAAAATGATTACAGATATGGGGGAAAAAAAGCAGATTCAGACTAAAAAAAGATCTCTTTATGGGTTACATGGTTTGATGAATAGGCTTATGAGAAAGAAGAAAGATTATAGAAAGTCATAGAGGAAATATAATTAAATATTAAAAAGTAATAGAGTAAAAGTTTTTGACTGTGAATGAGCTAAGTACAGAGAGACATCTCAATGTATGGGCTGCTAAGGTAAATCAACACATATATTTTAAGGGTATCTTGACTTCAAAATGTGGGTCTAAGGATAAGTTGCTTTGGAAAAGAGGTTCTGCTTTTGTTTCCATAGAGGATAGAAAGCTGTGGATTCCTTACTGGATAATATGGTTTGATCAAACAAGACTCTCTGAAGCAATAGCCCAGATGGTCCAACATTTATGACAGTTTCAGGAGTGATGACTAAGATCAACCTACCACACAGGATAAACCATGAAAGACCTGATTAACAGTACTCCCAATCAGCAGGAAGTAGTCTACCGAACAAGGCACAAAATCCCTATATGATTGTATATAAGTGTTTGTTTATATTTCAAGGATATATGCTATAGAGTTGAATATTTTGCATTGGTATGGGCATTGGTTTATTGATACAAATTTAAGATCAATTTTGTTATATTTATATTTCTGCTCTTGATTAGGGCATTATGTTTATGCAGCTTGTTTAAAATGTAATGTATATAATCAGCTGTAATAATCAAGCTTGTAGTCATGTTAGTTAGGTTTTCTTGATGTACAGAGATATATTGATGAACAGAGGTATTGTTCAAATCTTTCAAAGACCTACAGAATATGGCATTTAAAATGTTTTAGTAGCTTAGACTTTTTGTAACAATGAGACACATCTGCTCTTGACAACACAAATAACTTCAGGAGAATGATGAGCATCAAAAAGGCTCCTTTTTGAGTTTGTTAGTCATTTGGACAAGAAAGTGCTCTTGTCTGGACTGCTTGATGCTATGCTGTATGAACTGGACATGCAGGACCCACAGAAAAATGATTACTGAACTTGCTTAAAGGTGAGACAATTCTTCAAGGTTCCTGCTTTATGAAAGAATCTGCCAGACATTCTGCATGATACAGAAGAAAGTGACTGACAAACTGCCAATAGAGGCAAAACAGTCTTTTGAATTTCCTGCTTCATGGAAAAAGCTGCTAGATACTATGGACTGGTAGGCTGAAGATGGGTTCCCCAACAATACAAAGGAACTTTGGGTGACTTACATGCAGCAAGATGTCTCTGTCAATTCCAGAGATTTGGAAGTTGCTTACAATGTACTTCCTGATATCCTTCTGGGATCTTTGATGGAGTTGAAGAATAGATAGTTATAATTATAGTTTTCCTTAGTTATAACTTTGTGACTAATAGCCCCAGAGCAGTTATATTTATAAAGTGGACAATGCTGATGAGGATGTGTATTCTAGGAAAACAAACAAATGAACAACAACAAAAACCAGCATGTGCCAACATTTACTGATTTATACTTACTGTGCCATTAGCTGTTATTCCCTTACAAGGGTAAATTTTCTTTAAATATCAGACTAGTAAATTTTCCTATTTTGCATTTACTAATGAATAAAAGGAAAAGATAAGATTTGTTTAGCTTGAAATGCATCCTTCCCATTGATGATCTGTTGTTAATTATCATCATCCAATTATCCATGACAGTTTTCTGGAAAGTACCATGCATGAAATCGTCCATTATGCATCACTTTTCTTAGGAGTTTTTTTTTTATTGTTGCTTAGTTACTGTGTAGCTGTAAATTATAAGCTGATTGTATTAACTATTATCAAATAAACAAAATGGTAAATCATTTGTAGAACCATCCTCTAATTTATATATTTATCTAAGTATAAAAGTCTGACTTAATGGTATTCAATTTGCAGGTGTGGAGCTAGGCATGTGTGTGTACATAAAAACTAATTTAAAAATTTTGAGTACATGTTGAGAAATGCTTATGGCTTTAACATTCCTGTAGAATCAGAATACTGTTATTGATTTCCATAAATACATGAGTCTCTAACTGATGAGAAAATTTTAACATCTGATACTTTACCAACTTTGGGGTTAGGAAGTTTCAGGGGATCGAGGGACTTGGCAGATATTACAAGGTCTACTGCCTAATTAGCCAGTTGACAGAAGACAAACTAGCTGGGCTGTGGTGGCACATGCCCTTAGTCCAAACACTTGGAAGGGAGAGGCATGCAGATCTCTGAGTCCAAGGCCCAGCTGGTTTACAAAGAGAGTTCTAGGACACCTAGTGTTATGGAGAGAGAGAGAGAGAGAGAGAGAGAGAGAGAGAGAGAGAGAGAGAGAGAGAGAGAGAGAGATAAACATTAAGGACTTCTCAGGAGTCTTTTCTTTCCTTCTACCTTGTTCAGTGGCAGGGCATCTCTTGTGCTTTCTGGCTGATGCTCTGTATACACCANGAGAGAGAGAGAGAGAGAGAGAGAGAGAGAGAGAGAGAGAGAGAGAGAGAGAGAGAGAGAGATCTAAAAGTCTAGTTTCCTTACTGCCAACCCACTCTTCATTGGGTCAGCCAAATCTTCATGCTGATTTAGAGAGAGGGACCTTTGGTCTTAGCATCACCCTGGATTGTTTAGGTCTCTGCAGGCCCCCTTCAGACAACAACTCAAAGGAATGTAATCATGTTTTTGTGGCACAGAGTTTTGTGTCATGTGTGATAATCTAGAAGAGTTCACAAAAGAGTTATTGTCCTGGGTTGGGTCATGAAGAAAGGAAATTTTTAAGTATTCCTGTGCTTAGACTTTCTTTTACTGTGTTCAGCATCTTGATGATTATGCATCCTAAAACATACTTGTACCTGAATTAGACATGTCATGTTAAGGAAATTAAGCATGGATCCCATAAATAAGAAAAAAATTAGAATATGCATTCCTAATGTTTTTGTAAGGATTTTTCTAGTAACTGTACATGGTAAAATTTTGTTATGAAACTGGAACTAAAGAATTGATCATTGTTTCTCTTGCTTCATTGTGAAATCATTTGTTCAAGTGAGAATGCAGAGAGTGTTTTTGATTTTTTTCTGTTTTATATATACCACTAATAGTGGAAAGATAAAAAAAGCAGTAATGTTTATCTATTCAACCACTACTCTAAATTTCCTGTCTTTCCTTATAGATAACTGTGATTATGTGACATGTTGCTGTTTTTTTTCCTGCATTGAGGTTTTCAAATATTTGATGCCATCTTTTGACACAAATGAACACCCGTAGATGTATGTTTCAATTGATAACGAGTTTATCAAAGCTGAAAATTCTAAAGTCTTCAGTTTCTTAAGCTGTTAATATCTGTTTGCTTTTGGGTTTTTTGGTAAATACAGTAATATTTTTCTTCTGAGAAAAGTCTTTTACTAAATTTTTCATTACCTTCTAATTTGATACTAGTCAACACCACTTATTAATTCAATGAATGATTAAATTCTCCACATTTAAATGCACACTTTAATGTTTTACAAATTTCATTACTCTCGGGGTTTAAACTACTAATTATACATAAAAAACATTTTAAAAGAAAAATCTAGCAAGAAAACTATATACCATTGGCAAAAGGCACAGCCTGTGAGGGGTGGGAAATCAAGGCAGGGGACAAGTATCTCCATGGGTACTTGAAGGACAGCCAGTAGATGCTTAGGAGTGGGCATGTGTGTTCCCCTGAACCTGCCTCTCATGCTGATAACTTTTCCCTCTGTCACATGGAAAAACACCTCAGAGAACAATTTGACCAGTGTGACACAGCAAGAGGAAGATGAAACTGAGACCTTCAGCTAGGCAGCTCTGGGCTCTGCTGTTCTGTGCCAAGGGAGAGATAACCTGCACATAAGGCAGGTGTACTGAGATGAAATTGTGACCTACTCACACATGTAGGAGGGAACATCCAACTCCAAGATCACCATTACCGAAGGCATCCAAGGGAAAGGCCTGGATAGGCACGGGAGTCTAGTATGACACATTGAGACCAGGCAGACAATCATATCTAGATCTCTCTGGGAGGTCAAAAGGCTTGGAGATACCATGTCCAAAAGAGGGAGTCCCAAGGGAACCATCACCTTGGACGTGGCTATCTGTATTGCCCCTGGGGATCCTGGGATGAAGCCATGCTTTATCTTCTCATCAACCCTTGGCCTATGTCTCCTGTTCCTTATGGAGGGAGTGAGCCTGCCAAGAGTTCGTGTTTTGGGGCCAAAGGCAAAACTTTAGTAAAACTAGATACAGTGGTCAGCTAGAGTGAGAACTTCATACCCAGCTTCAAAGTTATTCAGGTCTTTCTCAGCCTGTGTCAGGGTGGCCCCAGCTTTCCACCTGCCACGGGTTTGTTTTGCAGAATTGGATGGTGAATGCTTGGCCACAGGGAGGGAACAATTGTCAGTGTGGAGCTGAGGGTTCCATCAGATCCCTACATTAAAGCAGCCTGAAGGGATTTTCTGGGCAAGTTTCAGTTCTTGACCTGGAGTTGGTGTCAGGTAGGTATCATTAGGCCGCAACAAACTGGCATGGCCCAAAGACCATATGCCTGGGTTTGTGAGTAAAGTTTTATTGGCATACATACACACACACAAACACACACACACAGAGAGAGAGAGAGAGAGAGAGAGAGAGAGAGAGAGAGAGAGAGAGAGAGAGAGAAACTGTATACCATGTTACTGTGACTGGCTTCCAGGTGTTTATTTTGAAATCTGAGAGTATCTTTACTGTATGTTTCATTTTCTTGAGATTGGCATCTTGAACTGATATGACATTCTGACATTCTGATTCACTTCTTCTGAACTGTTCATCTCTTCTGAGCTTATAAAATTCAACCACAGTTATTCTCCCTGTTGTTATAAGATATAGGTTTGGTTAGTTTATGGAAAAAAATACTGAGACCTATTATCCTACAGAATGACCTTTATTATGAGGGAAAGCCTTATGACCATGAGGTTCTTAATCAGTCCTCAAAGTTAAAGAGTAATTAATAGAGAAAAAACCATCATGCCAAAGACAACAGTCAGGATCTTGAAAGGAAGGAGAAAGAAGGCTTCCCATCAAGAACCTAGAGATGAGCTTTGTTATGAAAGAGTAAATTAGTAAGAGATATCTGCTATACACATCAGGAAGAGAGACCCTGAAGGAGAAGGAACTTTCAGAGAAATCCCCCAAATGAAGATTTTTTGAAATTCATAGTTTTTTTTTTTTGGGGGGGGAGAGTGGTAAGTTCTATTCGTTTTAGTCTGATATAGTCAACTTGCCAATTACTGAACTCACTTTTGTTTCTGTAAAGGCCTATAGGCATGTGATAGAGAGGAGAGACAGAAAGAGAGAGGGAGATAGATAGATAGAATCTAGCACCAGAATCTTTCCTATCATTTATCAAAGTTTTATTGTTATTATTTTTAGTTTTTGAAACTTTCATACGGTATATGTATTTAATCTTGGAATTTATTTTCCATGATGACTGGCTATGTTTATTGATTCTTGAGTAGCTATATTTATTTCTTTATATGTGCAGATTCTCATGGGAGAGTCTTGTTTCTTGCAGAATATAGATTCTTGTCCAAGTAGAGTCACTGTTTCATGTATTCTTCACTGAATACAAATTTTCATGCAAGTGGGTGGATTTTCACATGAGGTTATTAGTTTTAGAAGTATGTTGATTATCAACAAAAAGGATATATTCTTATACAAACAAGTTGATCTTTTATCTGCATGGTTTACTTCTCTCATAGTAAGAAAGTTTTAGTGGTAGTATATTGATTCTCCCCACATTCTCACATGGAGAAATTGTCTTTGGGTGAGCAATTACACAGAGTTCTTTAAATATAGAAATATAAGTAGTGATAAAAAGTATCGATGATTAAAAATGCCATGTTGTAGTGAATCATATTAAGTGAGTCTTCCCACTGTCACACTGGCCAAACCTTACATTCTAGATAAGGAGTGTTTGCACTTCCATAAATCAGCAAACAAATATATTTTATATTTTATGGGTAAGAAAGATAGGTGTCAACTGAATTTTCTTACAACCAAGGTTCTGATAAATAGATAATCATCCACCAGGAGAGAAATTGTTACTGATAACCTCAGGATCTGCCAGTTTTGTTATCGTTGCTTTTTGATTTTTTAGGAAGCAAAGTTGAAGTTCAGCAAAAAAATTAATATGGATTTAATCATAGAATTTGAGAGTTAGAAAGAGACAGTGAAGCCATGTACAATAGAACATGCCCTCAGGTCAACACAGACTTCTCAAGAAAATTACCCACCTTCGTTTCAGTATTAGCAATTGGAGAAATATATGAAAGATAATCCACTCTGCTTTGCAGTTGTCAAAGCTGGGAAGGATAGAGACTGTTGGATGGCAGAATTAGGATACCAATTGACAGCGTGGAACAATCTGAGATGAAATAACATAATGTAATTTAACAAGGATAAATGTAAGGTTCTGTACTTGGGTCAAAACACAGAAATCTGACAGTGCTTACAGCAGAAGTTAAACTTTAAAGAAGAATGTGAGAAAATGCCTAGAGGTATTAAATGACAGTCTTATCTTTAGAAACAAATGTTGTGATGTAGCTGTCCCCAGAGCTAATTTGGTCTCAGGGGATATGTCAATTGAATAAATAGAATCTAGAATGATGATGGACATAGACCCAGGTTTTAAAAACAAAATGTATATTTAACAGTCATATTCACTGAGAGGCAGTTAGATAAACTACAACACATTCAAGAGACTTGATATAGAGACTTCAAAAACTGCTTCATGAAGAGGATCCAGGACTCTGGATTAATAATGTCTGGCCTAGAGAAGAGCAAAGAATAAATACACAAAGGACTTAATGTACATTATAAATGTCATATGGTATACCTGGGAAGCACAGTATTAAGAAGCCAGGTGATCCAAACTCAGAAAGAAAAAAATTAAAAACTCCGGTTCTTGCCTATATTTGGATGCTAGTTATGTGTCTCTATATACATGTATATATTTAAATAAGTGTGTGGATATAATATACAATTTAGAAAGGAGACAGAGCATGTACTGTAAGGAATTGAAGAAAAACAGGGTGCAGGGAAAATGACTCACAAGTATTGAAAGACATAAAGTATTTTTTTCTAGTTCTAACACAAACAATTTTAAAAATTGTGATTGATTGTAAATATATAAAACCCCAAGTGAAGCCTCCTTGCTTCAGAATAATTCTAACTACATAGAAGGTCACGAGAGGCATAGTGCTTGGGACTGGGCAAGTATTCAAGTGGCTTCTTTAAACCAATTGTGAGGTGACTTTATTTGAGATCTAATTAGAATAAAGCATTTTTATTCATAAATAAACAACTTGTAATGTGGACTCTTTTAGTACAATTCAAAGACGTAAGGGAGAGGGGTCAAATGAACACGTAGATGTTTTTTCAGTATCTCAATATAAGGAAGAAAGTTTTAAAAATGAGAACTCTCCAAGATGGTACAGTCGCCACAAAATAATTATTCTCGATGAGGATGCTGATTGAGCCTGCACTACCATTGGCAGAGAGATAAACACAATACTTTAAAGGATAGCTTGGTGGGGCAAGCTGTGGTATCTCTTTCAATCTGAAATTCTGATATAATTTAGAAGAGAATTCAAGAGAGCAAAAACATGTGTGATAAAGTTTCTTGGTAGACTATCTTTTTTTTTCTTCTTGAAGAAAGATTCATAATTATTCCCTTTTCATACTATATAAAACAGATTTAGATTTTAACAGTTAGAATATTATCAAAATTACCTAAACCTTTTAATTTTTAAATTTTTACATTGAAACATACATACACACACATACATACATACACACACATACACACACACACACACAGAGAGAGAGAGAGAGAGAGAGAGAGAGAGAGAGAGTAAACATAAGCTCTACAGCTGATAATGCCACCTCCAAGACACATAGACTGACTATCAAAAACACCAGTGCTAGACATGGGAAGCTCACTTCAAGTTATTAGTCAGGGTACACAAGAGACGTTCCAAACAATATAGGCTATTAGCATTGCCCTTGTTTCCTTTTTATAACAGAAGGCAAGATCCTGTTGCTGAAGATAACTAATACATACTAGACACAACACTTGGAGGGATAAAGCTGGAAGAGACCTAAGGAGTTGGTCTTATAATATTTGAAGGAGTTATGCAAGCTATTCAAGGGGGAGGACAACCAAGAATCCAGCCCAGCTGTAAGCTTATGAGACACAACAATCACCAGCTTGATATGAAATCTCCAGTGTTACAATAATGACACTTTTAACTTAGGGGTAACCACCAGCTGTCTAGTTGATCTTAAGGCCCACTCAGTAGGAGTGGTACTGGAACTAACCAATTACAAATAGCATGGATATGAGATGATGACCTGTAAGTGGAGGCTGCTTGTTCATTTATAGCATACAGAGTGAAATCCCACATAAATGACCTACTACAGTCATTTTCCTAAACCAATATGATTTCCTAAACCAATATGATTTCTAGCTACCTTCTAAATGCTTTTCACTATACCCACATGATGCAGTATTCCCCTCTGTATGCTGTGAATATCATTTGTTAATAAAGAAACTGGCTTGGCCTGATAGTGTAGAACTTAGGTACGTGGGGAAAACTAAACTGAATCCTGGGAGAAAGGAGGCAGAGTAAGGGAGAAGCCATGTAGCCCTGCCGGAGCCAGGCAGAATTTTAGCTGGTAAGCCACAGCCATGTGGCGATACACAGATAAATAGAAACAGGTTAAATTAATATGTAAAAGGTAGCCAAGAAAAAGCTAGAGTTAATGGGACAAGAGGTGATTTAATTAATACAGTTTCTGTGTGATTATTTTGGGTCTGAGCAGCCAGGAACCAACAAGCGGCCTCCTTGCAACACCCACGGACTAATGTAGGTCTCTCATCTCATCAAAGGAGATTCTTCTGCATCAGGCAGCAAGTGTTACAGAGATCTGTAACTGGCCAAAATAAAGAGAGTAAATAATCATGTAGTTCCCAGAATTACTTGCTACAGCTATACCTACTCCATACCTAAAGCATAGAGAAAAATCATAGAATTGAAGGGGAAAGAATCTTAAAGCCAGAGGACTCGACACCTGCTGTTATATACTGTCATGAGAACATTACAGAGAAGGTGTACCCATGGAATTTTAGCACTATAGCTGCTTAAAGAAGGCTCCCAGGTGCCCAGGGCGATGTCCCCAGTTAGTTCCTGGGGCAGCTGAGGACAGAGAACCTGAAATGACCCTATCCTATAGCCATACTGATGAATATCTTGCATATCACCATAGAACCTTCATCTGGAGATGGATGGAGATAGAGACAGAGACCCACACTGGAGCAC
>NW_026067976.1:129059-351326 GCF_014885135.2 Alexandromys fortis | reverse complement strand
AAAAAAAAAAAAAACAAAAAAAAAAACAAAAAATGATAGTAATTAAATATCTGTATGTAACAGGAAAAAAAAAAAGAAGACCTGAACGATGATGATACCACTTAACTTCCAATGTAGATAGAAGACATTTCATAAGCCCCTTCCACTCAATGAAGGGCTGAAAAAAAAAACAATGGGTGCTGAGAGAAGGGGAGTTCATTTTCTCCAGGGACAGGGGACAGGCCCCCTGATAGATTATTCAGTACCAAATTGTCAGTGATAATTATATGTACATATGATACAAGTAACACCAAATGGACCCAGTAGGTTCTACACATATACAGCACACACACACACACACACACACACACACACACACACACACAATCCTCAAGAAGTGGTTATGACTTTGAGAAGGAGTGGGAGTATGGGAGAAAGGCAAAAAATGTGGAAATCTAGTACTCATGTATGAAATTCTGGAAAAAAATAAATTAAAAATTGAAATAGTTCCTTCATTGAAAAGTAAGAGAGATAAGATGAAATAAATAAATACAGGGTTTGAGTGTAGGTCAGAGGTAGAGCACTTGTGTAGGATGAGTCACACTCTGGGTTCAATCCTCAGCACTGTAAACCAAAGCCAAAGCAAATTACAATCACATTGCCTTGCATAACATTTGAGTTTTAAACATTTGATTTAATGTGAAAGCTATAGGAAAGAAACAGATTTCGCTTTCTCCTTATCTTTAGGTAGCAGGCATTTTTATCCCCCTGCTTTTTTTCCCTTGAGGCTGTGTAGCCATGTGAACTCTTTCATTGTGTTAGCCTTTTTAAAGAAGCCCTGCCAACGAGTCTTCTGACAAAGTCATTAGGAAATAGCCCATTTGTTCAGTGCCCTTGCAGATAGCAGAGAAGCGATGTTCATACTCGAGTATCCATCAGAAACTCCTAGAAACTTTCCAAATGGAGATGGCAGATTCAGTGGGTCTAGGGTGGGGCCATAGAGGGTAATGTTAATACTCAAATTTCTGGTCTTCATCTTGAAGATCATGTCTTTAAAAATATCATAGGCATCTCAGAATTTCTATGAGTTCTGGTGGAACAGACTTGAGTCCGATTTGTTACTCCACTGGGTTTGATATTGAAGCGACCTCCTGTCCTGATAACAGTATTAAGCTGTGTTCTTCAGCAATCAGATTCTCCTGTACTGTTAGTGGTAGCAGTATCTATACCAGTTCTGTGTCTGGCTTTTGAGTGATGCTTTCTTGGATGCTTCAGAATTCCAGATGCCTCTAATGCTACCACGCTATGCTCATCTAACAATTAAAGGTCTTAACAAAGGTAGGGTGGTTGATTGGTCCATTCTTTTTAGACAGTTGAAAGTAGTTTGTAGAAACTTAAAAAATTATCAGAAGAATAGTCCACTAAATTAATATTCCACTCAGTACTCCATGGTGGAATGTAGTACTGATGCGGATTCCTGCTAGGTTACAAATGAACTCAGAGAAAGCAAGTCTTTTCTAGACATTTCTGTCATTGAGGCTGTGAGAAGAAAGATTCAATCTGGCGCAATTTAACCTGTGTGTTGAGCCTCCATAGAAGTATCTTTCTTTTCCTTCATTTTTATTCCTTTCTTCTTTTATTTATTTTTTTTAAATTTTACATATGAAACCCAGCTCCCCTCCTTCTGCTTCTTCTGCTCCCCACGGCCCCCTATCCCACCCCCTTATTGTTCTCTTATACAATACATTCCAACTGCAGTTTCCCTGTGTCCAATCTTCCCAGTCCCTCCCCGCACTGTAGAGTAGCTGGAAGCACTCTGCACTTCAGGCTGGGTTCTAAGACAGAAGGAAGAAGGCTAAACACATCATTTATTCATTTTTCCATTTCTATCTATCTATTTACCTATCTATCTATCTATCTATCTATCTATCTATCTATCTATCTTTATTTTAATAACAGTTTTTATCATTTATTTTCCATGCCAATCAGTTTTCCCTCCCCCTTCTCCCCCATCCCCTCCCCTTTCCCATCTATCCACATCTCGAGATGAGGTACTTGAAGGTTAGTAAGGGAAATATAGCAAACATAATATTTCAACACAGACATCCATTTTTGCTTATAAAAGGGATTCTAAAATCAAATACATTCACTCATCAAAATCATTTACATACCTCCATTTACATAGGAACTATAAACACTGTTTGTGTTGAATGTAACTCTTCTTTTTTTTCAGTCTATCAAATTATAAATATAGACGTTTGTGCTTTGGATTTCAGTTTTAACTTGCTTTTGTTTGTCTTTATTTGATTTAGAATCTGGAACCACTGCAATCCTTCTGCCAAGCTTTCTAAATGCTAGGATGTACACACACACACACACACACATACACACACACATACACACACATGTGCGTGTGTACACATGCACACACAGCATTTGTTGATTAAGTAAAAGTCTTTATGTTAGAATTATTTAAGTATATTAACATTCTTATTAATTGTCAGCATTGTTAGGCCTATAGCAGACTGCTTCTATTCTGGCTATTCAGTGTTAAAAGACATACTTTATCAATGGGAAAAAGGCAGGTGAGCTTGAGTGGGCCAGCATCCTGGCACATATGAGCAATCTGTGATGCATGCATTTGCCACAGAGGGGCATTCCTAGACTTCTCTTTCCTCTAGCTTCTCTCCACAGCAAGGAAAGGAACTCCCTAGAAACTTATTTCTCATCAGCTTTAAAAGGGAAAACCATATACTAACATAAAAAAGAGCCTTTCAGAGCCAGTGCGCACTTACAAATTGTATGTGATTTTTAAGCCAGCGAAATATTTTCGTGAGCGAATGATCTCAGGAAGGGCAATCTTTTACATCTCAAGACAGAAGCGATTGTTTCCTTTTTAGTGATTTGAAATTTCTTTATGTAAACTGTTCTAGTATTTCATGAAAAGCTATGACCCTTATTTCAGTAGAAGCCTGGGTCAACAGGAATTGTGGAAACAATCCATCTCATCGTTTGGGTCTCCCTTTGGAAGGGAGTTCAGCTTTCATCACCGCACAGGCAGGGGAGTAATAGTTTGAAAATGTGGTTTCTATTTCTCTGTAGCCACTGGCTTTTCCTCCCCACAACTTCCAGCTAGCAGGTACCTTGTACCCTTGATGCTCTTGCTACGTCCCGAACACACTTAGCAGGTTCCAGAAGAGGGAAAGAAACCGGGCAGAATATAAGGAATCTGCATGCAAATGAGATGCATCTGCAGTACTTCTAGTAGGTGCTGTACAAACTTGACTATTTCAAATATCAGGCAATGAAAAGGATTTTCTTGCCTAAGCTGAGTTTGAGTTTAAATATGTTCACAAGATGTCTCACACACACTCACATAAAACTTTCAAGCATAACGTAATTTAAAAAGCACTAAAATGACTTCTGACATTTCCCTATAGACCTGGAAACATCAGCAGAGCTGTGGGGCATTCTCTAGAGTTCCTGTGAAAGAAAGAGCCAAGCAGAAGTCACTGGAGAGTGGCTAAACTATAAGTCCAATTTAAATGAGCCAGTGTCTTCTTTCCCCCCAATTTCATTCGGGTTAATCATGTCTCGATGTTTTCAGTCCCCTCTTCCAGTCCCAGAGTGAATGAGCAGTTGATTATACATTCAGGTTCAGTTTGGGGGAGCTAGTTAATTTTATTTCATGACCTCAAATTAAGTATTATGCTTCAAAGATATTGAAATATTGTCATTCCAATTGCTATTTAAAATTCATGAGGCTTACAATTTCTTCTTGCCTGATTTTTTTTTCATGTGAAGCTTTTTTGCCAGTCCTTCATTTTCCAGATGTTTTCCATCATTTTTCTTCTATAAGTTTCTTTCTGCTTGGGTGAGTTACCATCACTACTATGTCCACTTAGAAAAAGCGGCAAAAATTTGCCAAGAGGCGGTGCCAAGCCTCCTTATTTCTCTCTCTACTGTGTCCTCACAGATGTTTGTACCTTGTTGGTAGCTGGTACCATTGCGAAGTAAAGCCTCAGGAATAATCTCACAGAGATCATATCTCCAGTCTCCTCTAGGGATTCAACGCTAATCAAAGACATTTTCAAAAGTTAATTACCCAAATGTAAGAGTTCCCCCACAATGCGACTGCATCTCAGGAACTCTTGGACTTTTCAGTACTTAATTCTTGATTCATATTTTTCATCATGGATGCTCTATCTTCTTTTTTACATATCCAGTTCCCCAAATTACACAGTGCAGCTGTATTCATTGATCACGCTGAAATTCACAATCTAATGTACCAGTTCATCCATCCATCTGGATTGAAATATTTACAATTTTACCAAACATTACCATGTTTTGATAAATTTATGAATTTAGGCACAAAATCTAGATTTCTGTGGTTATACTTCTCATGTTTTTCACTGCCAATTAACAACAAATTTTGTCTTCTAATTTGTACTACTATTCTCTTTTTTCTTATACCAATAATAATGGCTTGGATTTATGATTCAACAGGATATGTAAGTATAAGTCCATATCCTTGCTTCTACTAGCCTACTGCCATGAGAGAAAAATTTCACATTGAACATTGAGTGATTGGATCAAGTGAGAGGAAAATCTCCCATTTTTTCCACCTTCCACACCTTCCCTCATCCCTCCAAGTGCTGTATATACTATAAAAAGGCAGTGATACCTACCATTTATAGACTGTCAACTGTATATCAGAAACTTTATAGAAAATATGTATTTAATTCTCCCTTCAATCCCGAAAAATCTTATAAACTTCATTGTGTGGTTAAGGTATTGAAAGTTGTACATCTAGTAAAACCACTGAGCTGTAAGTTGATTTCAGCCCATACACGCTTCTCACTTTGCTCTGCTGCCACAGAAACAAGAGAATCAGTAGCCAATAAGATCACAATCTTGTGGACTGAGACAAGTGAACATTTCATCCCAGGTAACACGGTCTTAAACGTGTAGTAATGTGAAAACAGATTTAAAGTGCATAAAAGGCTGACAGAGGGAGACAGAGGTGTGCCGAGGGAATGTTCGTGGCAGTGAATCCCAAGCAATTTTATTGAAGCTGGTCCTTGAAGAGAAAGATAAAGTTCATGAAGCAGAAACTTGAGCTTATAGTAGAGATTTTTTTGATTATGGATTTTCTGCTTTTCTGTCTTTTCAGTTATTAATATTACTCTTAAAGACTTCTTAACACAGTTATAGATGGGGTATTACATTCTCTAGCCATGTATAATTTTAAATCCTCTTTATTCTGTAGCAACCAAATGCTGCAGACCTGAAGCTGTTTGCTTTATAAAATTTATCAGAGAGATGGACTAAGACAATCACTTTGTTCTTTTATTTTTCTTTCCTTTTGTTTTGTATGTCTATAGCTCAAACCAAAAAGAGAACAAATTCTAGTTACATGTGTTGTAAAGATACACAAGGAAGGGCAAACTTACATGGCAAATGGAATAGTATAACTAGAAATCAATTGTAAAAGAATAAAATGAATTATAATGTTTGCTATGATTAAAATACTAACTTGGACAAGATGTTTCAAATCATGAAAAAATTATATGGGATTTTGAAGTGGCTAAAATAGATGATTGGGTTTATAAACAGAAATAGAATACAACAGTATAGATTGCTAGAGAGAATCATAATGAATTGACCAAATATAGCCAGAAAATATGTATTTATGGAATGTCTCCAATTGTGTTTCTTAAAATCATATCTTACTTGTATAATTTTTATCTCAAATGACTTCTCACAGTATATTCAATATTTCTGCCAAATTTACAATTATATCATTAAAGATGGGTTTTTGGTAGAATTAAAAAAAATAATTCTAAACAGATGTCTTTAATTTTCTTAACACATGTTCGGAACTCTGAGTTGACCAGTAGGTTTCATGATTGTCTAAAATTTGTGGCCTGTTTGCCTCAAATATTTTTTCACTCATATTCTCTCTTTATCTCTTTTTTTATTGTGTGTCTTTATGTACAGGCTTATATGAAATATGATTTGCACCTAATATTATTCAAATCTGAGCTAAGAAAATGTCAGTATATAAGGGAAAATGGTAGCTGGGTGGTGGTGGCACACGCCTTTAATCCCAGCATTTGGGAGGCAGAGGCAGGCGGATCTCTAAGTTCGTGGCCAGCCTGGTCTACAAGAGCTAGTTCCAGGACAGGCAACAAAGCTACACAGAGAAGCTCTGTCTCAAACAACAATAACAACAACACCTCCCAACCACCGCCTCCCCAAATAAGGGGAAATGGTATTGATGAAGAAACTGAGAAAAAACAGTTGTTCAAATACAAGAGAATATTTAACATGTTAAACATAGGATTAATTTATCTCTAACTCACTGAAATACATCTAGAGAATCTCCCACCGATGAAATCTAACATGATTATCCAAGCCTATGCTGGGTGACAAACATCCATTTTCTTGTAGTTCAAACTAGGCACTGTGTATTTTACAATATGTTGAAGTTCTATTTTCAGGAGGGCATTCCAGCTTGCCAACAGCACTATGAGATGTTACAGGTAGAAGCCTGTTCATTAGTTGATGGTGATCATTTAGATTATTTTTCAAGTCCACTGTAACATCATTTTTTCCACTCTAGAAGGCTATGGATTATAAAATGTATTTCATTTGAAGTTGAAGAAGAGTGATCTCATTTATATCAGAGCTTGTATTTCTAGAATAATGTCTCTGATAATTACAGGTGATGCTTCAAACATGCAGGTTCTGCAATCATATATTTAACCAACCATGGTTACTCATAGCTGGAAAACAGGCTCTAGGCTGGACAAAAGGTTCAGGTAAGAATTCTTGCTGCTTTTATAGAAGTCTAGAATTTATTTCCTAGCACCCACATCAGGTGGTCCACAGTTGCCTGTAACTCTTGCTCCAGGGGTCTCCAACACCTTCTTCTGACCTCTGTGGGCACTACACTTATATGTATAAACCCACATTCAGATAATTATTTATATGCATAATTAAAATAAAGATAAATGAGGGTGGAGAGAAAAATGAGGCAGGCTCAGCAGTAAAAAGTACGTGCTTGCTGTCCTTGCAGAGCACTGGTTTTATTACACAGCACCATATGGCAGCTCACAACCTACTTTCAGCTCACTACCAGAGGAACCAGCACATTTCTTGCCTCTGAAAATATTTCGTCAATGTGGTGGACAAACATCATGCAGGCAAATTACCTATACATGTAACATAAGATCAATAAATCTTAAAAACCTTTAAAATAAGAAATAGCAACCTATTTCTCTTTGAATGAAAAAAATTCAGACGTCTTCATTCTGGTCATGCATATTCTCCTTGTCATGGTGGACTGGGTACTATAGTATAACAATTATTTACATAGAATTCACATTGTACTAGGTATTATAAGAAATTTAGAAATGATTTATGGTGCGCAGGAATATGGACGTGGAGACAAGTAGTGCTCTCTTATTTCTCCAGGAATCTGAAAGATGACATCTGGCTGGTCAGTCCAAAAAGAAGTGAAGTGTGGGGAAAGGCACCAGGGAAGAATCCCAGTAAACAGAAGACTGAGAACTAGGTACAATGCAGAAATAATGAATACCAGACTCATAAAGGAAACCATAGACTGACCCAGGGCATCAAACATAGGAGACTTCCGGGAGAGAAACTCTCTTCTCTTCTCATTCTGGGTCTACAAGAAAAGTAAAATTTCCAGAAGCAAAGGCAGACCTACAGGCTCTGTGAAGCAGATGTTGACAAATGTCCCAAGCAACATCCGTTATTACCTATGGTGTTTGGCAAGGAGGCAGGTGCAGAGAGAAACTACAATTGAGCTGCTCTACAATGAAGAGGAGAAGATCTCTTCATCAACCAAGGACAGGAGCCAAAGAAGCCCCTGAATATCCTTCCGCAGTTGACCAGAACTGGAGATTACTGGACCAAATTTGTTCAATCTAAGATCACAAATTCTGACAAATTAACAACCCATGTTTGGTAATGTGAATATGTCCAGACAAGTAAATAAAAGTGGTGGGATGGTCACAATAGGGTCCTGAAAAATGAAATCTACACAGAGAAGTCTGAATTTCAGTTTCAAGTTGAAAACAGTAGAGGAGGAAGATATTCCATTAGTACTCCATTCTGAGCTGGGAAACTCCTTAGGGAAGGCTTTCTGATACTGACCCAAATTTCAGTCCAATAGTAAGTACCTGTCTGAAAGCTACTGAGTCTGTATACTGACCCGTCTTTTTTGGCAAGTTTGATCTGGAGACTTGAACAGCTGGTCTCATCAGCACCATTTGCTTCTTATGACATTTTAGGAAGGGTAGGGATTCAACATTTGTTTGAGCAGGAAAAGTATGAGCTGATGCTATACATATCTTTATGTTATATAATTTAATAAATATATTATGCTTTATATAATCATTCTTTAAATTCTGTTTCTTTAGCAAACCCTGAATAATACAGAAATAAAAAGCTGAAAAAATCCAGTGAACTGCCTCACCTTAAAATGCATCAAGTAGAAGATAGTATCAATCAATCAAGTAATAATCAATCAATCAATCAAGTCTTGAAGACAAGGTAGTTGAATGAGACCATTCAGATGCTAATGCAGACAAAATAATGTATGAGCAAAACATCGACAATCTATGGCACATGAAATACTTAAACTTATGAATCATGGGCCTAGAAGAAGGAACTTCAAGCTGAAGACTTTCCCCACTAAAAATCAGGAATAAGGTAAAGATGTTCAATTTTCCCACTTTTAATAATTTAGGGGTTTATATTCATCTGGAAAAAGAAAATAAGAAGTAGAGATAAAGGGGTGCAAATGGGAAAAGAACTGTCAAAATATACTTATTTGCTGATGATGTTTTCCTATACATAAGAGGTGGTAAAGACTCCAGTAGAAAGTCTAAGAACTTATGAACACTTTTAGCATAGTAGGAGAATACAAAACTAACAAACAGAAAAGAATAGCATTTCTACTTATTAATAATAAATATATTGTAAAAGAAATCAGACAAACAACACTATATTCAACAGTCTTGCAAAAATACATTGGAATAAACTGAACTAAGGAAGTGAAAGAACTTATAATGGAAAACTTAAAACACTGATGAAAGAAATAGACACTAGAAAACAAAAACACTTCCCATGATCATGAGGCAGCAACAGAATTAATGTTGTGAAAAATGTATAGACTCAATGCAATTTCCACTAATATTTGAATTCATAAATCTAAAATACAAACAAACTAACAGAAGCAGCAACAACAAAAAACAAACTGGTCAAAAGAGGCTTAAAATCTACCTTGAAACACAAAGGATCCTAGATAGACCCCCCCCAAAGAAAATCCTAAGCGAAATGAAAATACTTTCACAAAAATAGGAATAAAATAGAGGACGCAGATGTTAATTCACATGGCCAGCAAATAGCCAAAATAAGTGTGAGGGGAAAAAAACCAAAAAATAAACAAACAAAAATTAACCAAACAATGGACCAACAAACCGAACGAACAAAAAGTGGAAGTTATCCCAATTTCTGATGTCAAATCATGCAACAGAGTCACAGTGCTGTCACATGGGCACATACATCATTGAAACAGAATAGAGGATTCAGATATTAATCTATGAAGCTAAAGCCACCTGGTTCTTAAGAAAAATGCTCAAAATTAAAGTTAGAGGTCCAAATCAGGAGCAGAAGGAGAGAGAGCACAAGCAAGGAACTCAGGACCGCGAGGGGTGCACCCACACACTGAGACAATGGGGATGTTCTATCGGGAACTCACCAAGGCCAGCTGGCCTGGGTCTGAAAAAGCCTGGGTCAAAACTGGTCTTGCTGAACATAGTGGACAATGAGGACTACTGAGACCTCAAGAACAGTGGCAATAGGTTTTTGATCCTACTGCACCTATTGGTTTTGTGGGAGCCTAGGCAGTTTGGATGCTCACCTTACTAGACCTGGATGGAGGTGGGTGGTCCTTGGACTTCCCACAGGGCAGGGAACCCTGATTGCTCTTTGAACTGACGAGGGAGGGGGACTTGACTGGGGGAGGGGGAAGGAAAGGGGAGGCGACTGGGGGGAAGAGACAGAAATCTTTAATAAATAAATAAATAAATAGATAAAAAATAAAGTTAGAATAAAGACAACCTCCTCCACAAATGATGCTGGGAAAAAATAGGTAACCACAGGCAGAATAATGGAATTATATTCCCTATCTCTGACTCTGTGTAAATTTAATTCAGAATGGGACAAAGTTGAAAGACCTAAAACTCTGGAACTGTTAGGGGACAACACTTTAACAGAAGCATAGGTAAGGACTTTTCACACAAGACTAATACTCACTAAAGAAATGAGACCAAGAAATGGCAAATAGAATTTCACAAAATTAAATTGCTTCTCTATAAAAATAAAATAATTAATAGAGTGAAGAAACAGCCTACAGAATGGGAAAAATCTTTGTTATCTATACACTTGGTAGAGGACTAATGCTTTGAATGTATAGAGAACTAAAAAAATTATAACCCAACCCATAGCATCCCAGTCAGTAAATGCATTAGTAAAATAAACAGTTATTTTTTAAAAGAAGAAGTACAAATGACTAATAGTCAAACAACGAAAAATTCTAAACATTTTTAGACCTTAAGGAAATAAAAAACACATTGAGATTTTTTCACCCCAGTTAGGATGATTATAATTAAGAAAATAAAAAAAATGAGACTGGAAAGATGACCCACTCATTGAGTGACCAGAATCCGCATGGTGGCTCACAACCATCATTTTCTTGAGGATCTGAGGTCTTTGGTCTCTACAGGCTTTGCATTCATGTGTTAAGCACACAGGTCAGCAAACATATACATTAACACATGTAGTTTTACAAATGTGTTGAAAATGGAAACAAATATCAAATTCTGAGGAAAAACATATTGGTTCAAACACCATGCAAATCAGTATAGAAACTCTTCTGAAACTAAAGCTAGAATTCCTGTATTACTCAGGTACCTTACTGCATTACGAAGTTACCTTACCCTGGATATATGCCTAAAAACCAAAAATCATCATAATAAAAATATACCTGAACATCTTTGCTTATTCCAGCACTATTTACAATAGCCAAAATATATACTCAACTCAAATGTCTGTCTACACATGAATGAATAAAAAATGAAGTATTTATATGCAATGGAATTTCCTCAGTCACAAAGGATGAAGTCATGTTGTGTATAGGAAAATAAATGTATATAGCTGTAGATAATCATATTAAGCAAAATAAGTCTGACCAAAAACACATTTACTCCTTTTTTTTAAAATCTCATTTGTGGATCATAGGTTTTATTTAAATGAGCAAAATCTTTTTCTGTTGCTATGATATAATATCCTGACATAAAGAGACTTCAGAGAGGAAGGGGTTCATTTGACTTACAATTCTAGGTTAAAGACCATCATTTCAGGAATGTGCAGGGAGGGAGTCAAGCAACAAGTCACAACACATCTACAGTCAAAGCATAGAGAATTGAACACACTCATGCTACTGTATCCTTGCCCCTTCTTAGATCAGTTTCTCAACACTTTTCCTTTTCTGGATCTTTTGCCTAAAGGATAGTACCATCCATAATGGACTGGCTAATCCTATACCAACTCATGATCAAGGCAATTCATCATAGACATCTCTATAGGCTAACCTGACTTGGTTAACTCCCCATTAATACTCTCTTCTCAAATAATTCTAGGTCATATGAAGTTAATAGTTTAAAGCAACCAGAAAAATATGTATGTGATGAAAGGAGATGCAAACTGTGATAGAATCAAAGGAATCAGCATGAAGTAGCTTGTGTGTGTATGCGTGTGAAATAAAAGGGGATAATGATTATGAAAAATGTGATTTTCACATGTGAAATTGTTTTTATGAATCTAATTATTATATATCATGAATATATTCTAATAAAAATAAATACACACGATAAAAAATGTGTGCAAGTTACATGCAGGCACAATTAAATTCCACTTAAATAACTTGAACACATGTCTGTGGATTTTGTTATCCTTGGCAGGTCCTTGAATCAATACTATGTGAATATTAATGAACAAGATTATCTGCAAATTGTGACTTAAACATAGTAACAGGTACTTTCCTAGCTTTGTGTAATAGAATTCAACAATTAGAATGATTGTAATATAATTATATTAAGCAATAACCATCAGGAATACAAATCCTTATGACTCAAAATTATTTGTGTGTATATAAAACAAAAATCAGTATTAAATCTGGAACCCATTAATTCAGCCAGGTTAGTTGATCATTAAGCTTCAGCTATCCTGTTCTTGGCTTTTCCAGGAAGAGGACTACAGTGTACATCACCGTGCTCATATTTCATATGAGGACTGGGGTCCAAAATAAGGACATCATATTTTTCCACACGCACTTATTAATTAAGCCACTTTCCCAGTTCATATATATATATATATGTACATAAAGTTCATATATATACATATAAAAACACATTTATATGCTTTAGTAATAGATGTGGTGGATGGCAAGTATGTATTTTACATTTCTATATCTTTATGTGCACATCATAAATTTTGAGTGCAAAAGTAAAACTTTCATTCATTTAATCATTACATTGATCATCTTTGTGTGCTTACTAAGTGTTAGACTATGCACCCGAGAGAGATGAGTCCTCACCAATAAGATGGATTTGCATATTCTTCTCTTTGGGATCCAATTTCCTAGTGTAGCTGGGTTAGCTTAGATCTCTTCAACCATCTGTCTCATTATACAAACACTAGTATTGTAGGCATACACCACCATACCTGTCTACATGGAATTAAGAACATCATAAGGTCATTATTATTGAAGCAGATTGCTGTTACATAAAAATAATAAAAACAGATACAAGGTACCATGGAATATGGAATGCCAGAATACATATGCATATATATATATACTTATTTACACACAGATATATATTCATATATACACATAATATACATACATATATGCACACATATGAACACACATATTTAGGTATGTAGGATGAATAGTAGCTAGCTGAGGTGGGACACAGAGGGTAGAAGCATTTGCCTGAAAATGTTGGCAGAAATTTTAAATTCCTTATAAGGGCAATAGGAAGACATTGGAGCTTTTTTCACAGTAATTTACCCTAAACAGATTCTAAAGCCTCATTTTGATTACAGTAAGAAAAAAATGTGGAATGGGTGTACGTAAGGTTGTTAAGAAGGGTAGACACTTTTGGATGATATTGCATAATCCAGGTAAGAAATTCACCAACACAAAAGGCTCACATACCTGTACAGGAGCAGATTATTGAAGCCCTTCTCAGTCCTTTGAACATTCCATGGTTCAATGTGTAACTCTGGATACGGGAACAGTAGCATCACCTGTTTGATTATTTTTTCTTTGGTTTTCTTGGGTTTCTTTGAAGGACTTATTCATTTCTTCCATTTTTTGTTTGTCTTATCCTCCATTTCTTTAAGGGAGTTTTTTCATTTTCTCTTTAAATATTTCCATCATTTTCACAAAGTGGGAGGAATGAGAATATGTGCAAAGAGATCAAGACCATGATGGGTACATCCACTGAAACAGTCTACCTGTGCTAATTGGAGCTCCCAACTCCAGCCAGACTGGGAAGGAACCAACGTAGAACCAAACTAGTCCCTCTAAATGTGGTTAACAGTTGCATGGCTAGGACATGCACCAGGATTTATCCCTACTGTATGTACTGGCTTTTTGGGAACCTATTCTCTTTGGATTATACCTTGCTCAGCCTAGATACAGTAGGGAGGGCCTTGGACCTTGCTCCCTTCTCCAAAGCAATGTTTTTCTTTCCCTGAGAAATAGATGGGGTAAGGTGGGAGGGTATGTGGAGGGACTGGGAGGAGAGGAGGGAGTGGAAACTTTGATTTGTGTGTATAATGAAAAGTTTTCTTTTTATTAAAAAAATTAAAATAAAAAGTTGAGCAGCTTCTACATCTAGCAGAATTGTGATTTTAAACACAGATACCACATACAGCTCCAAGGTGGGCTAGCCAGGGATTTAAGCTTAATTATGGGTGAGATAATAACTCACATAGCCAACTATTTCTCACATAACTCAGGATATTTTAGACCCCCTTTTCTCCAATGAATCTTATAGTTTGAAGTTCAGCTGAATTGTTACTATCTTCCAAACTTCCCTTGTATTTTTGTCAGTTACTAATTCTACTGGGAGAATTCAGTGTGAGATAGTACTTTTAACTTATATATTGAGGTAACTATCATTTGAAGAAATCAAGACACTATACCCATTTTACCTCAATTATCTGGTTCTAAACTTGCATTTGTAACTAATCCATGCAGCGGTCGGATTAATAAATCACCAGTAATTGATATTTAAACAAATTTAATAACAAAACCAGACTCACAAAACCAAGGTTCCAGCGGAGTACCCAGCGGAAACAGGAGAGCGCGGAAGGGGCGCGCAGCGCAATATATCAGTAAACATACGCCTGAGGGCAGCCCGCCCCCAAGGGGAGGGCTTATCCCTACATCTCCCTCCCTTTGTCTAAATAAGACAGAACTAACCTAAATACAACTATAAACAATAATAATAAATAATAGATATAACAAACAATATTGAGAACAAAAGTTTTACCAGACATTCTATCTCAAGGAGTCTAAATAATGTAGAGAGTAATTACAATTATATAATCTTCAACTCCGTCAAAGATCCGAGAAGGGAATAAATATTACTTAACAAATGAGCGATATCCAAAGCGTGCCATAAATGACAGAGACAACAGACTACCTGGGCAATCACCCAAATTCTCGTTCGCAATGTTGAGTCAACCAACTTTGGCTAAGGCCTAGCATGACTGACATACCATTATCAAATGCAAGGAATTTTCTTAGAATTATCCTACCCTGTCTTGGCAAGATAGGAAAATCCTGTTTCATATCTTTGTCAGTAGATGAGGTATGGGCTTTTCTTAACCCAAAGGCCAATTCTGCCAAGAAGACAAACTCCCAGTGGAGTGTCTTTGGTGCTCAACGTTCTCTCGGGAGTAGAGTGGTGTCGCCAGGAGTAATTGTGTCTCGGCACAGAATTCTAGGTTAGCTTAAAGGCCATTTTCTACAGCTCTTTAAAGAGGCTGAAGATTATACTATCTATACTAAATATAATCTCTATGTATCTAGAATACCTTATTAACCTAAAAATAAACATGAACAACATAAAATTCTCAATACCTATCTAACTTGAAGACTAAAAAAAATAAACAACTGTGCAATACATGAAGACAATGATCTTCATCTGTAAACAATGTCATTACATATCAAATGTAAACAATGTTATTACATAAATAGTATCAGAGGTAGAAATGTACATTGTGATATGGTAGATGTATCAATACAATATAAGTATACTCTTATACAAAAATAGAGGTAGGAACACTCACATTCAATATTCAATATGTCAATATACAGGAAACAGTACCAATACAATTTTCTAAAAACAGTAACTCACAAATACCAATCATCCCATCAAACCAGTTAATCCCCCCCCTTTTTTTTTTTTTAACATACCCCTAACTCCATAAAACATCTCCCCATCCCCTCAACCCCAAACCAACCACTAAAAGATGTCCCTAACCCTGAGGGCAAACTCTGTTGGGGGAGGGGACGCCGTCCTCTAAGATTGCTTCAAGCTGACATGGGGGCGATGTTCTCCTTAGGGGCTCCTGTGAAAGCAAATGATGGTAAAATTCCCAAATTAACCTTTGGCCTAAGAAAATTATAACTAGTCCCTGAGCGCTTTGAGAAGGTCCGGCCAGACTCCTATTCTCTGGCTTTCAGATGCTTGCTATTCTTTCCCCAACTGCAATTTCCTTATGAATCCCTTTGCCTTGAAATTTTCCAAGACCGCTTAACAGGAGTGCCATATTTAGCTTCTAAATGTGTCTAATTCGCCTATACAAGATTGTTCTCTTTTCACTTGGCGTCAAGGGATTGACTCAAAATAACTACCCTTTTGTTACAAAGAAAGAAGAGCAAAACCAAAGAAATTCAGTAAAATGGAGGCTTTACAATCATTTTTAAAAGAATAGTCAGAATATCTGAACCCCAGCAGCTTCTATGGAGGCAGTTTTGAGGTCCTCTGTTAGCTCCTTGGGAATTTCAGTCTGCAGACCTGATTTGATTTATGATGTCACATTGTATGAAAAGGGAGAAAGGTTAAATACCAGGCTTCACATTTAGATTAGAGTCCTAGAAACCAAAGCCATTATGCAGCTTATTTTTAGTATACAATGTCATATAGCTTTTGATTTAACTTCCAAGACAGTACTTCTCATGGATTTTGACTCTCCTGGCCATTGTGTATCCCTTATAGGTCTTTTTGATAGGCCTTTATAAGACATGTGCCAGGTGAGAAATAGGAATTATGGAAAACTATCCTCAATTTATACTTTTAAAATCTTAACCAGTACAAATTATTTTAATAGCTTTCTGTGATACTTTTTATTTGGACATTCATGCTTAAGGAACTTATTTCATAATCCACTTGTATTTAGTTTCTAGTGAAATTACCAAGTAACACCAACTCAATTCAAAAATTGCTAAGTCATTATGGTTTCATCTTTGTCTTACACAGATTGTTTTCTTTAGACATAGATGATGAAGCATCCTGAGGTTGGATTTCAACGGTCCTTCTGATGAGACTGTTTACTGGGGTATGTGAGAACAGGAGGAAGCGATATGAGCAGAAGATGCAGACTAGAAAGCAAGTGTGGGGTCTAGAAATGCTGGTTTTTAGCTGATTATGAGGAATTAAAGAAGATATGCTGTTTCTTTTGGATACTGGAATCTGGGGTTTCAGGGAGACTCCAAGACTAAAGATTGAGTGTTTATCAGTCTATAGAGATATATTTTAATAATATATATCTAAAATTCTTGGGACTATGAGTACTTTAGACTTAGTATTATTGTATTAGTTTTTAGACTATCTGAAAACACATAAAAGTCAATGCTTAGGTCCAAATTTAAACACAAAATTGGTTTTATATGTACAACCTACCTATCATTATTCATCATCCATTTCACAATGTTAATATTATTACATTTAATATCATTCATGAACCAAAGTTTTATAACATACACTTTCCCACTGTACAATTATGAAGTTCAAACAACTTTCTCTAGGTTTTTGGATGAGGTATTTCTGTCTGTATGGATATCCATAGGATGTGCTGTAGTAAGAGCAGTATGCTAACACATCCTCTGAAGCTGCTGATTCTGAACTGTACCTATAAATCTACCATCAGTTCCTTTGCTGTGCTTCTGTTTGCTCATCCATAAAGGTACAGTGAGGTTGTAACTTTAATAACCTTGCTATTTGTAAAGCTAAAAAGAAGTACTGCCTTTGAGTACATTGCAGAAAATTATTACCTGTCGATATGTTTGGTAATACTATTAAATTGTTCATTTAGATTTACCTTTAAAACAGGACTGTTTTCTTTCTTCATGCAATGTATGACAAACATAATGCCCCTCAAAATAAGTTGGTGCTTTTTTGAGATTTAAAGCTTCCCTCCTTTTTAATATCCTCAGGAATTCTTTAGCTTTATAAACTAAGTTCAAGTGAAAATGAACAGGGATTTGCACATTTCAAGACAATCCTTTATAAATTAAAATGAAACTCTAAGAGTTCTCAAAATACTATATCCAAGTTTTCAAGTAGAAACAGGATTAAATGGGTTGAGTAGGAAAATCCCAACTGACTTTGAGGCATCTACAGCACTGTGAGGAGTAATGTGAAGATCCTGTAGCCCAGGAGGTGCAGGATCCATCAGCAACAATCATCTAGCACTGTACTCAGTGCTTGTTCAGCACTGACTACTGCCAACAAGATGATGGCACATCCATGTGCAGATGCTACGGCTGCTGGACAGAAATTGGTACCAAACTGCAGGTGAAGAGGAGCAGCAATGGTTCCAGGATAGAGTGCACATTTTTCCATGAATCTCATCTTTGTCCTTCATGCACATCATAGAAGGTGATGAATATGATCTTCCTTCATAATCCATACAAGAAACTGACTTAAACTGAGTTGCAGTATCTTTACGTTTTAGATATTCAAAAAAATGTATTTTACTATATTGGTAGAAAAGAGATACAAAAACAGAATAGTATTTTTGTTAAAATATGAGAAATTATATTTTCTACAATCATAGCAAGCATTTATATTTATGTCACTAGACAAGATAAAAAGAAAAAGGATATATCTAAGAATAATTATTTTGGACTATTATATATATATATTTTAAAAAACAAACTACCTTTTTTTCACTTTACATACAAATCCCAGTTCCCACTCCCTTTCCTCCTCCCATTCCCTCTACCTTTCAACTCCTTAGAGAGGGTAAGACACATTACTTTGGCGAAAGTCCAAGGCTCTCCCTACTATATATAGGCCCAGCAAGGTATTGATCCAAAGAGAATGGGTTCCAAAAAGCCAGTATAAGCAGTAGGAATAAATCCTGGTGCCACTGCTAGTGGCCCTGCAGTCTCCTCCAGTCATACAACTGTCACCCACATTCAGAGGGACTAGTTTGATTTTATGCTGGTTTCTTCCCTGTTCGGATAGAGTTGGTGAGCTACTATTAGCTCAGGTAAACTGTTTCAGTTGGTGTTCCCACCATGGTCTTGATCTCTTTTCTCACAGTCTCATTCCTCCCACTTTTCAACTGGACTTTGGGAGCTCAGCCTAGTGCTCTGCTGTGGGTCTCTGCCTCTGTTTCCATCAGTTACTGGATGAATGTTCTATGGTGACATTTAAGATATTCATCAGTCTGACTACAGGGCAAGGCCAGTTTGGGTACCCTCTCCTCTATTGCTTAGGGTCTTAGCTGGGGTCATCCTTGTGGATTCCTGGGAATTTCTCTAGTGCAAGGTTTTTTGCTAGCCCCATAATGGCTCCCTCAATCAAAATATCTCCTTCCTTGCTCTCATCTCTGTCCTTCCTTCATCTCAAATACTCATATATCCCATTCCCTCAAGTTCCCCTCCTCCTCCCCTTCTCCCCTCATTTTCCCCTTCTGACCTCTCTTCTTCCTTCACCCTATGCTCCCAATTTTGTCAGGCAATTTTGTCTATTTTTCCTTTCTATGTCGATTTATGTATGTTTTCCTTATTGTTCACCTTGTTTCTTAGCTTCCCCAGGGTCCTGGAGTATAGGTTCATTATCCTTTGCTTTACAACTAGTGTCCATTTATAAGTGAGTATAAACCATGTTCGTCTTTCTGGGTCTGGGTTACCTCAATCTGGATGTTTTGTTCTAGTTCCATCCATTTGCATGCAAATTTAAAGATGCCATCATTTTTTACTGCTGAGTAGTACTCCATTGTGTAAATGTACCACTTTTTTTATCCATTTTTTGGTTCAAGGGCATCTAGGTTGTTTCCATGTTCTGGTTATTACAAATAATGCTGTAATTAACATAGTTGAACAAATGTCCATGTAGTATTATTGAGTATACTTTGGGTATATGTGCAGGAGTGGAATTGCTGGGTCCTGAGGTAGACTGATTCCCAGTTTTCTGAGAAACCACCATATTGATTTCCAGAGTGGTTGTACAAGTTTGCATTCCCACCAGAAATGGAGGAGTGTTCCCCAACTCCACATCATCTCCAGCATAAGCTATCATTGTTTTTTTTTTTTCTCTTAGCTATTCTGACTGGTGTAAGATGGTGTCTCAGAGTTGGTGTGATTTGCATTTCCCTGATGACTAAGCATACTGAACATTTCCTTCAGTGTCTTTCGACAAATGCCTTATCTTTTCTGTTTTCTGTGTTAAACAATGGCTGGTGTGTTGGCTTACCTCTTGGACTACAAGATGACCTTTTGGTAAGGAAGCCAAGCACATCCAAACAGGGTAGGATAATCCTTAGGTATCTTACATATTTTTCATTTTTTCTATTTTCCCTTGATGACCTATTTTTAAACAGAAATAATCAAGTTTTGATTTGCTTTAGCAAATATTTATGTTTGACAGTGGTCATGAGGAGTCACACAACAACTTTCAGGAAACATTAACCTCCTTCTATCATACAAGTCCTAGGAATCAAACTCAGGTTATTAGTTTTTGCAGCAAGTGTCTTTACCTGTTGTGCCATTGCACTGGTTCCTGTTTTAGGAATTCTTAATTTGAATGCTTTAAAGGTCTTACAAAGAATCATAATAAGAATATTTATTATTTGAGAAAATTTAACCAAAAAGCACAAAAATAAAAAATATTGTTATTTCTTTCAGAAATATGTATTTATTATTAACATTTTGAGTTACTTAAAGATTTAGTGTCTTCGTTTCTTCTCTAATCTTTTGCGTTGACACTGGTGAATAAACAAAGCAAAGTGCAATAATATCATCACTAGGGCTGCTCACTAAGAATTTCTAGCTGCCTCCTTCTGGTCTTATGTTTTCTTTCTTTCTTTTTCTCCACAATATGAGTGGGTGTGGTGGTCTCCAGTTTGGGCCAGCATTTGAAAATACCCTTCCAGTCTCTGACTTGAGTCAGTTATCAGAAGATGAGCATGAGTAGAAGCCCAAGGTTAACTAATGTTAACTATAGAGGGAATAGAAGAAACGTTCTAAGTCTAAGTTAGTATCTTTTGGGAATATTTGTTACTTATCATTAGCTTTTATGTGACCATATATAATACATTGAAGTGCTGATCATGGTCAAATTTTAAATCCTCATTTTATTTTCTTCATGAAATTTACCTATTGGCTACTTGAATTCTTGCTCTTTGTCTCTTATTCCCACAGTGTTTTCCTTTCCATATCACTGGGTTCAAGCATTTTATTTATTTAAATTTTGTATCTCTCCTCCAGTGTCACCTGACATCTTTTGTAATTTGAACATCAGATTTGTCTCTGACCCTAGGGCTTTGTTACCTTCAGTCGTTTATTTTGATGTTACTGCTTTTTAATTTAGTCATTACGATAAGGGTAGCAACATTGTTAGCTAAACAAATAAGTACATAACTCTTTTTCTTGCTCTAAAACATAAAGTTTATGAGGATTAGAATAATATATTTTGACTAATTCTTTAAACAGACTTATGTTCTATAGCAACATTTTAGGCAATAACCAATCCCATATGCAATTAATGTCTCTATAAGATAATAATAAAATCTGGAAAGTTTCTGTTGATTGTGGTTTTATTGTGCCCTTTGTGTGTTTAAGTATGTTTACAATGTTTATACTTATAGCCAATTAGTATGTTGTAGAGTAATAAGGTTTTAACCCTCAGAAAAATAGGTTATTGCATAGCCTAGGTGAGTAGTAAGTTATATCAACTCGGCTTGCATAAAGTAGCCTATGATGTACACATAAAATTATGTAATTGTGAAGTTGTATAATTGACATTTTTCAGAATATAATCCTTTCATTATATCACATGTGTTTTTAGACTATTTTCTAGAATAGAAGTGTAACAGAAAGGCCAGAAGAAAATACTAGAGTAGTAGAAAAGTTAATTTTCATTATAAAATTAAGTTATTAAATATTTTCTCCATTGTCACATCTTTTCCTTGGTTGTAATTTTCTAACATATCTTTTCATGCAGAGTAATCTTGCCTATTACAAAAAATGAATTTATTCAGTCTTGAGAAACATAAGATTGTTCCAGCAAAAGATTTTAAAAATTGCTGATGCACATACCTGGAGAAAATTGATAATAAGCCTATTATAGATCTTGTAATGGTCATTTTATTGGTAGATGTTTACAATGAGTCATTCTTTCTTTTGGAAAGCAAGGCTGGCTTGTGTATCCAGAGTGACCAGTAAAGATTAAGCTGAACTGAAATGAATCATATAATCTTATAAGTGTTATTTTACTTGTTCCGTAGACATGTTCTTTAAGTTTTGTGAGAAAAGTCTTAATTTTAGATATCATAATCTGAAATTTAAAGTATCATAAATATAAAGATAGAGTCACCAGTTTATTTTACTCTTCAGGATTCCTGTTGGCTTTGGCAGGTGATTTTTTAATGCTTACAAAGTTTTAAATATTATAGTGTGGGCAATAAATTAGATGCCAGTAACTTAGTAATTGCAAAAAGTACTGATACTTCCAATTTCACTACGTTGTCCAGGATGAGGTTTTGGTGTCAGAATCTAAATGCAGCATGCAGTAGGATACTTTTAGTTGCATGATTGTTTTATAAAATATAAGTATAGTTGCTTTTATGTAAGGAATGGGTAAATGGTCATTGGGCAGGTAACTATCCATATTTGATGCAATAAATTTTATTAATAAAAAACAAATGTCAACAACAATGGCAGGCACCAATATTTGTTATGAATGACTTAATATTAAGCAATTTAAGCCACATTATAGCAGAACGATGTAGACCTTATTATTGCTAACTTTTCTCATAGGTGACAAAACTCTATAAAATGAATATGCAGTCTGAGAAAATGCCAAAGGATGTGGGATTTCTAACTTAAATCTTTTAGGAAAGCCCATGATGTGTGTTCTGTTTTCACTTTTTTTTTTCCCTATGGTGTAGGCAGAGGCTGTTGTTTGTTCCCGGCTGCTCAGATCAGAAATAATTACACAGAAACTGTATTAATTAAATCATTGCTTGGACAATCATTTAAGTGTATCGTTAGCTAGCTCTTATATCATAAATTAACAAGTTTATATTATTTTATATTTTACCTTGAAGCTTGTGGTTTACTGGTAAAGTTCTGTGGCATCTGTCTCCTTCAGAGGAAGCCATATGGTGTTTCCCTGACTCTGCCTACTCTCTCTCAATATCTCTGTTTGAATTTTCTGCCTGGTTTTACTCTTTTAAGCCATTGGTGGAAAGTAGCTTTATTCATCAACCAATACCAGCAACACATCCAGAAGGACTTTCCATACCACTCTAGGTTGAATATGTGGACATGAAAAGTTAAGACAAAAAAATATTATTCTAGCTCAGCATGCCCTCAAGCTCCTCTTGATGCTTTTATGTAAAATTAAGAATTTTTTGCACATTAATGAGTTAACATTTTAAGGAACCACTATCTTTTTGTATTGAATTATCTAGTTTTTAAAAATTCTTTCCTGATTTTAAGTATTTATTTCTTAGCACTCCTCCCATTCTTCCTCCCCTTCTTCTTAGCCCTCTCCTAAACCATCATGGAAACATTTCTTTATATTGCCAATACCCTCTGTTGAGAGCCAGAGACGGATTAAGAATCTCCACCAAATCTTTTAAAGAACGGCATATTCCTGCTGATCATTAATGCATACTTAGTAGCTCATACTGTCTTGGGTGATGAATCATGTAATAATTAATATATGCATGCAGGTAATTACTAAGTCAAGATCCCAAATTTGTTCACACTGTTGTTTTCACATGGATGAAATATATAAGATGTGAAATTGTCATCAAGTTCTGTGAAATGTTTTGAAAATTGCTTTAACTGTTTGAATATTAGAAAAAGAATTCAATCCTATTTCACCTCAAGTTATTATAATTATATTTATATATAAACTGTGGGGTATATCAAATTCCATTTTAATAGATTCAGTATTTAAAACCAACTTATGTCCATGCAATAATATTTTGAGTAAAGAAAGCTCAATATAACTACTCTAGGTTTGTTGGGTTCAACAAAGTTAATTCATCTTTGAACAGATATCTGGTTATCTGACTTTGAAGGAAGAAACACACAGACATACATATATACAAATTATGTGTATATATGCATATATTATTCAGAGGCTACATACACACATGACACCCATGTGTATTCAAATGTATATAAGGAAGTATGTATATAAAGTAGAATAATAGAATTGTAGACACACATATATTTATATATAAATGTATATTATATAAGATTTTTATTTATATATATATATATATACATAAAATATTATATAAAATGAACAGGCTCCAGTGAGATTTGCTGGCGTCATCCAGAGGTGCTATGGAGCATTAAAAATTGAATTAAAATTTTCCACAGGTATGGTATGAACGTAAAGAGAAAGTAGAGGAGGAGCAGCAGTACTGTGTCTGTTTACTATGCCTGTCTGAGTGCATGATTTAAAATGTCATGAAAAAGAACATTCATATAAAGAGATGTAAAGTTACAAACTTAACCATTATATGAGTTAATTTTATTCTTCAAAAACAATATCTATGAACACATAATATTAAGATAGCAAATGTTAAGCTAAAGAAGACCTTTGGTTCCCATTAATGGTTTGCTTTACTGTTGCTTAAAAATATTTTCCCATTACCCAGTGAATTTGCTCTGCTTTGTTTCATAGAGAAATAGGGCAGCAAGTGACAGAGAGATTCCCAAGGGAGAGAAAGTTAAATGTAAAAACAAATGTAATTCCAAATAACTTGCTTTCTATCTTGAAAATCTCAGAAAGGAACATTCTTACTCTCTTAAGAACAGAAAGTCTCACTAGAGCTTGGATCATTTTAGCATTTCCAGAGTATGTGTTGTATTCCTTTGTTTCCCTGAGCCTTGGGTGCAGCAGTTTGGCTTTAGATCAGCTGGGGCTAGGATCTGCAACTTTATAGGCATCAATGAAAGGCCGAGGAATAGTCTTGTTCAGGAAAGAGCATACCAATTGGTTATCCAGTTTAAAATGGTTATCCATGAATCCATACATACAAGTAACATTATACAGACTGGGCAGATTTATATATTTAGGAAGACACACACATACACACACACACACACACACCAACAAATATAGAAAAAGAAACCATGATACATGGGTACATGAGAGAAGTTATCAGAAGGAAAGTGAAGAAAGGAAAGTAATGCATTATATTCAATCTATATTGATATGTATATCATCCATATCTATGTATATGTGATATATATATGCATGTATATATCTGTCTTTCTGTCTATGAATGATATGACACTTGATCTGCTTTCCTTATTGAAACTCATGTGCTCAGAATACACAATTTGATTTACACTAACAGGCTTTAAATGCCCCATCTGCCACTTTCTATCTTGATGATTTTTGATAATTCATTACCTGTTTCTTCTTATTGTTGTTTATTCTGGTGTAGGGAATTGAAATCAAGGCCTCAGATGCATAAGAGAAGCCGTGTGCCACTGAGTATATCTCTGTTAAATATCAAAGCTTCAGAGTGAGTTGAAGAGGGAAGTGGTAAGGAGCAGCTGTTACTATTTCTTGAGTTATCGAACACTGAAAAGCTATGAATTCTTTCTAGCTTAAAAAAGCAGAAGCATTGGCTTATAATTATATATTTGTTAAAGTTTAACAGAACGGATTGACACAGGGACAATGCAGAAATAAATAAATCGATTTGAAAGCGATTGTGAGGGCTAAAGAAAGAACTGGAATGTGTGAAAATGGACAGCACGGAGGGATTGGCACCATGTTGAATACGCTGCCATAGACCTTGGCAGAACTGGATCTGAAAGGCAATAGAGCTGAGAAAGACATGCACCGGGGTCACAGAGAGCTGGCTCCTAATGGCAACAGCTTCATTCAGAGTGATGCTCTGTCTGCGGTGATGTGCATTTTAGCAAGCCTGTGTCTGAATTCGAATCATTGTATTTTGTTTTAAAAATTTCTATTTCTGCCTTTTTATTTTAAATTATGTATTTTATGTATAAAATTACTGCTATAAAGTCTAAGAATTAAGAAAATGTCTGTATTTTATTTTAAATAAGAAAATGTTTAGTTTCTGTTAAGATGTATTATTTTTTGAATATATAAGAATAAATAAACTAAAATCTAAATAAAAGGATCATGTCAATCAAACCTGTAAAACACAGTCTTCCAAGTGGTAGGGATTAGAAGGTGTGATTGAATCACTCAGTGAGTGACAACCATGCCTACCACTCTAGTGGGCTTTGTTTTTTTTTTTTTATTTTTCCATTCAAATATTTACACTTCCCTCCTCGCAATCCCTCCTACTCCCCCACACCCCCTCCTTCCTCTCCCTCCCTGCTTGAGAGAGGGCAGGGAACCCTACATCCAAGGCCCTACCCCCTACATCCAGGCTTAGGGAGCTGTATATCCATATAGACTAGGGTCCCAAAAGCCAGAACATGTCATAAAAACAAGTCCCAGTGCCTTGTTTATCAATGGATTCTCAGTTAGCCTCTATTGTCAACCACAATCAGAGAGTCCGGTTTGATCACATGCTCATTCAGACCTGGTCCAGCTGGATTTGGTGAGCTCCCATAAGACAAGCACACTGCCCAGTTGGTGGACCAACCCCTCCTAGTCCTGACTTCCTTGCTCATCTTCTCCCTCCTTCTGCCTTTCAACTGGACCTTGGGAGCTCAGTCAGTTGCTCTGATGAGGGTCGCCGGACGAAGATTCTATGGTGATATTCGAGATAATCATCAGTGTGATAGTGGGACAAGGCCAGTTCAGGTACCCTGTCCTCTGCTGCCCAAGGACCTATTGAGGACATCTCCGTGGACACCTGGGATTCCCTCTAGAGCCAAGTTTCTTGTCAACCCTAAAATGTACGTATCTTCTTCCCTGCTTCTATATCCGCCCTTCCTCTATCTCCACCCTCCTACTCCCACAAGCTCTTGCCAGTCCTATTTTATTGTTACTAATTTCACCTGATATTAAGACAACATTGGAGTTACTTTATTAGCCATTGTTATATTCTTTCCACTTGTCTTACTGTCTGCAACATTTGTTTTCCATCCTCATCACATAGTAAGAAAAATGAGGTCCTTCTAAAGTCTTGGCCGAATCATGCTAGCCTGGTATTTTTCCCTTTCGTGGGGTGTCGTTTTTCACTTGGGTCAAGGTTTAAATTCTTCCCTATGTCCTATAACTGAATTATCTAGTGTAATGGATTTTCTAAAATGACTTGATTTTGCTTTATATAATTACACATTTATTGTTGATGCTATTGGCTTTACATATATGAAACTTTTCTTTGTTGACCTCTAATTTTAAGAGATGTGTGTAGAAATTGATAAGACCATCATCAAAAACAAGATACAAAGTAGCCCATCAGAATCTTTATTGTCACATTCTCTGAAAACTTATGGATCTTCCTCCATCCTTGGAGTTTCATCTTTCCACAAGTTTTTATAATTTGAATTTTAGAAGATATGCATTCTGCATACTGGTTTCATTGACTCTGTTGCTGCTTTTGAGATGTGTTCACATTGTTGCACTTATAAGTATTTTTAAGTTTTTATTGTACAATAACATTCCATTGTATAGATGCACCGTAGTTTATACACTCACCTTCTTGAAGATATAATCCAAGCCTTTGTTCTCTTTTTCTCAGGGTTGGTGGTTTGTCTTTCCTGATTAGTTTTTGATTGCTCAGCACATATTTTAGGGTAATCATTTCAGTTTCTTCAGGGGGATAAGTTGACTTTATCAGTTCCTCTTTGTATCATTTTGTCTCAAAATTTTCCTCACCTCCTTTGTCTGACTGATCTAAAATCACAAGCATAATCTGATTTTCTGCTCTGTGCTCTAGAGTGTCATGCTTTAAAATTATCTTTAAGATCTATGTTGAGTTAATATTTGTGTTAATTTGTGAGGCTTCAGTTCACTTGCTCAGTTTCCATTTATTTCTCATGGACGGTGTTTATACCAACATTTATTTAAAAGACTCTCAGCAGCCCATCAGTTACTCTTATTCATTTACTAGCAAACAACTTGGCTTGTTTGTCAGGACATTTATACATTCTCCTGTGCTTGCTGACTTTTCCAGGTCATGAAAATGAGTTGCTTCCTTCTCCATTCAAACCCTCTGGGTTCATGTCATCATAAACTTTTCAGCACTTATGTCTCTTGTTTCTTTCCTTAGATTTATATGCCAGTGTTTTAATCTTCTAAAATGTGTTTTAATTTAAATTGTCTTGCTTCCACATTCTAAAAATGTAACAATAGTATCTTCTTTTTATGTTCATCATGTATTCTGTGGTGTTGCTATCCTGATTGCTCTTTCTAAATTTTTTTGCAGATGATTAGAACACTGGAGAAAATATATATAGATACTTTTTATTTCTGATGTCTGAGCATATTTTTACTGTCTTTACTTAAATTATTTCCTCCACTGCATTTGTTTGTATTCTCAGCATGCTATAAAGGAGAAACTATGTTGATGGACATCTTTGTCTTTTCCTTATGCTTGGCAGAAAATTAAGCTATGCGAGTAACTGTAGTGCTAACCAGTGTTTTTGCATTTAACTAATTAATGCTTGGATTGAGATCCTGGCATTTTAGTGAGGAACTTTTCTCTACATTCACTGGTGATATTGATGTGTATTGTCTCTGTCTACTTGGAACTCTCTCCCTCGCATGTGTGTGTGTGTGTGTGTGTGTGTGTGTGTGTGTGTTTGTGCATGAGAGAGAGGGAGAGGGAGGGAGGGAGGGAGGAAGGGAGAAAGAGAGAGAGAAAGAAAGAGAGAGAACTGGCATTGTCTTTTTTCATTAATGTCTCATAAAATCTGAGGAAATAGATTTTTGTTTGTTTTCTGGAAGCAATTACATCTATTTATTGTATATTTTCTTTAAAAGTTCAATGTGACCTCCTTGTACCCATATCTGGTTTTTGAGCATTTTCCCTCTGTATATGCTTAATAAGAATTACATCTTTGTAGTATTGATATTTTTATTACTTATATCTTATTTCTTTCTTTGTTTTTTAACAGTCTTTTCTCTTTTTACATACCAATCCAAGTTCCCTCTCTTTCCCATCCTTCCACTCACCTCACCTCCCCCCCACACTCCATCCATTCCTCAGAGAGAGTAAGATTTCCCATGGGGAGTCAACAAAGTCTGACACATCACTTTGAGACAGGATCCAAGGCCCTCCCCCCTATATCTAAGCTGAGAAAAGTACCCCTCCAAAGAGAATGGGCTCCAAAAAGCCAGCTCAAGTACTTGGGATAAATCCTAGTCCCACTGCCAGTGGTCCCACAGACTGTCCCAGTCGTACAACTGTCACCCACATTCAGAGGGCCTAGTTTGGTCCTATGCTAGTTTCCACTCTCTCAGCACAGAGTCAAAGAGCTCCCACTAGCTTAGGTAAGCTGTTTCAGTGGGTATCCCTCTTATGGTCTTGACCCCGTTTTCATATTATAGCTCCTCCCTCTCTTCAACTGGACTCTCAAAGATCAGCCTAGTGCTATCTGTGGATCTCTGCATCTGCTTCCTTAAGTTGCTGGATGAAATTTCTATGATCACAATTAAGGTAGTTGTCTTGTTACTCTAGTTAGAACTTTGAGTACTATATTGAATAGATATGAAAAGATTAGACAGCCTTGTCTTGTTCCTAATTTTAGTGGAATCACTTTGAATTTCTGCCTATTTAATTTGGTGTTGGTTGTTAGCTTGCTGTATATTGCTTTTATTATGTTTAGATATGTTACTTGTATCCCTGATTTTTCTAAGACCTTTATCATGAAGGGGTATTGGACTTTGTTGAAGGCTTTTTCCACATCTATTGAGAGGATTATATGGTGTTTTTCATTCAGTTTATTCATATAGTGGATTACATTGACAGATTTTTGTATGTTGAACCTTCCCTCAGTCTCTGGGATAAAGCCAATGGATCATGGTGGATGACTTTTTTTTATGTGTCCATGGGTTCAATTTGCCAGCATTTTATTGAGTATTTTTGCATCAATGTTCATGTGGGAGATTGGTCTGTAATTCTCTTTCTTAGTTGAGTCTTTATATGGTTTGTATATCAGGGTAGTTGTAGCCTTGTAAAAAGAGTTTGGCAATTTTCTGTTTCTATTGTGTGGAACAATTTAAGGAGTATAAGTATTACCTCTGTAGCGCGCACCATGGCGCTGTCATGTCAGGGGCACGGGGCCTGGGCGCCATTTGCTGTTCCACGTCAAATTTGACAGCTTGTGCGCAACTTGTGCGCATGCGCCCCCACAGCGCATGCGCCTGCGAGCCCCCCCCCCCCCCCCAACGCGGGGAGTATTTCGATCTGGCCATCCAATCTGGCCAATCATAATTTAAGCACGATCACTCCATTCTGGCCTGAGCCATTGGGTTGATGACACGTCAGGGCTTTGTCTGGCACCGTATATATTCTTCTGCATCACGGGGACGGGGTCTTTTTGCCTCTTTACAACCTCAAGTGTAAGTGTTCCAATAAAGTGTGTTCTGAGAAGAATCCTGTTGCGGTCGTCTCTTCTGCTGGCGGGAGCGGCTTGCTGCAACCTCTTCTTTAAAGTTCTGGTAGAATTCTGCACTGAAACCATTGGGTCAATAAATTCAGACTACACTTTTGTTTCCAGGTATCCCAGACCCAAATAGTCACACAGAAACTATATTAATTACAATACTGTTTGGCCAATGACTTAGGTGTATTCCTAACTAGCTTTTACATCTTAAATCAACCCATTTCTATTAATCTGTTTATCACCACGAGGCTATGGCTTACTGGTATGATTCTGGAGTCTTTCTTCTTCTGCAGGTACATGGTATCTGCCTGACTTCACCTTTGTTCCTCCTTTGTCGCTGCTCGGATTTGCCACCTTGCTATATTCTACACTACCATAGGGCAAAACAGCTTCTTTATTAGCCAGTGGTAATAAAATATATTCACAGCATACAGAGGGGAATCCTATATCATCTCCCCTTTTCTGTCTAAATAAAAATGATGAGAACTCAAGAACAATGGCAATGGGTTTTGATCCTACTGCATGTACTGGCTTTGTGGAAGCCTAAGCAGTTTGGATGCTCACCTTACTAGACCTGGATGGAGGTGGGTGGTCCTTGGAATTCCCACAGGGCAGGGAACCCTGATTGCTCTTTGGGCTGACAAGGGAGGGGGACTTGATCGGGGGAGGGGGAGGGAAATGGGAGGCGGTGGCGGGGAGGAGGCAGAAATCTTTAATAAATAAAAAAAGACACTAAAAATGATGGTTTTAAGCTTGACAGAGTAAAATTGCATATAAAAAGCAGATATCAAGAAAGAATTAGAGTTACAATATTTTTTGGGAGTTTAAAATTTCATATCTAATTTTTCTTTTATCACAACTAAGGAAAACTATAACTATTTGTTTTCAACTCAATCAAAGACCCCAGAAGGATATAATATTACCTAAGTTAATAGGAAGTGCATTGTAAGCAACTTCCAAAACTCTAGAATTGACAGAGACATCTTGCTGCCTGGACAGTCATCCAAAGTTCTTCTGTAACATTCGGGCATCCATCTTCAGCCTACAGGCCCATAATATTCAGCAGACCTTTTCATGAAGCAGAAAATCTGAAAATCTGTTCTGCCTTGTAATGGCAAAGCCCATCAGTTCCTTTCTTCTGTGTCCTGTAGAATGTCTGGCAGACTCTTTTATGAAGCAGGAACCCTGAAGGACAATCTCGCCTTTAGGCAAGTTCAGCAGTCATTTTTCTGTGGGCTCTGCATGTCCAGTTCATACAGCATAGCATCAAGCACTCCAGATTCTTGCCATTTGTCTATCCTTGTCACATTGAAGACAATTTCCATAATGAGTTTCTTCAATGCCCATCAATTTCTCAGCAGTAATTAGTGCTGCCAGAAGAAGACATGTCTCACTTTGGAGAAAAGTCTAAGTTCTTCAAACATTTTAAATGCCATATTCTGCAGGTTTTGAAGTGAAGAATATCTAACTGAAATATATCTCTGTATGTGTAGAAAACCTAGCTAATGTAATGTAATTAAAAATTTGATTATTATAGATGACTATCCATTAATCTGTATTTCTTAACTATATATTACATTTTTAAATGAGCTGAACAAATTCAATACCTTAACCAAGAGCAGAAATACATGTACACAATGTAATAAAATCAATCTTAAATTTATAACAATAGACTAAGATCCATACCAATGCAAATTGTTCATCTTATATCATATCCTCCTTATTTAATTTTTTTTTACAACTTGACTGTGATCATTAATTATTTATAACCAACCCTTTTGGAATGAAAATAAACATTTATAAACAATCACTTTGGGAATCGGGGTGTAGTTTTCTTCAAACTGTTTCCTGCTGTTTTTTTGGGTGAAGTATTTTTAGGGTTCATGAAGACCTTTCAAGGGGTCTTGTTTCATTAAACCACATTAGCTTGAAAGGAATCTACAGGTTCTTATCTTTTGTGGAAACAAGAGCAGAAACTTTGTTTTTGCCAAAGTAATATATCCTTAAACTTAAATTTTGAAGTCAAGATAATTTAAAAATATATGTGTTGGTTTAGCTTAACAGCTCCCAGATTCAAATATCTCTCTGTAGTCAAGACATTCAAAGAAAACACAATAATATACATAATCCATACTCTCTATGAATTTCCCATCTTTACATGACTTTTTTAATATTACCTTTACTATATCTTTAAAGACTTTGTTTTATTTTTTAAAACTATTTCTTTCTACAACTGCCTATACCCATTTTCTTTTTTTCTTAAATGTACATACATTTTAAAAACACATTATGACTCATGAGAGGATTATTTTCATCTGTCTTTATTGTGTATCTATGATCCTTTTTTGATCTCTGTTGTAAACTGTTAAGTGGGCATGGCTAGGACCATAATGACCACTTTAGCTGTTGTCTCCACCCTACTTGGCTTTCCAACATGGCAGAGGTCCATCTAGAGCCCACTCTGGGAGCCATGCTTACCATCCCAACTCCAGGAAGCAGTTTGCCCAGGACACCACCAAATAACTTGCTACACGCTGCCCACAAACCCCACTCATGTGCTCTTTTACAGGACCCATTGAAAGATCCAGAGCCATTTGTACCACCAACATGAACCAGGCATCTGTCTCTTAAAGGAGCTGTGCAGATTTTGCTACTAATGCTGTGTTAAAAAGCCTTATTTTAAAAGAGCTGTGCCTATGCTCGTTGCCAGCAATCAGAGCCTATCTGAAAATAAGCAGATACCAAGAAACTCCAATTGACTCCTTTTTTTGTTGGTCTAAAAGCCTCCTTTTTACCCCTCAGGCTTTATGTGGAAGTATAATACTAAACATTGGGCACCATTATGTAAATAGAGACTGCAGTTTTATTTCCTCACTTCCCAGACCCAAATAATCACACAGAAACTATATTAATTACAACAGTGTTTGGCAAATGGCATAGGCTTATTACTAGCTAACTCTTACATCTTAAATGAACACATTTATATTAATCTGTGTATCTCTATGAGGCTGTGTATTACCAGTAAGATTCTGGCATCTTTCTCTTTTGGCATTTACATGGTATCTGCCTGATTCTACCTTCTTTCATGCTCTATTTCTACTTGGATTTTCAGCCTTGCTATATCCTGCTCTGACATAGGCCAAAGTAGCTTCTTTATTAACCAATGGTAATAAAACATATTTATAGCATACAGAAGGGAATCTAATATTTTTGGATGCTTCTATTTCTTTAGGGGTTATGGATCTATTTATATTGTTGTAGGTGATACCTTTCTAGAAAATTCTCCATTTCTTTTAGATTTTTGTAGAGTACAGGTTTTGAAAGTATGAACTAAAGATTCTCTAGATTTCCTTAGTATCTGTTGTTATGTTCCCCTTTTCATTCATGATATGTTAATTTTATATTTTCTATCTGCCTTTTGGTTTGTTTTTTTTTAAATCTCTTTTTTTAAGGGGTTGTCTATTTTGCTGATTTTCTCAAAGAACCAGCTCTTCGATCCATTGATTCTTTGTATTGTTTTCTTTATTTCTATTTTATTGAGCCTTCAATTTGATTATTTCCTGCCTTCTACTCATTCTGGGTGAGCCTTCTTCTTTTTGTTCTATAGATCGCAAATGTGCTGTTAAGTAGATAGTGTGAGATTTCTCCACTTTCTTTATGTAGGCACTTAGTGCTATGAACTTATTTCTTAGCACTGATTTCATAGTGTCCCATAGATTTTGGTATATTGTTCCTTCATTTCCATTGAACTTTAGGAAATCTTTAAGTTCTTTTTCTTTATTTCTTCCTTGACCCAGGGTTTATTCAACTGAGCATTGTTCAATTTCCGTGAGTTTGTAGGCTTTCTGCAATTAGTGTTGTTATTGAATTCTAAGTTTAAGCCATGGTTATCTAACAAGATACAAGGTACAAGGAGTTATTCCAGATTTTTTTTTGTATATGTTGAAGTTTGCTTTGTTACCAAGTATGTGGTCAATTTTAGAGAAGATTCCATGAAATTCTGAGAAGGAGGCTTATTCTTGGGTGCCTGAATGAAATGTTCTATAAAACTATTAAGTACATTTGAGTCATGACATCTGTTAGTTCTCTAATACGTCTATTAAGTTTCTGTCTGACAGATCTGTCCATTGGTGAGAATGGAGTGATGAAGTCTCCTCCTATATGTGGGGTTTGATATGTGATTTAAGCTTTAGTAATGTTTCTTTTACAAATGTGGGTACCCTTGTATTAGGGGCCTAGATGTTCAGGATCTTGATGTATTTTTTTTTTCCTGTGATGAACATGAAGTGCCCTTCTCCATCTTTTGATTGATTTTAGATTGAAGTCTATTTTGTTAGATATTAGGACAGCTACACTCATTTGTTTCTCTGGTCCATTTGATTGGAAAATCTTTTCCCAATCCTTTACTCTGACATAACGCCTGTCTTTGAGGTTGAGGTGTATTTCTTGTATGCAGCATAAGGATGGATCCTGTTTGCATATCCATTCTGTTAGCCTGTATCTTCTTATTGGTGAGCTGAGTTCATTTATATTAAGAGATATTAATGATCAGTGGTTGGCAATTCTTGTTATTTTTTCAGTGGTAGTGTTTGTGTTTTTCCATTTTTGGAGGTTTGCTGGTGGGAGCTTGTCTGTTGCCTATATTTTCATGGGTGTAACTAACTTCCTCGGGTTGGAGTTTTCCTTCTAGTACTTCTGTAAAGATAGAATTGTACATAGGTATTGCTTAAATCTGGTTTTGTCATGGAATATCTTGTTTTCTCCATTGATGGTAATTGAAAACTTTTCTGGATAGTAGTCTGGGCTTCTATCTGTGGTCTCTTAGTGTCTGTAGCATATCTGTCAAAGACCTTCTGATTTTCAGAGATTCCATTGAGAATTCAAGTGTAATTCTGATAGGTACCTTTATATGTTAGTTGACCTTTTTCTTTTGTAGCTCTTATATTCTTTATTCTGTATTTTTAGTTTTTTTTATTATTATATGATGAGGGGGACTTTTGTTGTTCCAGTCTATTTGGTGTTCTGTAAGCTTTTTGTATCTTCATAGGCATATCATTCTTTAGGTTGAGAAAATTTTCTTCTATGATTTTGTTGAACATAATTTCTGTGCCTTGGAACTGTATTCTTCTATCTGTATTATTCTTAGGCTTGGTCTTATTATGATGTTTCAGATTTCATGGATGTTTTGTGTTACTTTTTTTGTATTTAGCATTTTATTTGACAGATGAATCTATTTCCTATATCATACCTTCAGCTTTTGAGTTTCTCTGTTTCATCTCTTCTATTCTGTTGATTATGCTTTTATCTGTAGTTCCTCTTTGTTTAACCAGATTTCCCATTTCTAGAATTTTCTTGGTTTATATTTTCCTTATTGCCTCTACTTCAATTTTCACTACTTGAACTTTTTGAACTCTTTGCTTCTTGTTAATTTGTCCCCCCCCCCCTTGGGTTCCTTTAAGAGATTAATTGATTTCTTCCGTTTTTTTGTTTGTCTTTTTTTTCCCATTACTTTAAGGAAATTTTTTTTGCTTCCTGTTTAAGTGTTTCTATCATCTTTCTAAAGTTATATTTAAGGTAATTTTCTTCTGTTTCTTTTGGTATAAGATGCTCAGTTATTCCCGTTGTAGGACTATTAGGTTCTGGTGTTGCCATATTGTGCTCTATGTTGTTGAATGTATTCTTTCATTGGCACCTACCCATGATTTCCTCCAATTGGTGAGGCAGTGTCTTTGCCTCTTGGTCTAAATCTTGCAGTCAGTGTCTGTTTCTCTGAGATCTTCTCTTGGACTGTGTATTGCAGTTGCTGTCTGTTTCTCAGGAAGCTGCTGAGACCACTGGGATTGGGTGTGTTTTGGGGAGGAATGGGACTAGTAGATTAAAGGTTTCAATGCAGGGGTGTTGGAGCAGCCTGCCTGCAGGAGACTAGCCTGTTGTCAGGCTAGTGCAGCTGAGACAGGTGGAGGAGGAGTCCGGAGTTTTGCTCTGGAGCCTAGCCTAGGGCCTAGACACTGGGCTGTCCAGCTGGGGGCTGGTCACTCACCTCTTGCTCTGCTCTATACAGTTACAGTCTGTGTTCCAAAGCCATTGCTTCTTTCTTTTTTTTCTTTTTTTTAATTGAAAAAAAATTCTCCTCCTCCCAGCCTCCCATTTCCTTCCCTCTCCCCCACTTCTCTCCCCCTCCCCCACTCCTCTCCCTTTTTCTCTCCAGTCCAAAGAGCTGTCAGGGTTCCCTGCCCTGTGGGAAGTCCAAGGCCCTCTCCCCTCCATCCAGGTCTAGGAAGGTGAGCTCCCACAAAGCCAGTACGTGCAGTAGGATCCAAACCCAGTGCCATTGTCCTTGGCTTATCATCAGCTCTCATTGCCCGCCATGTTCAGAGAGTCCGGTTTTATCCCATGCTTTTTCAGTCCCAGTCCAGCTGGCCTTGATGAGCTCCCAATAGATCAGCCCCACTGTCTCAGTGGGTGGGCGCACCCCTCGCGGTCCTGACTTCCTTGTTCATGTTCTCCCTCCTTCTGCTCCTCATTTGGACCTTGGGAGCTCAGTCCCGTGCTCTAATGTGGGTCTTTGTCTCTATCTCCATCCATCGCCAGATGAAGGTTCTATGGTGATATGCAAGATATTTATCAGTATGGCTATAGGATAGGGTCATTTCAGGCTCTCTCTCCTCAGCTGCCCAAGGAACTAACTGGGGACTAAGCTACTAGTTTTTGGCAACAGCTTCCAAAGGTCTGATTCATTTAATATGAATTGTTCAATTCATATTATAAGGCTTGCTCTTAGTACTATCTTTTCATGTTTTTAGTAGCTGCGGGCTTTGTAGTGATAATTTATTTCTTTCCTGGTATGACTTTGTGGTAAACTACCTGCTTTGATCAGTTTGGCTAAAGGTTTACTAATGCTGTTTTCAAAGAAATAATCTCTTGATTTCATTCATTATTCTATTCAGTCTTTTATTTGATCCCAGTCTGTTTATCATGTCTTCCCTTCTGCCTAAGTTTACTGATACACGTGTAACTTAACCTACAGTTTGGTTCTTTTCTTATTTGATCATTTCTTGCTATAATTTTTCTGTGAGAAATATTTAAGTTGGAATTTAATTTCTACTTCTAAGCTTTAATAAGCTTCTTGTTCACTTTTATGTTAGAAAATTTTCTTGTTTTTCATATGATGGCCTAAGAATTTTAGTATTTTGAAGTTAGTTTTTAGCTCATGAGTTCTAGTGTGATTTCATTATGCATGAGAATGTGTTTTTAATTAAAATGCATTGAGATGCTATGAACCCTGATAATTTGGTCTGTTTAGTTTTGTATGGTATGGAAAACAATTTATATTAGGCTACTATTGGCTAGAAAATATATTTTAAATCATCATTTATTATGCGTATGTGTGTGTGCCTGTGTACATGAGTGTTTGTCTACACCTGCATATTTTTGTGGCCATAGGCATAGAGTAGTAGGTGTGTTGAGGTCAGACAAAAACTTAGAGTAGCTTTGTTTTCTTTGCATCATGTAGGGCCTGGGGATAGAATGCCAGTAATCAAAGTTCCAGGCAAACTCCTTTATTACCTGAGTTATTTTACCAGCCCTAGAATATATCTTGAACATTTCTTATATACAGTTAGGCATTCACATTTTCAGTGCTTTTATATAATTTCTATTTGTTTTTATTTTGTATAAAACAGTGATGAAATTTCTAAATATAATTATTTTCATATCTTCTTAAAGATTTTGCCTCATATGTGTATAAGCTTTCTTTTAGGTGAATATATATTACATATATCTGACTTTTCCCCCTTTATTTTCTTATCATCTTGAATAAAATGACTTTGGTGTGTATTTATTTTAATTTATCCTGTTGGTGTTTGTTGAGTCTATTGAATCTATATGTTAGCCTTTAGCTAAAGACGGCAAGTTTTAATATGTCTTTCACTGTGTTGTTTCTGGATTTTACTAAGCTAACAAGGCTTGATCACTGTAGATTTCAGATATGAAGTTTCTATTGTGTTTTCTTTAAATTTCACATTTCTATGGTGTTTAAATAGGTAACTCATCATCTTCAATTATCAGATAATGTTTATTTGTGCTTTAAAGTTGCCATAATTGTTACATCTATGTTGTCTCGGGATGGTACGTGCTGATCTTCTTCTCTTTTGAAAGAGAGTCTATTTTAAATTATTTAATTAATAATTTTAGATTGTGTTCTAAATATTTTGAATTTTCAGAATCTAAGTCTTGTTTACATCCTATGGGAAGAAATACTTTGTTTTTGTTTTTAGTTTAAAATAAAACAGATCCAATTAGGAATATTTCACAAGTTGCTGCTTTAACCATGTGTTAAGTGTTTATGGATTTTTCCAAATATTTTAATGTGCGTAATTCAGTGTCTAGTCTCAGATCTTAGAAACGTTTTAGTCCAGTAGTTAGTTCTTAGAACATTTGGTGTGCTGCATATGGTCAGATCCACTTGAACGGTTTCAGGCTCAGCTCAGGAGTTCACACATCGCTTAATGGAATCGCTGTTTGAAGTTCCCATTGACCCAATACCGCCAGAATTTCTACTTCTCAGGTACTCGACCTGCATTTCTGGAAGAAAGTGATGCTTTTAGTTCAGCTGGTTTGCCAAACACCCGAGGCTGCCCTTGTATGTGAGCTAGGAAAATGGGAAGAATTAAGATGCTTTTCTTTCTTACGTCATTTTGTGTTGCAATTCAGTGACCTATGAAATAGTTTTCCACTCTTTGTAATTTTTAGGACCTCATAGAAAAAGATATTGTTATTGTCATCACTGTCTGGGAGCATGGAATAAAAGAAAGAAATCAAAGACAGGCTTGTCTTGGGACTGCTATCTTTTCCTGGTGTGTGTGCAGCGTTTGTGCTGCCTTGGAGTTCAGGCTGGAACAAAAAAGAAAGAAAGAAAGAAGTCCCCCTTCTGATGTGGGGCCATGTTGAGATGCTCTATGGATTGTTTTTGTGTTTTTATTACTGACACAATGTTAGAGAAAGGGTGGGGAGCACATTGCTTACTAGGTTTTGCCTATCACTGGAATTTAAATTCATCTTATAAAGGAATCAAGGAAAAGTAATAGCAATAAGCAAAAGAAGTGAAATAGTTGGATAAAAGAAAGAAGACTTAAGTATGCAGGTCCCTTGAGATCATACCCACCCAGGAGTCAATGTGTGTCACAAGCTTGGTAGATAGCATGTCTTCTAAAAATTAAGCTGAATTAGGAACTAAATTTGAAAGACACTCCTGTCATATTTGTGGAAGATGCATCTGACACAAGAAACCAAACATAAGCTTTTTAATCAGATGCCCATTTCAAAAACTGGAAGTAACTTCTACCAACTGTCTTCTGCTTATTATTTGCAAGAACTTCAGAGTCTACAATTGGTCCTGCATCAGGAAAGCGATAGGTCAGTGTGTGTAATCCTTGGCTTCACCTTGCACAGCCAGTAGAATATGAGAAGTTCCTTTGTTTTTCCTCCATTTTCAAATTGGATAAAGAAAAGTAAAGTTAGAGCAAGGCTGAACTCTGATTTATCATCGTGAAGAAAACAAGAGAATTGTCCTCCCCAATGACTATTGGCAGCTCAGTGCTGTAAATAGAAACCATAGTCTCTGTCTCTTAACCCACTGAACAGTATCTTCCTATATAGACCACACTCACACCATGTCACTTGCTGCACACACATACACACACGCACACTCAAATAAATAAATGCTTAGGAAACCAATACAAAAAATTTGGTGACTGAATAAATGATTCATAATACCAAAGAACATTAATTTATTTGTGTTGTATAAAGCACAGCAAAAGATAGCAATGCTCACTAATGCTAATTTGTAAATGTCTTAAATATATTTGGCTCATTAAGTACCAATAGGTTGATGCATACGTTAAAAGGAAAATAATGTGCAGTAAAGAATCTATAGCCCTATTAGTCCTGGCACAGCTCTTAATCTTAGCACCAGAGAGGGCTCACAATCTAGATAGAGGGCCAGGACCAAGCACAAGGAAGACATTTTCTTCTTTGTGATATTACAACAAGTGAATGTAATCTATCTGTTACTAGTGGTAGAGAAAATGAATTCTGTTTTTATATTTGATGCTTTATTGTTGTTCCTGGAATTTTCTTCCTTTGCAGTTTTTTTAAAATCTGCTCTCTCTCTCTCTCTCTCTCTCTCTCTCTCTCTCTCTCTCTCTCTCTCTCTCTCTCTCTGCATTTTGCTGAACTGTAGCCTCATCTACTGAAAGGATTCAAGTTCCAGTGACTTTAGGCATTTTTTCTCTTTGCAGATGGCTACTGCCTCACACTTAGGTCTTGCTTTTTCTCTCCACTGGTTCTTATTAAAGCCATGCATATTCTATTTTTGTTTTATTCCCCTTCTCTTGGTCTTTTCTGGTAAAGTGTCTCCTGTTTTTACATGATAAAATAAACTGTAAGATTGCACCATTAGTTGTAGATTTATGTCTGCATAGTTAGCATGATGGCATATTAGAAATATTAGACTTGTCAACTGTTCAATGTAAAATCATTTATCAGCTGGACTAGAATTCCTCACTGTCATTTTGTTTAAAACCATTCATTATGGGACTATGTTTTCCATAAATGTATATGAATTATAATCACGTATGAGTGAAGACTAGGATAGAAACTTGAATTAAAATGAGTTGAAAGATAAAATGGCAAGATAATTAAAATAGAATAGGTTATCCTGGGTGTCCAAATGCTTAGCTTCCATTAAATCAGTGGCTATTTACCAGAACCAAAAGCTTTCTAATTATTTGTGCTGATGTATTTGTTTGTCATGCTTTAAACTTTCCTGTACAGGTTGAAAATGACCAAGCATTGCAATTGCAATATACTTCAATTTCAGTGTTCTATATTGAAGTTTGCTGGAGAACAGCAACTCTCAACATAATCTACAATGAATGTCACCAATCAGGGACAGATGTGGGTATTTCAGTGTGGCATTCCACTCAATGCAAAAATGACACTGAATGTTGAATGCGCTCATCCATGTGCACAGGTGTTCTCTTTCACACTGTTAGTTTCTTTTCCCAGTGTAATCACTTCAAGTGCAGTCCTTCGTTTATATGCTCAGGTTCAACGATTACCCATCATTTGTAGTTGTAAGTGTTTAGTAAAAATTTACTTTCCCAATAGCAATAAAAGTATTAGTGCCTTATATTTAGACCTGGTTTATCTTGGTTTTACTTCCAACTTTACTATGAATTAGTCTTTGTAATTTAACACAAGCAAATTACTTAATTTCCTTTGGATTCACTTATTTTATGCTCCTTTTGTTTTTTGAGATCATAAAATAATTATATCATTTTCTCCTCCCTTGACCTCCCCATATATCCTTCTTTGCTCTTTTTCAAACTCCTGCCCTTTTTCATTGATTATTGTTTCATCCATGCATGTATATAAATATCTCTGTAGAGGGTATAGGCATTCATGGGATGTGCCTATTTTTGATTTTCCAAGTAATTGGAAAAAAGCTCTTTGCAAATTATTTTATTTTTTCAGCTTAACACTAATACACCTAGAATAATGAGACCACATAAGTGTCCATATTTGGTTTTGCCTTTTTTAATTTAGTAAACATAAGATTAAAGAAACCAATGCCATTGGAAAGCTGGATCTGGAAGCGACAATATAACATTTCTATGATCTGCTTTGACAGAGGATAACTTGCCTCAGTCTCTGTAACACAGTGTTCAAGTGTATCGGATCAAGATGTGTCAGTCTCTTATGTCTTCCTTTTTTACTTCCCTTAGGGAATTTTCCTTTGGTTACACTCTAGTCATAGTGCTCCGCTGCTAATCTTATTTTTTGTCTTATTCATTTTTTTATTGCAGATAAGCAGATGTCAAGAGCCCGTCAGTTTAGCTACTCCTGAAAGGACTCCAAATGTCTGGACATCAGACAGAATGAGTAACTAAGGCTGTGTTATTTATCTAATTTTTGCTTGAGACAAAAGTTTTACTGTGTAGCCCAGGTTAACCGATAACTGATTAGTTTAATCTGGTTTACAATTTATGGTAATCAGCCTGATCCATGGGCAATGTACAGTTACCAGAATACTTTGTAATGAAGAGTATTAGTGTGTCAGTCAACACCATTTCCCAGGTCAGGAAAGAAGCTACTCATGATATGGTCATTTTTATGAAAATGGAGTGATTTTTAGAGTGAAAGGGCACTATTATTAGTGCACTTTCTACTGGAGAATGCCTGGGCTTCGTAGTGATAACTACCACAAAAACACCCTTTTTTTCTTTTTTTTCCTGCTAGGTAAGGCAAATCAGGATATTCAGTCGTAATATTAATGAGAAGACCCCATTTTCCAAAGCGCTATCAATTTTAGCATGCTTAGTCTTTTAAAAGCAAGCAAGAAACAAACAAAAACTCTCACCATCTATATGAAATGATTTGACTGCATCACAGCCGACAATGCCAGCAGTGGAACTTCTGGGAGTTAGCTCAGAATCAAGATGCTTGATTCTACCACGGCCTTTTAGACTAGAAGGGTCTGAATTTAATTTTCACCCTTAAAGTTTCTACTGCTGTCATGAAACACCATGATAAAAAAAAAAACATCTTGAGGGGGAAATGGTTTATTTCACTAACACGTTCATATCACAGTTCACCACTGAGAGAACTCAGGGTAGGCGATTAAGCAGGACAGCAACCTGGAGGCGGGGGCTGATGCAGAGATCACTGAAAAGTGCTTACTGACTTGATCCTCAAGGCTTGCTCAGCCCGTTTCCTTATAGACTCCTATAGAATCCAGGACCACAGGCTCAGGCTTGGCACGACTCACGATGGGATGAGATCTACCCCATCAGTCACTAATTAAAAAATGCCCTACTCGTCTGCCTACAGCCCAATCTTACCCAGGTACTTTCTCACTTGGAATTTCCTCCTCTATATGTCTCTAGCTTGTGTCAAGTTGACATAAAACTACTCACCATGCTTCCTATAAAATATATTTGCCCACAGGCAAGTTCTTTTTGAATATTAAATATTTATTATTTCGGGGTGTACACTAATGAAGTCTGGTCTGTTTCAGTTGTTCACATGTCTGAGGGAAGCAAAGGTTTGGGGTGGTTTGGCTGAAGAAAGAAGTAACATGTGGCTATCACTGCTTTAGAGTTGTATTTCTCTCTCTCTCTCTCTCTCTCTCTCTCTCTCTCTCTCTCTCTCTCTCTCTCTCTCTCTCTCTCTCTGAATGTGCACATGTAGAGAGAGGGTGGCAGAGAGTGAAATAGGAGATCTAGTTTGTCTGTTCTCTCAAGTAATTTGCAGCATGCCCAAGACAAGATGTGGAACATCTTCTGCAAGGGGAGTCTACACCAATGATCCTCTGACACCTGTTTTTTCAGTTCTTTGTAACTGATCTCTCTCTTATTCACAAGGAAAGAAGGATAAGAAAGGAAAGATGGTTAAAAGCCAGACATACTCTTTTAATTATTCTGGACATCTTTTTTTTTTAATTTGTGTATATTTATAATAAAAGATAATGGATTTTTTATTTTGACATTGTCACACCTTTTACAATGCAGTACAGTCATACTCACTTTCTGTTTATATTCCCTGGTCCCCTTTTCATTCCCACTATGATTCCAAGTGAGGTCCTTCATGCATTTCTTCAGATGTGCCCATTTAGTTAAACCTCACTGTGATAGCATACTCCAGTATGTGATAGCATACTGTTAGACATGCCTGCATCATTCACACAGGACACTTCCCAGCCTTTCTGTCACTCATGATACAAATACTTATTGAGCAGTATTGCCCAGTATCACTCATAATTCCTATGCTTCTCGTGGTTCTATCTAGAGCTATCCCAGCCTTGTCATAACCCACATAACTCACCACAGTGAAACAAACTAAGACCTTTGAACAACAACCTACTTCAGCCAGACTTCATGTCTGTGTATGCTTTAATAACCCCTTTCTTAGTGTCTTTAATCTATATGGCCTTAGTTTCTTTATCTATAAAATATCAAGTGTCTGGGGTACATTGTCTGTACAAATCCTTTGGTATCTAAGAATGCACATTTGAGCTAGATTCCCACTGACAGCAGGAAATTTATCCTTTTTTTTTTAGCAGTGTTTCATGTATCCTAGGACCTTCAAGGTAGAGCAATTAAAGCTCTGAGCAGAGTTAAGAGCCTTTAGTTTGAGAGCCAGTCTTTCATTGGGCTGTGAGATTTTTGACAAGACATCAAGTCACTAAATTCATTTACCTGTGACAAAATACACTTCCAGGCATTTTACACCAAGATGAGAAGAAATCTCCTGCTTAGTTTTTTTCTATGTTTGCCTCTTACCTTGTCAAAGGAAATCTCCAGATTTACAAGTATGATACATCCATTATTCACTGCCGGTGTGGAATCTACAGGATAAAGAACACTGGGTATAAATTGGGAGTGGAAGTCATATTTAAAGATGAAAGCTGTCCCTTCTGCTTTTCTAATTGTTTTCTCTGTGTCTTTGTAATGCACTTTAGAGGCTTGCATTCAGCTTATGAAGCCTAGTATGAGTGACTGTTTTTCCAGTGGATGGATTCTCTGCTGTGAGCTGTGGTTATGTCTTGGAAACTCACAGTAATCGAGTTTGAAGATACTGATGTGCATTCTCAAGTAAGAACCTGGCTCATGGGGCTTTCATCTAGGTCAGACCTTATAAATTAAGGGATGATTCTTTCCCCCTAAGTCTGTAGATTTATCTGAGGTCTTACATTGCCTTTCCACTTCTGCAACTCAGCCAGCCTATGAGTCAGGCAGCATCTTATCCACTTTGAAGCTAATGTTTTGTGGTAGTTGGCAATCCATTTATTAAAGGCAGAAGGTTGGAACACAGTATAATTTGAGAACAATTTCTGAGATCACTGAAAAACCAGAAAAACAATAATCTTTCAGTATATGTCTCTGAAATTGTGCAGCAATGTATGTTTTCTAGAGTTTTTTTTAATAAAAAGTTAACACACCTTTTTATATAAAGTCCTTAAGTTAAAATCAGCCTCGATAAAGCAAAATTATATCTTTACTTTCACTAGACTTTATTCATCTATTATTCTAAATTGCTTATGAAGTACCTACTGTGTGCTAGACAAAGGCAATACGCATTATAGTGGATAACTTTGGAACTGCATACAGGTGTACATATATTTGCATTCTAGCTTGCAGCAATCTAAATGAAGCATAACGCATAAGAGATGTAATCTTTAATTCTGGTGATTCTTTGTTTTGCATAAAGAATTGGCAAAAACAGACCACATATTGAAAACCCACTGTAAAGTGAACGAAAGCTGGTAGAAACTTCACAACTTTATCTGTACCTCCCACTCAGTGTTGTCAAGATTTTGAGAACTCAAAAATTAATATAGCGGATACTTGATTAAATAGGTGCTTGTATATGTAAATCTTTCTTCTGATGGTAAAAATGAAGATTAAAAACATCTAGACTGACATAATTACAAGGGGATTTTGAGGCTATAGGATACTGTCTGTGTTACTAATCCCTGTTTCCTAAAACAAGTCACTAAGAGACACTTGTAGAAAAGTAATAACTTTGCTACAAGTATGGAATAACAGAGAGCAAAAAGGACAAAGGGAGTCATTATAGACATGAAACCTATAGGATACTGTAGCTAGAGATCTTGCCTTAAGAGGGATGTTGGTTCAGGTGATATTTATGGAAAAAAATTAGAAAACTGTCAGAGGAATGGGCATCATTAAAGTACAAAGCGAACTTTACTGAGAAACATAGTGATGTCAGCCAGAAGCTTTTTTTTTTTTTTTTTTTTTTTGCTTTTTTTTTTTTTTTGTGGAAGCATATACTCTCAATGGAAAAATACAGCAGGTTAGGGGTTCTGGTCTTATCCTGATTTACATTCCAAGGAAAAGCTGAGGAAAGGGCTGAGAGCATCAGGTACAATGGAAGAAGCTTTCCAAAGAAAAAGAGCTGACTTTGATTCATGAAGTCATACATTGCCAAGACTAGATTCTGTAGAGCTAGGTTATGCTACCCAGTGTGAAGAAGAGCCATAGTTGTTAACCAGCAAACAGATGGACTGACTACCTGCTAAGTGTCATCATTAATATATTTTTTAACGATTACCTTTTATTTATTTCGGTATGTGTATGAAGGGAATCTAAGGTGGAGGTCAGAAACAACTTATAAGAGCTGATTCTCTGCTTCTACCAAGTGAGTTCTGGGAAGGGAACTTGGTCATCAGGATTGGCAGTAAAAGCATTTACCTGTTGAACTGCTGATCCAACCATTCCTGTTTGGAAACTGTTACAGGGTTCTTGATGCTGAAGGGACCTAGAGTTCTTGGTATTAAGAAATTCTAGTTTTGTTTCTTAGTTGTTGCTTTGTTAATGAAGACATTAGCCACTGTGAAGGGCTGTTTTTCATGGAGAAGAACTGCATGCATATAGGTGGAAAGGAGAAAGTTTTGAGTTAGGGATTCACTTTGTAGCCTAGGCTAGGCTTGAACTTGCAACAGTCTTCTTGTTTCAACCTCCTGAGTGGTGTTTGATTATAAACTATATCCTTCATGTCATCTCAAACTACATTACTTAGAATACTTCCCGCAATGTAAATTCTATCTAAATAGTCGTTTATTGTAGATTTTGTTTGTGCTTGCTTCTTGAGCTGTTAGGATCAAACTCGGAGTTTTATATTTGCTATATAAGTCCTACATCATTGAACAACTCCCTAGTCTAAGAATTTTTTAATGTAGTCTTAAGTCAGTTAAAAATAAGCAAGGAGTTCCCAGGGACTTCCTAAGAGATTGGATAAAGTAAACTGAGATAGTGCATAGGAATGATGTTAAAGATTCACATAAAATCAAACAGGGTAGTGTGGAAAGTTTGTTCCAGTTAAGCACTCTGGCTATTTTTCCAGAATTTGACCCCCATTTCCCAGATGGTCTACACAGTTGCTCACAACCAAATATAACTCCACTTCCAGGGCATCTGATTCTCTCTTCTGGCCTGTGAGCACTGCACCTATAAATAAATAAATAAATAAATAAATAAATAAATAAATAAATGGATTAAAATTCCTAATCCAAACAACTACAACAGCAACACACACACACACACACACACACACACACACACACACACACCAGGGAACTAGTTTGATGACTCACTAGGTAAAGACGATTTCTCATGTCCTGTAGACCTGAGTTCCATCCTTGGTATCCACATAGTGGAAGGAGAAAATTTATTCCTGAAGGTTATCTTTAGATATTCACATATGTGTGCCTCCCTAAAAAAATAAATACAAAAAGTATTAATTAAATTAAATAATTATTTGAGTTAATATAGAAATAAAACAGATTGATACTACCTGTACTGTGCACTGAGATGAATTTTCCTAAGCCTTAGATACAAATGTTAAAAATATGTAGTAGATTCTTATAGGAGAGATGGTTCTGTGCAAACTTTATCACCATGGTTATACTTGCCTTGAATGAAGCTATGCTACCGTTGGCCGCTGCACTGATTTGGGAATAAGAAAGCATGGCAGTGACAGGTTGCCACTGCCAGTTGGACTTGTCTTCATTTCCTGGGAGCTGCACTACCAGAAGAAATGCAAGAAACTCAGTAAGGTTCTACATTCCTGTATACTGGACCCAGAGCAATCTTGAATATGATTTGTTTCTCTTCTCTGTCTAAAGCCAAGAAAACCTAAATTTCTACTGTCAGGCACTTTTTTTTTACCTCTTAATTACAAGTGCTTATATGGAAAGTTAATTTGTATGGGTTTAATTTATTTACATATATTTACATTTGACTCATTAAAATGTTCCTTCCAAGAGTTGTCTACAACTGTTTGAGCATGTTAAATCTTGTTGAAAAAATGAAAACATTCCTTTTGCCAATTGAGAATAAATTTAGAAAACCCAAACTTTGGGTTTTAACAGTAATTTCTAAACAACAAATACTATTTTATGCTGTCCAACAGTACACAACCACCAAATTGAAACAGAACTCCAAAGCAGACCATCTGTCTTCTCTTATGTCTAAGCCATCTTGCCTGTGCCCAGAGCAGATTTGGGGTAATCAATAAATTCAAGGTGAAAATCCCACTACTATAAAATGGCTCAGGTGAGATGGAACACGAACACTGGATTCAGTTTCATGCTTGTGAAAATTCAGTCACTTAAACCTTTGCTTCTTTTCGTAACTCTAATATTTATTTTATTTGTAGCCCAGGGTTGCCTCAAATTCATGATAGTCCTGCTCCATCAACCTCCTAATTGCTGACTTTACATGGAGGTGTTAGCACTTCTGTCTTTATCTCTGACAATGAAGCTGTAACTTCCTTTTTTTTCTATTTGCATATGCAACTTACGTTCATATTTTTACAATCTTTCTTTTCCTTCTTTTGTGGGGTTCCCTGAGCTCATTTTGAGACTGCCTCTCATTATCCAAGGCTGGCAAATGCTCTGTATAGCAAGAATGACTTTAAGCTTTCCAGCCTCAACCTCTGGAGTATTGACATTGTAGGTGTGTCTGTATGCACATTTTGTGAGGTGCTCGGGTTTGAAGCTAGAGCTTTTGTGTTGTTTGTTTTTTCATGTGAGGCAAGCATTTTACAAAATGAAACACATTATAGTCATACATACCTACCTTTTCTAGGTCTTGGTAGTTAGTTTTATCTTCCCCAAATTGTATTAAATGTTATTCTTATATACAATAACAAAGGAAAAATTCTAAGGAATGCCCATTTAAACCCTGATTATAGCTCCAAATCTTATGCAATATATTTCCTGTCATTCATGTCATACACAAGGAAAAGTAACATGCCTTAATCTAACCATTAATTATTATTGGGAACACAGCTACGTGACACTATATCCTTCAGCTCATTCAAAGTTATGTGTTTCATATAATATTTTCACAGATATTTATTGTATGTGCATGCTTATTTGTGTGTGTGCACTTATGTACTTGGTAATGGCCCATGTGTGAAGGTCAAGGGACAACTAGCAGGGGTAAGTTCTTTCCTCCGACAATATGGGTTCTAAGCATTGAACTCAGTTTGTCAGGCTTGAGGCTAAACCGTCTTACCCAGCCCAGTGGTGAGTGTAATTATATCTATTGAACATACAGAAAAAAGAGTGAGAAATCCAGGAACTCTCAGGTCTGTCTACCTGCAGCTTAAGCACATTATCACACTCCCTTTTCAAGAAGGTGAACTAATTAACAGACTCTGAGATAGAAGCTTAGATGTATGAGATTCCTGAAAGAATGTTTCTGTTATCTTCCCAGTAATCTATGGTTTTAAAATAGAAAGGAAAAAGTGCTGGTGGGCTCCCAGTGAAATATGTAGAAAAGATTATTTAGACAAAGAACAGAAATTGTAAATTCATGAAGTCAAGTATTTTAGGAAGAAAGATAACGTTTCAATTGCTTTTAAGAAGATGACTTCACATGGAATCTATTGACATCAGGTGATTAAAGACAACATCCAAATAGAATTTCACTGAGTGAATTAAATTAATTTTCCATTCTGGTCACTTGATAATGGGCTGTAAAATCAAAACAATTAAAATAAGTTTGCTTCCTTCTTGTAGACATCCCTCTGGATCATTGAAGAGTAAACACAGTGATCTGAAGGTGAGTCAGTCTCTGCCTGTTTACCTGAAACTCCACTGAGCAGCAGGGGCAATTGTTGTTACCCACACTGTTGACTTCTGGATCTACCATGGTTTAGGCTGCAGAGTGAGATCTTCAAAACCAGAATGTGAAGTATGCCCTAGGGAATGAGAAGACATGCTGTCACTTTCCACTAGCGTAAGAGATGGAGTGTTAGGCGACATTGTTCTAAAGGACTCATAAAGCAGCTGCCTCAAAGGGCTTCAGGCTTTGAAGTCAAAGTCTCTTTCCTCTCAGTAATGATATTTATTGAAATAAATTCACAATCTCAAGTACAAAAAATACCTGCAATCTCCGCTTCTGTATATTTCTTTAATTTTGTGTGAGTTGCCACTATATTTTCTTGATGCTAGGTACCGTGGAGAGAGAACAGATTAGCTGTGAGTCGGAACCTGCGACTATTCCAAATAGAACACAGTAAAATCGCTGACTGACTCACAATTTCATTTCCTGATAAAGCAAACAAATACATGGTTATCTTCACTTGTCATGGATACTGAACAGTTTTATATCTTATTTTATTTTTCTTTAAAAATATAATTTTAATTGAAATAGAATTCTATCACTTTCTCTTTCCTCCTCTAGGCCCTCCCACATCTCTTCTTCTCAATCCTTCCATTGCTCCCTCTCAAGTTGACAGCCCCTGTTGCTTTTATTATTATCCTTTCACACACACATACACAGAGAGAAAGAGAGAGAGAGAGAGAGAGAGAGAGAGAGAGAGAGAGAGAGAGAGAGACATATGGTCTGCTGGAGGAGAATTGAATGGGAAGGAGGGATGATGGGAGATGGGAGAGAGAATGAGAGGAGAGGAGGGAGGGGAAACTGTAGTTGGTATGTATAATAAATGGAAAAATTAAAAAAAAAAACCTACTGTCTGCTTAGTTCCTTTTTGTTTACATGTATATGGTTTCAGGGACTTTTATTCACTGCTGAACAGGCAATCAATAGGCTTATCCTGGGGATGGGAGTGATTAATTCCCCTTCCGGCATTCATTAGTTACCTGCAGCTCTTTGTTTGGGTGTGGGTTTCCAAGAAATCTCCCCCTTGCACATCAACATGTTCATTGATTTATGTTATTGTTCTTTTATTGTCTATGCATCCATTTCTAGGAGGAATTGTTTCATAGCAGATTTCCTGGTACTCTATCTTTTATAATCTTCCTATCCCTTCTTGCTTCACGTTTCTTGAACAATAGGTACAGACACCATGATGTGTATGTCTACACTGGGACTTGTTCTCATTGAAAGGAATGTTCAATTCACAGTAAGTATGAAATATAAATTTCAATAAAAGTAAAAAGAATTTTTAAGAAACTAAAACCTTCTTATTTTGATTAAACAACTTAACATCACTTTTTAAGAAATATTAAAAATTTATATGAGTGCAAGTTACTTATAACAACAACAAAAATAACTTATGTGGTTTCAACCTACTCATCACTCTGCTTGGCACCAGCAACTTTGAGTTCAAGGACCACTTTCAAAACCCATTGAGTCTTCAAAAAATTTCTGAAGATTGCAATAGAGAATCTTCTAAGCTGACAAACAAATATTCAGTTAATCACTAGCAAATGTGAGACTAGATAGCCCTACAAAGAATCACCATCAACAATGTAATCCCAGATGGTTAGATCCATTCAAGAAAGCACAAATGTGACTAAACAAGGAGTATGCCTTCTCTAGAAATTAGCACCTCTTTAATAATGTTTTCTGAGAAAAGCAACTTAGCTACAGTATGAAACAATAATTTCAAAATATCAATTATAAATATATTTGAAGAACTCAAAGAGAATGTGAACAAATCTAGAAGGAAAACCACAGAAAGAAAAAAAAAACAAACAGTTGAATGAAATAATAAAAACAATTGGGTTTATTAAAGAGATAGAATCCCTGAAGAAAAGCCAAAATAAAATAAAGGTGGAAATGAAATTGCAGAAAGTTAAGTAAAACAATCAGAGGAAAGTATCATCAATGGATTAGATCAGACAGAATAGAGATTAGATCTTGAAGAGCAGGTAGAGGAAATGGATCACTTAGTCAAAGCAGATGTTAAATATATAAAAAAAAAAACCAGAAGCAAAACAATCAGAAATGGAACATGAAGTAAATCTGGAATGTTATAAAAGAACTGAATCAATGAGTAATAAGTATACAACAAAGAGAAGAAACCCAGTGTTGACTGAGCTTTCTGTCCCGCCTGATCCTGCAGCCATTCCACCTCAAGGTAACACAAAGAGGTCTACATTAATTATAAACTGGTTGGCCTATTAGCTCAAGCTTCTTGTTAACTCTTACATCCTACATTATCCCATAATTCTTGTCTGTTTAGCCATGTAACTTGGTACCTTTATCAGTGAGGTATTCTTATCTTGCTTCCTCTGCATCTGGGTGGCAACTTGCAGACTGGCTCTTTCCTCTACCCAGAATTCTCCTGTTCTTGTTACTCTGCCTCTACTTCCTGCCTGGTTGCCCCACCTATACTTCATATCTGGTTACTGGCCAATAAGCATTTTATTAAAGCAGTACAACTGATACATCTTTATAGAGTACAGGATAATTGTGTCACAGAAACCCAGGGGATAGGTAAATATACTTTTTTTTTTTTTGAGACAGGGTTTCTCTGTAGCTTTGGAGCCTGTCCTGACACTAGCTCTGTCTGGCACGAGACCAGGCTGGCCTCGAACTCACAGAGATCCGCCTGCCTCTGCCTCCCAAGTGCTGGGATTAAAGTAAATATACTATTTTAAACAAAATCATAGAAGAAAATTTCCTAAACCAAGAAATTAGATACTTGTAAAGATACAAGAAACATACAGAATACTAAACATACAGGACTAGAAAAGAATCAACATACAGAATACTAAATAGACAGGACTAGAAAAGATACTTATCACATCCCATAATAATTAAAACACTAAATGTGCAGACCAACAATAGCAACAACAAAAGGATACTTAAAGTGGCAAGAGAGAAAGACCAAGCCACCTATAAAGGCAAGCCTAACAGAAAATCACCTGACTTTAACAATGGAAACTTTGTAATCCAGAAGGGCCTAAACTGATATTCTACAAGTTCTAAAATACCACACATAGATGTCAATACAAACCACCATATCCAAAAAACTATCAGTCATAATCTAAGAAGAAAGAAAATTTTTCATTATAAACGCAGATTTAAGAATTTATGCCTTCAAAGACCACTCTACAGTGGATAACAGAAGCAATGACTCATTCTGAAGAGATTAAATACACACAACATTCAGGAGGATGCCTATATGGTTTTTTTTGGGGGGGTTCACCTTCTTATTTAGCTTCTCTAGGATCACGAATTATAGGCTCAATGTCCTTTATTTATGGTTAGAAACCAAATATGAGTGAGTACATCCCATATTCCTCTTTTTGGGTCTGGCTTACCTCACTCAGGATAGTGTTTTCTATTTCCGTCCATTTGTATGCAAAATTCAAGAAGTCATTGTTTTTTACTGCTGAGTAGTACTCTAATATGTATATATTCCATACTTTCTTCATCCATTCTTCCATTGAAGGGCATCTCGGTTGTTTCCAGGTTCTGGCTATTACAAACAATGCTGCTATGAACATAGTTGAGCATATACTTTTGTTGTATGATAAGGCATCTCTTGGGTATGTTCCCAAGAGTGCTATTGCTGGGTCCAGGGGTAGGTTGATCCCAAATTTCCTGAAGGTGAACCCAAAGAAAAACATATAGGCATCCTCCTGAATATTAACCTTCATCAGGCGGTGAAAGGAGACAGAGACAGAGACCCACATTGAAGCACCGGACAGAAATCTCAAGGTCCAAATCAGGAACAGATGGAGAGAGAGCACGAGCAAGGAACTCAGGACCGCGAGGGGTGCACCCACACACTGAGACAATGGGGAGGTTCTATCGGGAACTCACCAAGGCCAGCTGCTCCGGGTCTGAAAAATCATGGGATAAAACCGGAATCGCTGAACATAGCGGACAATGAGGACTACTGAGAACTCAAGAACAATGGCAATGGGTTTTTAATCCTACTGCATGTACTGGCTTTGTGGGAGCCTAGGCAGTTTGGATGCTCGCTCACCTTACTAGACCTGGATGGATGTGGGTGGTCCTTAGACTTCCCACAGGGCAGGGAACCCTGATAGCTCTTTGGGCTGATGAGGGAGGGGGACTTGATCGGGAAAGGGGGAGGGAAATGGGAGGCGGTGGCGGGGAGGAGGCAGAAATCTTTAATAAATAAATAAAAAATAAATAAATACACACAACAGGTGTGCTGGCTAGTTTTATGTCAACTTGACACAAGTTAGAATCATCTGAGATCTGAGAGGAGGGAACCTCAAATGAGAAAATACCTCCATAAGACTGGGCTGTAGAGAAGTGTTTTCTTAATTAGTGATTGATGACCGAGTTGATTGTGAATGGAACCAGTGCTGGGCTGTTGGTCCTGGGTTCTATTAAAAGGAGTCTGAGCAAGCCAGGAGAAGCAAGCCAGTAAACAGAATTCCTCCACGACTTTTATTTGGAATTTCTTTAGTTCCTTCAGCTCCTGCCTCCATATTCCTGCCCTGTGTGAGTTCTTGTCCTGACTTCCTTTGAGGATGAATTGTAATGTAGAAGTATAAACCAATTAAGCGCTTTCTTGCCCAAGTTGCTTTGATCATGCTGTTTTATCACCCCAGTAGTAAACCTGACTAAAACAAGAGGTTATATGAAATATACCATATTAGAAGTGCTAATTTAAATAGGTCTAATAAAACAACCCACTGAAGCAAAATAACAGGAATTTATAAGCATTATTTAATAATACCTCTCAACGTTAAAAAGCATAAATAAAAATATAAACAAAAAGAATGAACTAGAAAACAGAAGACATGTTATTTTCTGCCTCTAACAAAGTTCTCTCACCGCCAACAACTGACAGTACCTAAGGATGAAGGATGAGTAAATGAACAAAGAAACAAGCAAGTGCAGCTATTCTACTGTCTGAGAAGATAAATTTCACATCAAAAGTAACCAAAAGAGGTATTCAGTAAGAAGAAAAATTCAGTAAGAAGAAGATGTAAATATTCTAAACATTTATGAATGAAGCACATTGTCACTCCGTTTCTCAAAAGAAATCTCATCAGGAGTAAAAATCATGAATCGACCCCAATACAGTGACAGTGAGTAACTTCAAAAATCCATTATCACCAGTAGATGTGTCCTCCGACAAAAACTAAATAGGGAACTCTGAAGACAAATGATGCTATAAATCAGATGTAGCTGACATATCTACAGAACATTATACCAAAACACTAAGGATATACTCTTCTCATCATCTATGAAAATGACTCCAAAATTGGCTACATATTAGGACACAAAAGCAAGTCTCAACAGGCTTAGGAAAACTGAAATCCCATAATGCTTGATGTAAAACTAGATATCAACAATAGTAGAAATTACAAAAAGTATACAAAATCATGGATGGTAAACAACATACATTGAATTATGATAATCAACATACTGCTGATTTAGGACAAGAACATATCAAGAAATAAAGTTAAAAAGTTCCTAATATGGAACAAAAATGAAGCATAGCATGCCAATGTTTATGTGAGAATATGAAGAGAGTCCTGAGAGGAAAGTTTGGAGCAATAACTGGAAAGAGGGGCTTGAGAGATAGCTCAGAGTTTAAGAGCACTTGCTGCTTTTGCAAGGGTCCTGAGTTCAGGTGTCAGCAACCACATGTTGGTTAATAACCTGCAACTTCAGTCTCAGGGATCTGGTGCCCTCTCCTGGCCTTTGGAGGCACCAGACAAACATGCAGTGTACTTACATACTTACTGGTAAAATGTTATTTTCAAATAAAAATATTTCATACACTATTTTCATAAAATAAAAATCATAAAAATTCAAAAAATGACTGAAGATGTCTCATATTAATAATTTAATCTTACACTTTTGAATAGACTTTGACCAAACAAGAGCAAGTAGACCCGAGGAGTGAATGAAGAGATAATGAAGATCATGTTGAAATAAATGAAATAAAAATGAAAAAAAAACCAATAGAATTAATCAATGAAATGTGCAGACAGTTTTTAAGAGAAATTATCAAAATTGACAAACCTTTAGCCAACCTGACAGAAAGAAATGGCTGTATTAATAAAATCAGAGATACAAAAGGGAGACATTACAATAGATATGGAAGAAAGGGACTCATAATGACAAGTGTGCTTTCAATGTTGCTCCGAAGGAACGAGTAAAAATATGGGAGAGGGAGATGGAGAGAGAAGAAATGAATAACATATTTTATGTTTATCTAAAATTAAATGCCATTTATAAGTATATATGTACAAATATATATGTAGAATAAATGAAGTTTTATTTATAATAATAAATTATCACTTGTAGTGATAATGTTCTTCTTAAGAGCCATAACTTATCTAACAAAATTCTGAGATTAGGCATGAGAAAGCTTTTGGATTGTTGTTCAGAAGCAGTCAAGGGATTCCAAAAACAATATAGGCTATTACTATTGACCTTGCTTTTGTTCATAGACTATAAGCCAAAACCCCATCACTAAAAATACCACCTACTTCTGACATGGGGCTTGGGAAAACCAAGCCTGTTTTGACCTGAAAGCAGCCTCCCTGAGAACTAGAACTGTATTTTCAAAATGTGCTATGCAGGTTACCAAGGGGGGGGGGAAGTATCAATAGCCTTATCTAGCTCCAACGTTTATAAACCACAGCAATGACCAGCACGGCAAAACATCCTCAAACTTCGCTGGTGGTAGCACCTATATTTTTGGTGTAACCAACAACAGTTTAATTGGAATTAAGGACAAATTAACATGGATGGGGGAACTCTTACAAGGCTCCATCTTTTGATAAAGAGCTGTAGTTAATGTCTGCTGGGAGATGCAGAATCAGTCTTTCCCAATGATGAAACCTGTAATTGTTTATCCAATACTAAGAAACATATGAACAATATTACAAGGACTAATGACAGAGTATTTTATACTGATTCATTGATTATTATAGATGTGTCTTTTGTGTGTAGCAATAATAATTAAAGAAAAAGAGGTCACACAAAGCATAAGAGGAAAAAGAGGGCATGAAAGTGGTGAGATTGGGTGGAAGGTACTAAGGGGAGTTGGAGAAAGGTGGTGGTAGATGAATATAGTCAAAGTACCTTGTATAAATGTATGAAATTCTCAGAGTAAATAAATATTGGGAGAAAATTTATACTCCACTAAACTGGAAAATCTAAAAGAAGTGTATAAATTTCTGTGTATTCATGGCATATCAAAATTAAATCAATATAAATTAAATAATTTAAAGTGATTCATGAAAACCAGTGAGATAGATGCAATTTTAAAAAACCTTGTAACTTAAAGAAAGCCTAGGACCACATGGATACATTATACATTCTATGTGACATTCCAAAAAGTACTAATGAAAATAGTCCTCAAATGATTCTATAAGATGGAAAAGGAAGGAATACTTTGGAATTCTTTTTATAAAATCAGTGTTACCCTGATAACCAAACCAGACAAGATTCCAATTTTAAAAAGAATATTATTGGCCTATCTCTAATAATAATCTTTTTTATCAATAAATTACTTGAAAAATGAGTTCAAGAACATACCCAAAGATTATCCACCTTGATAAAGACAGCTTTGCCTCAGAGATGTAGAGACACTTCAACATATCTAAATCAATAGATGTAATCCTTTATAAAAACAGATTCAAAGAAAGAAATAGCATAATCACCTCACTAGATGCTTAAAAGGCTTTTGACAAAATATAACACGTCTTCATGATAAAAGTTCCAGAGAGAGAGTAGGAATACAAAATCCAAGCATCAACATAATCAAAATTATATCCCTCGGAATCCATAGGTTATTCCAGCCAGGGAAGTAGGTAGGCTAACTACAGATCTTCACTTCATCCTCTATTTCTCCAAATCCTATCCCCATGTCTCATCCCCTGATCTGCAGTGGATCCCCTGCTCTGGCCTCCCTTCAGCCACTGCCCCATCTCCAGCGAACCACCCACAGACCTTCCTCTCAAAACTTTCTAACTTCCTTCTCCCACCTCATTGCTTCATCCCTAGAGCCCAACTCCACCATACATTCACTGGGAACCTACAGGCTACCCTGCCAGGGAAAGCAAGAGTCTAACTGCAGATCTTCACTTCTCCATCGCTCCTCTAAATTCCATACCCCAGTTTCATTGTCAAATCTATAGAGCACCTGCTATGCCTATAATCACATAATGACCCTCACACACTTACAGTAGATGACTTCAGTATCCTACTCTCAACAGTCCAGAAATTCAGGAGCTAAGTGAAGGGGTGGTATATGCCTTTAATACCAGCACTAGAGAGGAATATAAGGGAGGATAAGACAGAAACTCACTCTCTTTTCAGTCTGAAGTTTTTGTGGAGGTAAGAGCTCTCTAGTGGCTTGTCTGCTTTGCTTCTCTGATCTTTCAGCATGAACCCCAATATCTGTCTCTGAGTTTCTATTATTCATGCTACACTTTTGTTTGTTTGTTTTGTTCTATTCTGATGTATTATTTTTTGTTTTATATGATTTTATTCTATTTTTATTTTTTAATGTATTTATTATTATTATTATTATCCCTTAGAAGCCTGTTTGTTTTCTAAAGAGAAGCAGAAGGGGGTTGAATTCAGATGGGAGAGGAGGTGGGGAGGAACTGGAAACAGAGGGAAGGAAAATTGTAATTGTGATATGTTATGGGAGGAATAAGAATCTATTTTCAATAAAAATAAAGAGAAAGGCAATACGAAAGGAAGAATCATGATGAACGGAGAAAAGCTCAAAGCATTTCCACTAAAATCAACAATATGTCCTAGATGTCCACTATTTCCATTCAGCTATGTAGTGCTTGAAAGTCTTAGCTAGAGCAACAAGCAAAATGAAGATGATAAAAGGCATGCAAGAGAAAAGAAGTCAAAGTATCCTATTTTCAGATGCTGTAATTCTACTTGTAAAAGATTCTGAACACTTTATTAGAAAGTCCCCACAGCTTTTAAAAATTCAACAATATAGTTGGATAAAAAGAACAAAGATATATACCAATATACCTATGACAAAATTAACAAAGAAAGAACCCCAAGGAAACATTCCCATTCACAGTAACCTAAAAGTGTCTTCAAATAAACCTAATGAAATGAGAGACATATAATAAAATTTAAAGATGCTTAAGAAGGACATTGAAGAAGATAGCAGAATAAAGAAAGACCACTTATCATCTGTTGGTAAATGATCATATTTTACCAAACTAATCTATACACTACATACAAGCCCTACTAAAATTCTAGCAAATTCTTCAAAGAAATTGACCAAAATAATGTCAAATTTCTCTTGGGAATACATAAAAACCCATCATAGTTAAAATTATCTTCAACATCAGGAAAGCATCTGGATGTATCCTTAAGCCTGGTTTTAAGTTATAATACAGAGCTCAATAATAAAAATAGCATGGAAATGGTATAATTTCAGAACTGAGGACTCACATTTATAACCACCTGGTTTTTGACAAAGAAGCCACAAATAATCATGAGAGAAGTGACATCATATTCAATAAATGGGCTTAGTCAAACTGGACAGCTGTATGCAGAAGATTAAAACTGGACAGCTATTTCTCAACCTGCCAAAACTCAACTTCAAATATATCAAGGATCTTGACATAACTTGAGATACTCTGAGTATGACAAAGGGAAAAGTCAGAACACTCTTGATTTACAGGACTAGGTAAAGAATAGAGGAGGACAGGAAGTAGAGAGGCATGAAGACCAGAAGTTGACTAATAGAACCACCTGAAACTAAAATATTTCTGTAAAACAAAGGACTGCATGAGTCAAATGAAAAGGCAGCCTACAAGACAAGACTTAAAACCTTTACTATCTACACATCAGATAGAAGGTTAGTATGTAGCACATAAGCACAACCAAAATAAAAGAAACCCCCACTGAAAACAGGGCATAAATCTAAATAGAGTTCTCAAAAGATGAAATGCAGATATCTGAGATTTTTTTAATGTTCAAGATCTTTAGCTATAGGGGAAGTACAAATTAAAACAACATTGAGATTTCACTTTACCTGAGTCAGAATGACCAAGATTTAAAAACAATCAAATAAAACCAAACAACGACAAATGACAGAAAATGCTTGAATAGTGTAAAAACAAGCACATATTCATTACTTGTAGTTGTCTAAACCAGTCCATAAGTCACTGGGGATGCTCTCCAAAATGCTGAAACTAAATCTCCTACACAATCTAGCTGTACTACTGTTGGACATCGAGCCAAATGACTATAACCCTCGCTACAGAGATACTTCCTCTTCCATCTGCATCAGTACTCACTTAATAATACTCAAGAAGGAGAATAGCCTAGATAGCCCTCAACTGATGAATGGATAATGAAAATGTAGAGTTTTTTTTTTTACAATAGAGTATTATTTAGTTGTGAAATAAATAACTTATGAAATTTTCAGGTAGATGGATGGACCTAGAAACGATTATTCTGAGCAGAAAACCCAGACACAGAAGACAAACATTGCATATGTTCCCTCATATGTGAACGATAGCTCTGATTCTTCAGATACATGTTTCCTATGGAATACCTAGTGAGGTTAGGGATTTAGAGAGGGCCCATGAATGAAGTTACTTTCAAGGGAGACAAGATAGAACACAGTGCTCTAAAGAGTTAAAGAAAAATGGTAGAGCAGGATTGGTTTAATTGGGGTGGGGAAGAGTAGGGCAGTATAGAGATGGGAATATAGGAAGGGATAGTTAGCATTTAGGGCTTCCGATAAAACCATTTGCGAACCTAGCACCAGAGAATTTTTCTAAAATAAATAAATATATCAAGAGAATTTTAATGGAGTTACCCTACAATGAGGGTACAATACCAGAACAATAGCAAATAAAAACCCCAGTATCAGGAATAGATTACCTCCTTTTGAATTGTTGGACAATGAGTCCCATAAAACTCCAACAATTTCGGGCTATGGCTAATACTCTTGGTAGTTTCTATTGTCATAAATGCCTATGCTTCATGCTAAACAACATGGAGAAATCAAGCTGGTACTCTGCTGGAAGCTTTACTTTTCCTGAATAGCTTTTGTAGTGCTGGAAGGTGCACTGCATGCTACAGTGGGAGGAAAGGAATCATCAGTCTCGCATAGCAGTGGTCCCCGTAATGATAACTTCCTGGACAAGTTAGTGTCACTGGTGAAATAGTGGTGTGCATGCAATAGGAGTAATCAACCATTTTCTGATTGGATCTAAGGCTAAATCCATTGAATGGAACCTGAACTTGTCACTGTGAATAGAGCCAAGAATATGCAAATGGATTTAGCTATGGGTCCTAGGGGGAAACTCAATATTATCTTACTAAATGAACATAGTAGTAAAATGACTCCTAACTATTTGTTGCTAGGCAGCATATTTCTCAGTCCTCATCAGAGATGCTTCTCCTAGTAATAAATAGCAATAATCGCTGAGACGTTCAACTGGTTAACATGCAGAGAACAAGAAGCTATATGTAGTGATCAGCTCTAAATAGGTTGTGCTTGTCACACCTTTTATTCCAAGGCATGTATGTGTGTGCCAAGCTTGATATAGGCTTTCATCTTTCTATCTTACAATATTACCTCCTATTTACATAGAACAGGTTTAATGATTTATTCTGGGTTTGATTATAGCAGAACTCTATAGCAAACCTTTAAAAAACATAGTATGCAAGCCCATGTTAATTTGTTATAAGAATTAATCTCAAATCTCAGTTCTCTAAAATCAGAGTCCTCTCTGTTTTTCCTACTTTCCCTTCCCACATTACTTATTTACCATGAGTCCCATAGGTCCATTTATCTTTTGGTGAAGTAGTCACTGTCTCAAATATGGTTCATCTCTGTGCTGATGGAGACAAAAGGGAGCTCTTGAGGGCAATCAGTAATTACCTGCTCAGTCCAGGATGAGCTTTCACTCATTGGACCAGAAAGAAAGAGCATCTGATCACAAGGGACATGCCACCATGTTCTCTTGACCACAGAAGAACTCAAAGACAACCTAAAGGCATTTACACTTTCTTCTGCCTTATCTTATATTTAATCTCTCAGCAAATCTTTCTGCATTTTTGAGTTGTGATTGCTCTTTATGATCTTTCACCATCTTCTCAGTCCTACAGAGTTTCAATAGCTTCAAGTTCTTCCCTTCAAAGCATTGTTATGCAATTCTCAGCCTAAAGAAAATCCCTTCAATTTAATAGGATAAGCTTTAAGTGCTTCTTAGATGCAAGGTGTTACTCTAGCCACTGAGAAAAGATTTAATGTTAGAAAAAGAAGAGCTGTCAAGGTGCAAAGATGAACAATGGCTCTAACCCCAAATATTTTAGAGTGATAACTAAAAATAGTGGAGCTTGGATGAAAAAAATGTAAAACAATAAAAAAACTTTTGATGACATTTATTCTGTGATTCTAAAAGTTCTTTAGAAATTTTATCTCTTGATTGTACATGGATTTTGAAATGTAAAAACAGAGTTTTCTTTGCTTTCTAACTTTTTTGTTAAATACATGGAAAGGGCAGGTTCACAACATTCAGTTGTCATAGACTACATGGATTGCAACATAGGATATGCCAGCATTGTAGGGGAAAAAGATAAAAGACGGTAAAAGAGTATGATTCAGCTTTTGATGAGATAAAAACATACAAAAGTGTACTAGCAGAACAATGGTCAGTGAGGACTTGAGTCAGGTGTGAGATACATAAGAAAGTCAAATATAAGAGAGAGGGTATGTTATCAAAATGTATTTTATCTGTTATACCCTGATTGGAAGGCGGGAGCTACATCATGGCTGGTCAGTCTACAGCAGCAAGATCTTAAGAGACTTAGAGGCACAGTCATAATTTCTGAACTCTTCATGGGGTTGAAAGGGAAGAATAGGTACTAAGCTAGAGTTTAGACTTTGAGCTATGTTGAGTTGGATTCAGGGATATCACAGCCTTTGAATACAATAATGTCACTCACAGTAGAACCCAGAGTAAGACATAGAGGCTTCTTCTGCCTGGTGTTTCTGAAGATTCTTAAATGCTGGCTACCTTGGTCTTCCTTGGCTTAAAGAACATATAGAGCTTATTCTGCACGTTGAAGCAAAGTCCTGAGGAATTAGGAAAGGCAGAAGTTTACACTATACTTTGTACCTATGGTGAGTTGAATTAAAATGGACTCCATAGGCTCATAAAGAGTGGCACTATTTATAAATATTAGGAGGTGTGGCCATTTTTGGAGTAAGGAGTGGCCCTAGAGGAAGTATGTCTTTGAGGTTTCAGAAGCCCAAGTCACATCCAGTGTCTCTCTCTCCCTCCTGCTTGTGAATCAGGGTGTAGAGCCCTCAGTTACTTCTCTGGCACCATGTCTGCCTGCATGCCACCAAACTCCCACCATGACAATGGGCTAAACTTCTGAAACTGTAAACAAGTCCCAATGAAATGTTTTCCTTTATAAGAGCCGTGGTCATGGTGTATTTTCACATCAATAAAACACCAACTAGGACAGTCGTGAAATTACATAAAGAGTGTGCAAATCAAAGGAGAAAATAGTCTAATTTTTAGATTGTGAATTATATTGATCACTTTCTACTATGTTAAGTTTTTTAAGTGATATTCAAAAGAGAAAGAGGGACAGGCAAAATAAAATATATAAATTTGTTCAGTTCTTTCAAGACATTTTAAGTAATCTTTAACATGAGAGAGTGAAGTACCCATGGGTCTTAGTGTTTGGCTCTAGGAATGCCATATCACACAGAACATGATATGCCTGGCTCTTCTTCTTGACAAGATGGCATATCCGCCCACTGTGTTGCCTCTCCCAATTTTAATTAAATGCACATATGTTCTTTGTTGTTTTTTTCCTCTCTGTCTGAACTCAATATTGTCATGTTTGAACTCAAATTATTGCTTTGAAATGTCCTTACAGTAGTGTAGCTTTAAAATATTCTCTTATGGAGTCTGTACCAAAAGATAATATTGAGTGAGTCATCAGGAATTTCTGATGCAGATAACATTGCTGGCATGTACTTAGAGTACACAGAAGGAAAGAGTTCTACTACCTGACAGTCAGTACTACAGGAGAAGCATTCTGTTTCCTTTCTCCAGGTCTGACTCAGTTTTGACAGAGAGATAGAAGTGAGTAGATTTTCTCACTCGTTGGGTTGAAAGTTTACTTTATGAGCAAAATCAGCTCCTTTATCTTTTGTAGTTTAGCACAATCTAGTTTTTGAGTGTAGACTTTCTCCTGCTTATCCCTGCAGCAAAGAGATGGAGGAATAAACAAAGGTAAAACTGTAGTTGTTCAGTTTTACTAAAATAGGCACAGAGGGAAGGTAAAAGAATATATTGCTGTGCTCAAAGTGGACTATTCTGTCTTCTTATTGACTGTCTTCTAAACATGATACCTTCCTGCAGATTAGATGTCTGCATCTCAAAGATACAAAACCTAAGAGACAGAGGTCTGCTCAATCCCAATAAACTTTAACACCAAATTAGCCTTTGAGAAATAATAAAGTTTGTGCAAAATATGTAGCACTAAACTTGATAAATGGTTGCATTAAGTAAATTATGATTTTTTAACATTATTATCTATGTATAACTTCTCTACTCTACTTGAGTCTGTTGTATATATGTTAATAGATAATGCAAAGAGAAAGCAGAAAGTATACTTGGAACATTGATTAGTTCATCCTTTGCTATGTGTATCTCAAAGTATTTGATTTTTCTTTCCTTTTCAGTAAATAGAACTGTCTATGAGAACCTCAGTGTTTGTTAGTCTAAGCTAACACAGCAGGAGTAACATCACTTCTGATTAGAGCCTGTCTATAATCTTACATCTAGAATTCTACTGTTGAAGAATTGGGACTATGCAATCATTGGATGCTTTTAACAATGTGAGAAAACAGTTTAAAAGGAAGGGTGTTTCTAAACTTGTGGTTGTGACCTTTCAGCAATGCTGTCTGGTGCCACTGCTTGTGGCCCTGTGGTAAGGCATAACATGGTGACAGAAGAGGGTGACAGCAACATTGCTCAAATACTGTTAGCCAGGAAGCAGAAAAAGAGGGAAGAACTAGACCCAAGAGACACTCTTTAAGGCATGGACCTAATGACATTTTTACTGAGTTCATTACCTCCCAACATCTAAATATGACTCCATCTGTTGATTATTGTAAGTTTTGAATTAAGGCAACTAACATTAAGTTGCTGAAAATGATAAAAAATTCAAATCATTTTATTTTCTGATTATTATTTTTGACCCTAAAAGCCAATATCTTCATTGTTAGTGTATCTCAAATGTCATTTTCAGTAAGTACCATTTAATTTATTATTTATTATTACTATTGTGCAGCTGTGGCCGCTCTCTCTCTCTTTGTGTGTGTGTGAAGGTACATGCGTTCTACCTATCAAAAGTGCTTATCATCTCAGACAAATACATGCATTGAAAGGGAAGGGGCATATCCTCTGTGTTCTTTCAGTTATTGCCCACATGCAGCATACCATGGAGTCAGCAAGACTTCAATGATTTGAATTATATTTCTCTCTCACTTTCTTCACTCGGCACCAGGCACAGACTATCCTTGACTTTTGGCCATTTTCCATCTTGATTCTTCTCTCTGGGAATTGTAATTGTAACCCTGTATTCTGAAATTCTTGGCTATTATCAATTTGAACATAAACAGGGCTGCAGAAAAAATAACTACCATTTGGTGGGGCAGGTCTTATTTTCCTCAGTGCAGGGATCAACTACAAGAAAGAAACAAGTCAGACAAAAAGAAAAGAACTTTTATCTTGGATGTTCAGTAAGCTGCCGCTTCCAGTATTTTCCAAGCAGCAGACCCAGAGGAAAAAATTCAACCTTGTGAACCTAGTTCAGACTGCTACCTCCGCACTTTTCCTATGACCCTTTACTGCCTGCTGTATGAGTTAAGAGTGCACATTATCATTGCACTTGCCTTTTAATGGTGATGCTGATACCCTGGCTGTTAATTCTTCTGAGATGTCATGCTCAGTAGCTGCTGGTATTTAATTCTAGGATGACTGCCAACAGTGAAGTATCACTTGGGCTCCATTACGTGTGGTCTTCAGACTAGTAAGCAGCATCCAAGTCACTAACCCATTATATTTAACTTAGCCCAAGGCAACAGTGATGACAAGTACAACTAGTGTTCAGATAATAGATACTTAATTTGGGGGAAAATGTCTTTGTATAAAATACCCTTTTTGAAAATAAGTCAGAGTGCTTTTGAAAGATTAGCAAATGGTAGAAAAACAACTTCTACCCTCCAGTTCAAAAGCCATTTATGTGTGAGTTAGAATGAAGAAACAGTAGAAGGCTACCAGATAGGGACTTTAACACAGAAGCCCAAGTCCCTCACATTCAGCATGCAGAGTTTCTTCTGTATTCTATATTGAGATCAATTCATCTGAAGAATCAATGTGAAGGGAGGTGATGGTCACAGTGCCAAATGGCAACTTCTGCTTATTCTACTTGAAGACATTTTACTTTAGTTTAGACTAAAGGACAGAAAACCACAGATACACAAAAGGAAGGCATAAACTACATTGGGAGGGGGGCCATGATAACTGCAAGTCTATCAGTCAGGTTTGCTTTAAAACCTTCTAGGAGTTTTTTTTTCTTCCCCCATTTGTGGAACAAACTGATAGTGTGGAATTGAACCTGTTTCCTCTATCCAGGCATTTTTCTAGATCTAAGATGGTGGGTACGTTGAGCTCTTTGAGATTAACATTTGTCTTATCCTGTGGTCAGGACTAATATTTATAAAAAAATCTTCAATGTTGGGAAATTTTGGGAAATGAGAGAGAGAAAGAAAATCGAAAAAAGAGATTTATGGGTAGAGAAGCAAATACTTTCTTTAATGATTTTTAAGGCTTCTGAAGTCTAATGATAAGAACAGTGTGAAATGGAACCTGATCAATGACAATAAAAAGACATGGGAAGAAGTTCTGCTGTAGGTTGCCAGCCACATTCATCTTATTAAAAAAGTTGGAGAAAAATCTGTAAGGTCATTTCAGTATTGTTGTGACCCTAACTACTGATCCCAGGAAGAATTATCAGGTGAACATAAACACTTCTTCTTCCTAATTAATTTTCTTTTGAAATTTCAGCTCATATTTTACTAGTCTTTTGCTTGTTTATTTTGATTTCTATGTTCTTCTTAAATTATTTTTATTTGATGTAAAGAGAGACAGGTGTGTGTGTGTGTGTGTGTGTGTGTGTGAGAGAGAGAGAGAGAGAGAGAGAGGTTGGGTTGGTAGGGAAGTAGGGAGTATCAGAATTAGAGGAGGGAAAAACTTGATCACATTATAGTTTATGGAAAAATTTTTCAATAAAAATAGTTTAAAGATATATCTAAAACTGTTAAAGATATACCTAAAATTCTCTGGTTCTATAAATTAGAGAAATGCAGCATCTCCTTTGTAGATTGTTGGAGGTTCATAATTAAGTGTTGAATTCAGTCAGGGGTGAAGATAGTGGCACATAAGAAAGTCCCCAGCTCTCCTGATGGTTAGGATCTGAAACTCCAGAGATGAGTACTCTATTCTGTACCCAAGGGTTCATTTGCATTATTCAGTTTTTCTTTCAATCCTTTTTAGAATATTGGTTCCCAATCCTCTTTCTCTTGAGGGTAATGAGTTTTAAAAAATTCATAAAAATGTCTAAAACAAAGAAATAGCCACTTTGAAAATTTTGTTTCTATCTACAAAATTAATTTCTCTTATCATTGATCTGCAATTTCCCATCCTACCTTGTTTGTATGCATCTAAACTAGAAGGCTGATCTCTGTGAAGTGGCTTACACTCTGGTCCAGAGCTATCTTCTAAATTAGATCTGCTATAATAGCACAACCTGTTAATAGCATTGAAAATGAAGAAATTTATTCTGAATGGACAATAGCTGTCAGATAATTGCTATGCAAATATATTAGAAAAGGACATAGGTAGATGTTTTCCAGGGGGAGAAATTTATTTGTAAGAACTGGTTGATTTCCATACTGCACTCTATACTAAGACTGTAAGCCTGGCTCTTCCATCCATCTGTTGTGTTTATCATAAGGCTTATCCTCGGGCAGATTTCATGTATTGCCTGAATATAATATCCATTTCTTCATCTGACAATTAACTTGTGTCATGGTAATCTTTATGCTACTAATCAATAGAATAAATTCTTAGCTGCCATGTTTGGAAACAGCAAAAAGAACAGATGGCAGGAAGGAACTAAGATTTCATCTGAAACAGCAGCAAAGTTTAGCAATTAGGTATGACTACAGGCCAGGCTTCAGAGATCATCAGCAGGACAAATCTACACTGTTGCTCCCTTGTAGTACAGTCCCAAGATGCATGATCTTAGCTTGTCTAAAGGCTCTCCTTGATCAATTCCTGCTGCTCTTTCTTTGGCCCCAGATGTGTCTGATTTTCAAGCAAAAGTCTAATAAATATTTCTACTACTTCTTATTACTTTCAAAGTAATGCAATTTTGAAAAAAATTAGAGAAAAAAATCATAGATGACATTGCTGATTGGGTAGCTCACTTGATGGCAAAGCTAGTGGCTACAAGTAAATGGTCTCAAGAAAAGTCAATTGATAGTCAAAAGCAAAGGTCTGAGAGTTCAGGGAATTTTAAGTCAACAAGTCCCTGACTCAGAAAAGGCTGTACTAGAGGCAGCTTGGCCAGTGTGAAGAATTCCCATTGGTTTCATAGACTCAAATATCAATCTCACCCAAAGCAACTCACAAAACATCCAGAGTTAAATTATATGTTATCAAGTCAAGGTGACATATGAGGACAGCCACTGTAGTTTGGTTGGAAGGCATTTCAAAGAATTTCATGTCTATTACATGTGCAATACATAGTGTAATATAACCCATAGTACAATGTAACACCTAATAAAAATATATGGATCTCTTTTTAAATCTTTAGCCCAAACCATTATTATAAAATATAACAATCATTGTCATATAGACACATATCTAAAACATGTTTATATTTATCTGTATTTATATACATGAATGTATATAAAATATATATGTATGTAAAATGTCACATAAAATTTTGCTTTAATTTTTATTCCTTTTCACAAATAATTGATGAAATTTGGAGTAAAAATGTTCAGTTATTATTGGACCTTTCTGTGCATGTAGTGTAGTGTTGGGGCAGTCTCTTGTCTTAACTTTTATTTTTTTAAAGCTCCTTCTCTTAAATACATCTAAATGATTTCCTCCCCCTTTACAGCCAAGTCTGAGTTCAGACACTATACCACAGTGGGGTACAGACTTGTTCTGCTTCTGAATCATGGCTTTACCCTATGCTGTCCTGAGAGGAGATTTGGGATGTCAGTTTCTTATTCTGTCTTCAGTCATCATGGTTATTGGTAGCTTGAAATTGATCTTGGGGGGATGAATAGTTTATAGCTCAGAAGCTGAAAAGCTCTACAAAACAGGCTTTTTGCTTTTATTTGTATTCACCATTCATGATTACTAGCTATTAAGAATAGAACACTGGCCTTAGTGTTTATAAAAAGCATAATCTTGGCCAAAATTTTGAGGTGTTTTAATATCATGAATATAAGATTCTCATCTCAGTTTCTTTCACTGAGAAAATGTACGTTATATATAATGTGATAGTTGTATTAAGTTCCTTAGTAAATACTTTCTTTTATTGATTTTAAGTAACTTTCACTCTTTGTATTTAGACAATTAAGATATCACTTTAAATACAAAGACTTTGGGATTCTAGGATTGTTTCCTGGCTGCCAGCATTTCTTCATTATGTGCTTGTTTCCAGGAATGAAACAAGCTATAGGTCAAAAACAACGGTACCAAGAAACTACGGCCCAAAAGTTCCAGTGCCATGAGATAAAATAAATTTTCTCTCTTGTTTTTGAAATAGATAGTATCAGTTACGTTGTCACAGTGAGGGATAGTTGACTAATGTAAGAGAATGAACGGGAAGGGCACAGAGGATTTACATCTTAATCAATGCCCACAGAGGATGTTGGACGAGATCTTCACGTCCAGTAGCTGTGCTAATGACAGCTCCACCCTGTAGTGAAAAGTACAGATCCTAAGAGAAGCACTCATGACTCAAACAACCTCCATAACCCTAGAAAGACCAACAACATCATTCAATGACAGATCACAGGAATTTCCCTTCTGGCTTTCAAGCACCTAATCAGGTTCAGTCTCCCAGTAATTTGATCTGAGTTTATGGAGCATTCTTTTTAGGATATTTAATCTGTATTAGGTCAATCCAGGGGCAGCAAAGATGGTTTCCATAGAAAAATAAAAGTAAATAAATCAGAGACATTTATAGAAAAGCAAGGGAAATGAGCATGAAAACCCAGGTACCGTTTCATGGGTTTCATTGGCATTTCTTGTAATTTCCCAATAACCTTCTAGTAACCCTGCCCCTTTCTCTTTGAACTTAGCATGACCGTATGTCTCTTCCAGAAAACTAGATAATTCCCAGGCAAGAAAGTCCTGTTTGGCGTGAGTGAGTACTGAGCAAAATTAAGGAGAGTAATATTCACAATGTCTAGAAAGCATCACAACTCAAAACCAGAATCATGCTACCCCTTGGACATGTTAAAAATTCCACAACAGGAGAGAGTTGGGAAGCTGCCATGTGGGAGGCACTTCTACTATGCTTGGCACTAATGTTTTATTTGTTCCTAGAAAGATAAATGTTTTAATAATAAAATCTTCCTTTTAAAAATATTCAAGTCTTTCTTCTATTTCATCTTTAAGAATCCAAAAACCAATCTTATGAAAAAAAAAGATTTAATAAATGAATGGGCGGGGCGATGGTGGCTCATGCCTTTAATCCCAGCACTCGGGAGGCAGAGGCAGGCGGATCTCTGTGAGTTCGAGACCAGCCTGGTCTACAGAGCTAGTTCCAGGATAGGCTCTAAAGCCACAGAGAAACCCTGTCTCGAAAAAAAACAAAAAATAATAATAAAAATAAAAAAATAAAAAAAGTAAATGAATGGTTTATAATTTTTGGCTGCATTTGGCTGTGGGTGTAATAAATACCTATTAAAAGAAACAATAAAGGGAGTTGAAATCAACAAAAAATAATATATTTTTAAGGTTGATTCTTTTTGAAGCCTAAAATCCAAGATTGTCAGAGCACTGTAAGCTGGATGAAGCATTTCTTCAATTCTAAACACACTTTCTCAGAAGAAAATGGAAGACTAGTTCCTATCAGCTTTAACATTTTACCAGTTTCATAAATACTGAGAAACCATTGTATGCATTTCAATATTAAAAGTGATCTTTACTTACTTACATTACACTAACTGAGATTGGCTCAATAATTGTAGCCAACTGGTAGCCATTCTCACAGCCATGTAAAAACATTTGTATTGCTGGAGTGTGTGTAAGATTTTGTTTTCAATTTAATAAATCACAGCTTTTGTGATATGGTGACTGTATTGTTTGGGCGAAGTCAAAGCCAGTTTTTAAAAGTCATCTGCAAATATCATTTAGTGGAAGAATGTGCCACAGAAAATGGTAATACTTAGGTGTTTGGGAATTTAGAGATAGAAGGCTAGAAAACAAAGTAGAGAACACACACAGCTGTGAGAGTCTAGTGGACACCCATGATTGCTCTGCCTTTTCTAAGGAAGAGTTAGATAAGAGAAGTGTAGTCTTAAGTTTTGGAGAAGTAGTGTTGGAACATGCAAATATTACCGAACAATATATCTTCATCATTCTTGATAAAAGAAAAATTAATATGGGTTTCTGTTGGTTGAATTCTGGGATATATTAGAATTTATAGGTTTATCAGAATCTATTTAAGCAAAAGATCAATGAGCATTTTCTAGAAGAATGCAGACGGTAGTCAGAGTTTGCTGCCAATGGAATGAACCTTGAGATCCTTTCATGGATCTCTGATGATCTCTTGGGTGCTGCGTAGATCAAACGTATTTGGAGCTATTGGTTCCCTACCTGCCATACCAAATGCTATTTTTAGTTGTAACTTCTCTGTTAAGAGTTCATATGTTGGAAGGTAGGGGTCTTGCAGTCATTTTAAAAGGTGGTGAGACCTGTGTAAGAGCCTACATGGGAGGCAAATAGGACATTGAATAACTCCCACAGGAAAGAGATGCTTGTTTTCGTGTGAAAATTGTTAGACAAAGAGTGAGAGAGTGTTGAATGACTTCCTGTCTCACTATGAGGCTGCTTCTTTTCATACGCATTCCAACCATCACATTGCCATCCTCAGTAAAGTCCTTACTAAAGCTGAGCTGACAACAGCTCCATTTTCTTGAGCATCTTCAGCTGTGAGCTAAAGAAGCTGCTTAAACTGTTATCGTTTGATCCTTGTTACAGTACTGGGAAGGGCAAGGTCACAAGGGTTCTGTCCTCAAGCATGAATTAGTATTACGGTTATGTCTATGTGTGTTTGCTCTTGATTTCATTCTGCACACTGGCCTTCACCAGACCCTGGTTCCGTGACCTTGAACTTTCCAGCCTCCGGGTGTATGAGAAATAAATTTCTGCTCTTTCCAAATTACGCAGGCTATGCTGTTCTGTTATACAGCCTTAAAAACCAATGAACAGACAAACACATTATAAAATTACAAATTTACAAACCAAATAGCCTTGATTCCTGTTCACTTTTAGTGCCACACGGTTTTCACACTTTTCTCACTACAGACCATCAATGACTTGACTCATCTTTAGCAGAAATCTTGATTAATTATTTACCTAGGTAATTTGCTGTGGCTCTCTGAATAAAGAGGAAAAATAGTCTTCCTTTTGCTGGATCACTTCTGATGGATGGGTTTTATTTTCTCCTCTGCATAACTCAAAAGGAACATGTGAGCAGCGGTTGAAAGCCTACCCCAATTATATTGCACTTAGAGCATCTGCAGAGCTGGTCTTGGAGTCTGGGCCAAGGAAACCACAGCTGTGAAGCTCTACTCTTGCTCCTAGCACAGATGCTAAAGCAGATGGAAGGGCAGGGATCATCTGTAGAAAAGCTGCAGATCTGCAAGCGAGTGGAGAGGGAAAGGCCCAACAGACACTGCTGAAACGCTTAGATTGATAGGCTCTTACTCCCGGGAGCAGCAGAGGCGACAAACTGCCCAGTCTGAGCCACAGACAGCAACATGATGAATGGTGTGCAAGCTGTGGTCTTCAATCCCTCTGCAGCTATGATCCTCTCTCCCGTCAGGCGTCCATTTGGGTGCCCTTGCTTAGAAACTGTTCTGCTGGTGTTTCAAATGCCGAGGCAAACAGTTCGGTTCAGGTTACGTGCCAATATACAAGGCTATTCTCAGTAGCGGGATCGAAAGAATAAATCTAGGACTACTAATCTGCAAAAGAAAAAAAATTATTAAATATTCCCTCCCTGGAGAGAAATAGCACTTTTCACGCTGCTGTGCTAAATTTACTGCAGGACTATGCGTGCTAAAACATCGCTTCTGAAAATGCACCACCGGGTGGGAAAGGTTGACAGGATGATTATGCTTGAGGGGCCACTGTTATCTATGTCCTTTGGACAGTAGTTTGGAAAAGCTTCAGAGGCACTAATTAATTCTGCCCCACAGTAAGGGGTGGGAACCACTGGCCCAGTAGGAGGCTGAGTTACCCAACTCTGTCTGAGGTCAGAGAACCAGGAAAATAGTTCGGGGGTTTGTTTAGGTTGATCCTCCAGAAAAAAAAAAAAAAAAAAAAAAAAAACACGGCTCTTTAATCTTCCTTAGGGTTATAAAGTCTTTGGCCCCGTGCAAAACATTTCATCCTGTGCAATTTTCAGCTCTTCTTACAAGTCAAATGGAGCAGTAGGACGGATCGAATCATTCTAAAGATCACTAGACATTCATTCTGAAAATGCTGATTATAGACCAACAATATCAATTCTCAGATTCTTATAATCACCCAAATTTTGTTTTGAATACAGTTGAGATTTATCTATTGTATTTCATATAGCTCCAAATAAAGACCTTATGGGATACCTCCCACTCTGAAATTCCAAAGCAAGGATAGCCTGAATTCCTGATGGGTAGAGTGGGAAAACTAGTTTTACGAAAAGAAAAGAAAAAAAAAAGCACAAACAAACAAACAAAAAACTAAAAAGGCAGTATCTTCAAATAAAAAAAGACTGCGGAGCTTTTGATTAGATAATTTTTTGCTTGAAAATATTTTCTAGATTTTTAAATTCATTCAGTTATAATTTAAGTATCATATATGTACTTAAAATACTTAAAATAGAAAATAATGACAAAGTCATTAGGGGTGGATGTGCCCATAGATTAGCGCATCTCTTCATGCTCATCACAGAAGCTTCTTTTCACATTAGATGGGGATTAAGGCAGTGATAGGAGATTGTAGAGCACCCAGCCTTGTGTGGGACATGCATGTCGTACATAACCAGTCCTCTCTGTGGGCTCCTGGCAGAGGGTGTGGAAAGAGGGCCAGAACCAGTGCTGGTGTATGCCTACAAGGAAACAGTGTCTTCTGGGTAGAACAGGACACGTGCTGTCGCGGTGGCTGTGGCAGTATGCACAAGATCTGGGCAAGTTCAAGACAGCCCAAGTCTCAACATGGAGAGGGGAGGTGAACATGAAGTCTCACCACTACATTACGAGCTACTGTCAATTGATAGCTCTCCGGGAGAAGGATAGCTTGTTTTCTCTAAGAGCGTTGCCCTTGGCAACTTGCTCACATACTTATGAATATATTGGCAGCAGAAATTGGACCTGATGGATGAAAAAATAAGGGGACACACAGTCGGGTGAGTTGTGCAGGAATTCAGTGCACCTAGGTATGAAAGGAGTTGGGGGAAGGGAGTAATATAATCAAAATACATTGTACAAAATACTCAAAGATGAACCACAAGCATATACTTAAGTACTTACTTAACGAAAGTTGGGCTAAGTATTTCACATAAGTTGGTTTATTGCTCCTTGACTGCTAGATTAAAGAAAGAGTTATGAAATTTATATAAAAATCTATCATTAAGTATAGTAATAGTAATGTACTATGTTAGCAGTACCTAGCATGGGGCTAGGTTTGGTACATTTAGAATATTATATGGATTAATCTTCGTTATTTGATAGGATGATAAATTTTATAACAGAGTAGGATTACTAATAATATAGGTTTTCTGTTTATTTTTTTTTGAGACAGTGGAAGTGTAATGGCCAGAATTTATGCTTGTGTGTATGTATGTGGGTGTGGGTGTGTTTGTCTCTGTGTGTGTGTGTGCTTGTTTGTGTGTGTAGGGTGGAGGGAAGGGGGAAGGAATAGTAGGAGAGATCACAGACTAGAGGAAAGTGGAAAAAAGAATTTAATCTTAACTTGCTAAAATAGGCTTTCAGGAAACTGCTCAAGGCGTAGCTGTTTGCACATGATAATTTATAGGCAATGATTAACATGTACTGGAAATTAACCTTTACAAATAAATTTCTATCATATACTCTAATTAATGGTTGCCAACCTTCAATCATTTAGAAAAATATTGAAACATTATTTGGGATGTAACTGAACTAACCTAAATTATGATTTGTATTTGTCATTTACATAAAACTGACAATATTTTAAAGTGTTCATACTCCAAATAGTGAACATCTGGGCTGATAATTCATGCTATACTAATTTGTTTTCTTCATGAATTTGGACTGGCTATATAAGTATATCATAGCTATTTATCTGGACATTGGGAGGTGGGCTAATATCTTTCTTTAATACATTTTATAATGACATGGCTAGGATAATATTAAAAATAATCAACCTTCAAATCTTTGATATATTCTTTTCCTGACACACTATTTTATGATCTTTTTGGATTTATTTTTTGATGTATGGAGGTTCTTCTGTCTATGTGTTGCTTTCATTGGTTGAATAAAGAAACTGCCTTGTACTTTTGATAGGGCAGCCCTTAGGTGGGCAAAGTAGACAGAACAGAATGCTGGGAAGAAGGGAAGTGTGGCAGATGCCATGATTCTCCTGCCTGAGAGAGATGCTGGTTAGACTCATGCCGGTAAACCATGTTAATGGAGATGGGTTAAACAAATATGTGAGAGTTAGCCAATAAGAGGCTAGAAATAATGGGCCAGGCAGTGATTTAATTAATACAATTTCTGTGTGGTTATTTCAGGGTTTAAGCTAGCCGGGCAGCAGGACGCTGCCCGCTCTGCCTTGTACTACAATTTTTTATTCTTTCAAACTAAAACAAAGTTTCCAAAACATTATAGTAACTCATGAAGTACAGTCCATATTGTATCTGTGTTCTTCATTACTTAAAGATGGAAAAATGAAGCCGGGCAGTGGTGGCACACGTCTTTAATCCCAGCACTCAAGAAGCAGTGCCATGCAGACCTCTGTGAGTTCAATGATCAGCCTGGTCTACTAGAGCTAGTTCCAGGACAGGCTCCAAATCTATAGAGAAACCCTGTCTCAGAAAAACAAAAAGGAAAAAAGATGGCAAAATGTTTGCAATGTAATAATGAAATGCTGGCTGCCTCACCCAAACCACTGATTTTGCTTTCTCCTTTGTCCTCGTTTCCACGCGCATCTAGGCTCACTGGTGGAGCACATGATCTAGATTATAGCCCTTTTAAGTGCGAGCTGTGAACCCATGTGGCATCTCATAACTGAATGTGGGAGCCATGAAGAGTTTGGCCACAGTTTAACATTTCTGAATGTGAAAGACTGCTAATAACTCAAAATCAAAGAAGCAACAAATCTGAGGTGTTTCTGGCAGAACTCTATTCTGTCCACTGCATTGCGACTTCACAGTAGCACCGATTCTGAACACAGTATCTATGCACCATGTTCTGTGCAAGGTGACACCACATATTAGCAACCAACTTGCCTGAAACACCTTGGCTCAGGTTTCAAACATGATGACGATTGTGATTTGAAATGTTTCCTTGTACACATAAAGTTTACTGCTCTTAGAGAAACGCAGTGACCTAATAATTGAAAAAGACTTAATAAAATCTTTTATTGACTCTTTGTGGATTTCACATCATGCATTCCCATCCTAATCATCTCCCTGTTCCCTGGCATCCACCCTTTGCCACTGAAAACTCCCCCTCCCAAACAAAACCAAATTTAAAAGAAAACCCCAAAGACAAACAAAGAAACAAAACAAACTCAAAAGAGAGAACCTTGTCATGGAAGCTGTAGTGTGGCTCATTGAGTTACACACTTTACCCTTTAGTTCATCTTTTCTTGCAAGTGTTCATTGCACAAGTCATTAGTCTGGCTTGAGCACTCTGGCTTCTGGAACACCACCTAATGGTCTCCCCCTGGAGCTCCTCTTGAATGCCCTGTTCTTATTGTCCTGTGTCATAGAGATCCTGCTGTTTTGGATCGGTAGGTTTCTCGCCTTCACCTGCCCCAACTGTTCACAGATTCATTGCATTTGGGGTAGGCCAAAACATAGCCCTTGTAACGGGCCTGAGCCGTGGCTGGGTTGGTCAGCCCACCAGCTTTTCCTCCTCATTACTACCTGAGCAAGCTCTCCAGCACTGCCTCTGCTTGCTTTCCCATTGTAGCAGGCAGCAAGGAGCTGGCCAGTTCTCCAGATCTAAGGTCCGCAGATCTGGCTCACCCACATTCCCAAATCCAGGGCCAGCTCTACTGTTTTGCCCGGGCCAGGTGCAGAGCCCTTTCTCTCCATTGTTGGAGAGGTCATAGAGTAGGGAGGGTGGGGTCAGCTCTCCCACTCTCAAGCCTTCAGGCCTGGCTCCCCTGTTTACCCCACAACAAGATCAGCTGTACTGTGCTGTCCAGGTGGGGTGCAGGGTCGTGTCTCCCGTGTGCTGCTGCTGCTGAGGGACAGGGCTTGCTCTCTCACTTTCATGATCCTGGGGGCCAGCTCTGGCACGTAACAAAGGCATTTTTCAATCACCTATGCACCCAAGACATATGAGGGGGAGGACTTGGTTGGCTATCCTGCTTTCTTGCCTCCGAGGTCTGTTCACCCGTCTTCTGTACCACGGGGTCAGTTCTAGAGTGCTGCCAAGGTGAGCTGCACACCTGTGGTGAGGGGTTGGGGTCATCTTTACAGAGTACAGGGGGCCAGGAGGAAGCTCTACTGCTGCAGCATACAGCAAGGGGCAGAGGGGACAGCAATCCCAGGCTCAGTGAAGTGCGGAGCTAGCTCAGCACAGCGTGGTTCCAATGACCCCCCCCCATGGTCCACGACATCATTGTAGACCCCAGCTGTAGTAAGACCATGGATCTACACAGCAGCCCTGGTGCCCAGATATCTCCATGGCCCAAGGTGGCAGCATCAGTCACCTAGATAAGTATGACCCTGGCAGCAGCATGGTCCTCAGACACTGACCCTAGTTTCAGGGTGGCTGACAAGACCCCGGTGGTAACAGGAGTCAGGAGTCAGGGACATCAATTCAGATCCTGACTGCTACAGGGCCATGGACTTAGACACGGCCCTTGGCAGCAGCGCTGGCCCTGAGGACACCATGGTTCTCAGAGCCCCCCATGGCCACAGGATGCGTTCCAGATCCCTGGCATTGGCATGGCCTTTGATGCTCTCAGGAGCTTTGGACATTAACACAGACCCTGGCTGTGACAGGACCACAGACCATATATGGTCCTCAGCAGCAGCCCTGGTCTGCATGATACCATAGCCCCAGTTGACAGCAGAGGGCACTCAAATCCGCTTGGCCCTGGCAGCAGCACTGCCTTCAAAAAGCAACATGGTCACAGATAGCAGCCTAGACCCTGGGTTTTCATATGGCCTCCTGTGGCATCACGGTTCAGGGTCTTTAACTCAAACCACGGACCCAGGTGTGTCCTTGGAAGCAGCCGGAGCCAGGATGCCACCATGGTCCCAGGTGGCAGTGCAGGGCACCCAGATTGGCATGGCTCATGCAGCGTACAAACATGGCCCCAGTTGGGGGCCTGAACCACAAGTTTCCGCATGTTCCTCAGTGGCAACAGGACCCACAGATATCAACACAGGCCCCTTCTGCTGCTGCTTCAGCTCCTCCGACGAAGACCTGGCTCTAGGCAACAGCCCAGACCCAGTCTCCACCTGGAACTAAGGTACTCTGTCTTCTGCTGTGTACTGCATGTCAGCTGGGACTCTTTCATTTCCCTCCTATCATGTTCATATTCTCTTTGTCTTCTTGGAATAGAAGCATATTTATAATAAATGTATTTCTAATACCGTTGTTAATTTTACCATATTTCTGAGTACGTTTGCTTTTCCTCCTTTTGGAACCTTATTTTTCTACTTTATATGTCTAGTGCTAATTATGGCTTTCAAAATACTGTAAATTTACACGTTGTTTGTTAAACTTAATAATGTTGAGGTTATATTTTGCTCTGGGACACTTCTTACAATTAGTTTGATATGCTTGCATTTTCTCTTTTCTTTCTTTCTTTCTTTGCTGAAGAAAGAGAGGTTTTTATTCAAAGGCTAATTAGCATGTACTTTCAAGGCTCTGGACTCCACCCAGAGTTCTTTATATTAGGGTGGTCTGTTTTGACTTTGCCATCATAAGGCAGTCTTTATGCCAGGAGAACCCTTCAGATACTTAGATAGAAGAATGAAGTATTCAGCCTTGTTCTATGCAGTCCTGTGCCATTTCACGGTACTTGGCATGGATCAGTGTTAGTGACTTAAAGATCTCCCTGTTTTAATCTTCAGATCTTTCTTTTACTTTCCTACCCCTCTGCGAGTCTTCTGCACAGATTCCATCCAACTTCTCACCAAATTGACAGGTTTCCATAAAGTAATAAATGCTGTCAAATCTGTTTTATTCTTCTTTATCTACGATGCTTCCCCGAAGTTCCTCCCTGGAGGTCAGCCAAGCAATGTTGTTGCTCACATTGGCTTCCTCCAGGGTTGTTATCTGCTGTCAAACAGCACAAGATCTGAAAATCATTATTCCACCTGCTCTCCCCTGTTTTCTATTTGAAATGGAACAGGTGAAAACTATCAAAGCACTAATCACAAACTGGTGTGTTTGCAAAATTTACTTTTCATGTATCAAAACTAAACTAAACAGATTTTATGTACTGAAGCAAAAGTGAAACATGCCCCGGCAGAGCTAAAGCATGCATGAGCAGCCCATTTCTATTGGGTTTCATCGTTTGAGGTGGTGAGGATGACTGACCAGATCTCTTCCTGAAGGAGCAGGTCCCACTGAGATTCAAATTCCGTTCTTTGGATTCAGAGTCCAGACCAATAACCATTATAACATGGGAGCTGGTGTGATTTTTATATACTAGTAAGCAATTAGAATTGAAGAAGAGGTAACTCTGACCCAGCATGACCAATATCACATGTTCTTTATGGAGATTCTGAGGTTCCTAGATCTAGTTCTTCAGATGTGAGTATATAACCTATAGTAACTATAGAAACAAGGAAAGTAATAAAGAACCATTTGTTTCTGTGTGTGTGTGTGTCTTTGGGTGTGGCAATAGACAGGGGAATAGCAGAGCACAAAAGGTTGGAAGGGGAAAATGGAAAAAATAGGGTAGGACTCTAATTAGAGATGGTGATCAACATAAATACAAAAATTAATATAGAAAAAAGATAAAAGGTCAAAAAAAATCATAAAGAATCATGTTATTAACTACCTAATTAAAATACCTATAATACATGTAATTCAGTGTATACATATATAATTTAAATGACATTTTCTCATCTGGGCTGACAACACTCTGCCAAGAGCCAAAGATCATCTAAGAAAAAACACAACACCAGATATGAGAAGGTCTCTTTTGACTTGTTGGTTGGGGTTGTCCAAGAGAATCCCAAGACATTATAGGCTTTTGATAATGACTTTGGTTGCCTTTACGAAGTAGAAATTAAGTCTCTATTCATGAAGATACTCTAAACGTAGCACACAGGGACCACTGGACCAGAGATAAATGACCTGGAAGTCTCCTTCTGTAGGACAAACTCTAATGGCACTAGAAGGCATCATGTAAGCTTTCAAAGGAAGGAGAATCAATAGCTCTACCCAGCCATGAACCCTACGAATCTCATCAGCAACCAGGTTGGCACAATATCCCTAAGGTTGTAGTAGTATCACACTGCAATGGCTATTTGTGGTTGTCAGCTTGACTAGATCTGAAATGAACTACAGTTCAGATGCTGTTTGAAAATTGGGTATTGATTAAAGTCCCTGACTAAATTAAGTTCATGAACTGCCATATTTTTTGTACTACACATATCCATGTAAACTTCGGTAAAGACTTGTTTTGTACCATGCCATGTTCAATTGTTTATTTTTCTAGATTTTAAACTTGGTAAACAATTTCTACTGTTTTTTCTTCTTTCTGCTATTATGTTTTATATGTCAGTGTATTGTTGCTGAAATAGATCAATGTTCTTTCCCTGTTTAGGTTGAAAATATTCTGTTGAAATTTTTGTGAAATCTTTTCCTCAGAAAAATGAAAGGAGATCTTCTTAGGTTATGGCCATTAAAATGAGACCTGAAACTCATGTATTTCATCAGATAAGTAACTTTATATGAAATTTATGAATCAAATTTATGTATCTCATCAGATAAGTAGCTTTATATGTAGTCTGTGTTTTTTTTAAACAGACCATTTTATTGGGGAAGAGCCTGTGACTTCAAAAAATATGAGAATTTGACAATTTCAATCTTCAAAAAATCTTATTTTTTAATAACATTTCAAAACAAAACAAACATATTTTATACCTGGATAGAATTAAGTTTTGATTTTTAAAGTCTTTTGGGGACTGTATGAAGGATATTGTAGTACATTTTTTTAAAGTTAAAAATAGATTCTTCACTCATACAACATATCCAGACCACAAATTCCTCTCCCTCCAGTCCTCCTAGGTCACCACCACTTCCACGCTCCCCCAGATCCTCTCCCTTCTGTTCATTAGTTAGAAAAGAGCAGGCCTCCAAGAGATGACAGTAGAACATAACAAAACAAGATGCAATAAGATTAGGCAAAAGCGGGGTAAAATCAGAGACATTTTGGTTCTGAAAATGTAGAGGTCAGAAAATTCATAATATGCAGGTCTGCTGATTTATTTTTGTTTTAAATTTACAGTTTAAGAATTTGGTTTTATATTATATTGTCATAACTTAATGCAGTGTAGACTTGGGAAACAAGAACATTTATCCCTTAACATTAATACTTTCTGAGTTCATTGAGCATTTTTTTGCAGTTGTTCCAGGCACATGCATATACTGGTATTTGTAAATATTATTAGAGAAAGTGCATGAAGACACATTTAATTTATACATATATATATACATATATATATGAATATGTGCACAACATGAATACACAACATGCAAACTGTTTAAACACACAGACATATAGCACATTACCCTGTGTATACATGTGAATTATGTGCAAAGTCACTACAGAAATGTTTTTTCTTTCTTTTTGTCAAGAAATAATTTGACTTGTGGTGTCTACTGTGCTTATATTTACACCATTTTTCTCTGCAATCTTACTCTTCCCACATCCTCTCTCTTAGCATTGCATCTGACTTCATGGATAAGTGTTACCAGGAACTTGGGTGAGGCTGAGTCTTATTTTCTCAGACAGTTTCCCTTTTTCTGACATCCTTAGGTCTGAGATTCAAGTGTTGTAAACAATTTCATATTGTAATATCTATATCTTTAAAATGGAAGAAAAATATTTTGAAATGGCTTTAGCTGCAGAGAGGAGCAGGTGGAGAGGACTTGGGCATAGGAAATCTCATATGCTTCAAGGACAACAATTTTATCAGGAACCCATGAACCTCTGCTAACCCTTCATTTGTGTCTGCTTCTTATTGCATATCAGATTTATTTTTTCCATGCTTAAATATTTTCATGTTCAATCCATATCTTAATGTTTTCATGCTCAATCCAAGTCAAATGTGTCCATATTCCACCCTGTTGATGTATCCCGATAAGAATGATATTATTTTTCTTAATTGCAATTCTAAATTTCTAGAAGTATGACAGTTATGGCTCATTTGGGGTACAAGTTGCTCTCCTGACTCAGTGTATGACAAGCAATCATACACAGCTTCATGACTCCCACAACAAGAGATTATTGTGAGTTGGGCAGGCATACCAAAAAAGTTTTAGTTGTAGTTCACACTGGGAACACAAATCTTGACCATCATAACTTATACACGTGCTGTTAAAGTAAAGTAAGCACACGGTCTGTGATAAATGATTCTCTTTAATTCTTTAGTTTTCAATGTGTAATGTTATATGTTTTGTTTTATAAAAACTAAAGTAAATAAAATATTGTAATAAATATTAAATTTATTGAAAAGGAGCAACTATCAAATTACCTCAGAGATGAGGAGTAATAATCACTATGCATGATAAAGAAAGAAAAGATTTGGAAATTGCTTTTCCATCATTAAAAACTGAATAGATGGAGATAAAGCTACTCAACAGAAGAATGTGAAGAACTAAAAAGACCTGAGAAATATGTCATTCTCACCATCAGTCAATGGCATTTTTCAAGTTTAAATTTTAATGTCCAACTGGCAGAGATGCTATGATTACATTTAATTCAAATGTCATTTATATTTCCTGGTTCCTAAAAAGAATTCTTTGGGGAATGCAGTTGAACAAATGTTTAAAGGATGGAAGCCTTCTCAAATAAATTAGCACAGGATTCTTATTTCAGGATGGAACACTAACAATAACCTAGGTGATGTGAATGTTTTTATATTTCTGCGGATCCTTTTTTTAAGTGACTCCAGGGAGCAAAGCCCACATGTCCAAGAAAATGCAGTTGGTACTACACAGAGCACACAGAAAGATGCCTGAGCATTTCATACTGTACTGTTTTGTCCAGTGAAGATTGCAGATAGCTAAGAAATTTGATAGGAAAAACTATGAATTTATTATTCATAGGTACAACCTGAAAAAAAAAGTGTTTAGGAGATGCTATCAGGATCTTTGTGTCTGGGAATGACTGAATGTCTCCCATGTCATGAAGCAATGATATACATAGGAATGTTTATATCAAACTTCCTTTGAAATGAACCGTGGAAGTAAGATATTGAAAACTAGTGAATCACAAGAAAGCTCAAAGGTAAAAGAATAGTTTCAGAAATGTCCACAAGAAACTGAGGGGGTCACAGAATAATAGCTAATGCCCCAAATCACTGGGTATGTTACAAAAATTTTCAGAATGATAATATAATCACAAGAACCTTACAAAATCATATGGGATTTATCGAGACACAAAATTCCGACTGACCATTCAAGACAAAAATATAATGCCAGTACATTTGATTCTTTTGTTGTAGAAAGCATGGCATGTACCTATTTTGAACCTAAATCAATAGGCATATATTTTAACAACTTCATTGTCTTAAAATTAATGCATAAACAGTATACAATACATAATTTTATGTGTTTAGACATGAAACCATTCATGTTCTAGTATAACAATTTATTTTTTAAAACTTCTCAAGTTTAAAGCACAGTTAGAAGTATAGTATAAGCAATCCATTTCTTCTGAAGTATTTGAGAGAAGAAAATGGTTAACTGAATTCTCCTACACACAACACCTCTATGTAACTGCAATGCAGACACAAAGTCGGATGTTCAAACCAGGAAAGTACTGCCATATTCCTCAGGCCACACTTTGGTATTGCTTACTCAAGAAGTGTTTGTTTCAGTTGCAATATGATCCAGATAGGGCAATTTACATGGTTTATTCTCTTCCTTTTGTAACCTTGAGGCTCTCTAGGCCACCTGGCATTTCATCACTACATGTTGTAGGATCATCACAGATAAGAGCTCATATTCTTATTGCATCATAAAGAGCAGCATGTGCTTTCAGTTAATGAACAACTGATAGGAACCCACTCTAAGATTGAGGAAGTACAGCCATCTTTCCTTCAAACTTTCAATTAATTTTATTTCATGCATTAAGTTTCATATTTTACTTATCAAGTTATAATCTGCCACTGTTGTAACAATTTGTCTCATTATTCCTGCTAGGTTTTTGTTCTGCAAAAGACCTATAGAATATTGAATTAGAAAATTCCATAATAATTCAATAGGTTTCTCTGTGTTCTTGTTATAGCATATTAATTTGCTGAATCATAAATAGCCTTGCTTTATACACAGTGATGATTAAGGAGGATCTATTTTATCTATAGCAATGGTTCATTAACATTGTTTTTTTGTGTGTGTGATGTGTGAGTGCATAGTATTGTGTGGGGGTGTAGGTATATGGGTGGGCAGGTGTGTTCACCTGCAGGTGCTTTTAAAGGTCAGAGGCATGTAGGCCAGATCTTGATATCAGTTATCATACTATATCACTGTCCATTTTTTTTTCCTTTTGAAAAAATGTTTCTCTCAGAACCAGGAACACACTGGTTTTCTAGACTGCCTGGCCAGTGAGTTCCAGTGATTGTTTTGTTGCTGACTCTTATGTGGTTGTTAGGAATTCAAACTCAGACCTTCATATTTCCTCATGAAAAATGCCTGTTCATGGAATCATCTCCACAGATCTTCAGTGTTTTCAATAAAATTGATTTTACTTCCAAAAGAGCCCCAACATCATGGCTGATCAAAGCTCATGTATTTTCCGCTTTAACACAGGTGACATCACAGATTCTTTTATTTTACCCAGGAACACTGGACTTCCTTGAGGCTTACAGGCCATTTTACACAGGAAATATAACAACATAAATGTCAAAATCATGGTGTCAAAAAACTGTAAACAAGATTCCTGTTTACAGTCTGAAAATGTCAACTACAAGGCAGATCTTTACAATGCTGGTCCTCAGCTGGGAGCATATATATTAGACAACTCAAATTTTTCCTGTTGTGTTTATGGCTGCAACTGTAAATGAAAGATTGATTTTGGAATTACAAGTAAAGTTTAATGAGTACAAAAACTCAGACATGTGGAATCTGAAATAGTTAAGACTGCTTGCATTTGGATATCCAAAATAGAACATCAAATAGTTCAAGTCCAATGAAGAGGGTTTCAATGACCCTTTGAAAGGCTCTCTTCATTCCCCAAATTCTTATTTTTTTTCTGGAATAAAGATATCTCAAATATGCATTATTTTATATGATTTTAGAACTTTTTCAATATGTGACACATTTTTATTTATATTCTATCACCCATAATAAATTCCTGTAGAAATTTAGCCTCTATTTCAGGTCACCAGGTGACAAACTAAATATCTATTTCTGCCAAAAAATAATATTGAGAGAAAATATTCAGGTTTTTTCAAAGAAAAATTTTACGTGAGGAATAGGTTAAGAAGGTGAAGGGAGCTAGAAGCATTTGGAAAAAGTTATGGCCATATGCAAGGAATATAATTATCTCATTTGTGATTATCCTTCCTTCATTTCTTTTGTTTCGCTTTGCTTATTTTTTTTTTCATAGTTTGTTTGCATTTAAGTTTTATGAGATCTTGTAACTGGAGACTATAGCTTCATTCCTGGCCACCAGACATGAATAATCACATAGAAACTCTATTAACGATGACTCTGTTTGGTCAATGACTCAGGCATACTCGTAGCTAGCTCTTACATCTTAAATTAACCCATTTCTATTAATCTGTGTATCACCACAATGTTGTGGCCTACCAGTAAGTTCCTGGCATCTGTCTTCTTTAGGAGTTACATAGCATCTTCCTGACTTCCTTCTCTCTTTATATCTCTGTTCAATTTCCTACCTAGATTTATTCTGCTAAGCCATTGGCAAAAACAGCTTTATTCATCAACCAAAAAAATCAACACATATACTGAAGGACATTACACATTAAGATCTGATTATTTAATTGCCCCTATATCTGTGCTTATATAAGCCCTAGTTATGCTGTTTTGTTTTGCTTTTCAGAAAAAGTACTAGTGTTTAATGAGACTACTTGCTTGTTTCCCAGCCACCTGGTAGCTCAGATCCTAAGTAATCACACAGAAACTATATTATTTAAAACACTGTTTGGCCTAGCTTCATATTGGCTAACACTTATATCTTAATTTAACCATTTCTAGTAATCTGTGTATTGCCACATGGATGTGGCTTAGTGGGTAAAATTCCCAGAATCTGTTTCCAGTGAGGCTACATGGCTACTCCCTAAACTCCATCTTCCTTCCCCAGCATTCAGTTTAGTATTCCCTGCCTACCCCTGTTCTCCCCTGCTCTGCTATAGGCTCAAAGCAGTTTCTTTATTCACCATTGGTATTCACAGCACACAGAAGGTAATTCCACATCATACTAGACATGAAATTAGGTCCTCTAAATAGGCAGTTCTATGCTCAAATTCTGTTTCTGCTGCTGGCCCATTCTGTACTTGGAGGAGTTATGTAACCTTGCTGGAAGAGCATCCCCTTATATGTGTTGGAGCATGTGAAGTCCACAGTCTGGTAGGTGGAAGACACCATCTGAAATTCACATTAGCTGTGCTTGTGGAATCCACATCAAACCAAATCATACACAGTAAGTGAAATTTAAGTATTTATTTGATTATACAGAAAGCTTCATTATTGTTTTCAGAGGAAACAAAGCCTGGAGGGGCAAGAACTCTGCTGCTATTTAACAAGAAATGTTATTACAAAAATTAACTTCACAGCTCAGGAACTCACCCACACTATCAACAGACTTCATACCACCTAGACTGCAGAGTCACTGACCTCCAAGTGCTTGATTAGTACCAGAATCCCTTTTCCAGTTAGGTTATTTCACACTGTGGTGAAGCTGTGGGCATGAGAGTAATGCATAATTTCAAGGAATTTTGGATGAGAAAAAGGAACATCATGTCCACATCATGGGCCAGTGATCAGACAGTTATTTGTATGTTTCGCCCAGTGCACATACTCTTCCTTGTATCTAGCAGATCTTGCACCCTAAGCTATGCAGCAAACATTCTGTGTGCATAGAATTTGGAGGGACATCTGCATTCATCAGCACTTGAGGCGAGAGAGAAAGATGACAGATCTCCCCCTTCTGCTCCATTTTCTTCAAGAATTCCTAAAATTTCACATGACAACCTTGAGTAAATGGAAATTGCTCAGATGTCCCATTGGCAGTCTTATGGGTTAGATCACAAATAATTTAACTTTATTCCAATTTCCTTTTCTGGACCAAAGTTTCTACATTAGGCAGTATTTGATGCTAGCTATCAGCCTGTTAGATTTTGGCTGCAAATCAGCTATGTCTGAAGGATTTGCAAAAGAAACGGGGAGGCATCAAATACAACATGACTAAGAAGACAAACATAACAAACCCTTGTAAAGTAAGAGCTGCAGGCAAGACAAAGGAAGTGTGGTAAAGATGCTAGATTCTAAACATTATTTATAAACACTTTGTAATTTCAGCTCTGGGGTGTTGAGGGAGGCCCTTCTGCTCCTCCAGCCAATACTGGGGTAAATATCTTTCCATGGAAAAGTTTGAAATACTAGCTTGCAAAACAGAGCTTAAATGATTTAAATTCACGCAATTTAGATTACATATTAAGCAAAACTCTCTTTTTGGGCTTAAACTGTTTTGTTATGTGTTTTTAGTTTCAGATGAAATATTGTTGATACCCTATCACATTACACAGATTAAAAACCACATGGGAGGTCATATGCTCTCTGAGAAGTAGATGGGAGTGGGAGAGGAGGTGGCAGGGCAGAGGAGAAAAGGAAGAGGGGGACTGTGGTTGGTATGTTAAATGAATAAAACATTTTTTTAAAAAAAAATCACATGGTTTGGGTCATTGCTATTCATTTGTTAATGGGGTTATTTTAAGTAGGTGTCATAGTTGATGTTAAGTAGGTTGACTTTGTAGTCATAGTCCATGGTATTTGTTATGCCACATAATGTCTATAGATATGTCTCTAGACAGAGTTAGTTGCCAAGTCATGTAAGATTTTATTTTATGTCATTTCTGTTCATTTACATAAAAGAACCTTGGAAATGAAAGTATAATAAACGGATGTAATTTTATGTGCATATATGATGTGTGTATGTCTCTGTGTATGCATGTGTGTGTGTGTTTGTGTGTGCATGCTACAATGCACAGGCTGGGTTCAGAGGAGAAACTCAAGTATTAGTCCTCAGGCCTCACTTTCTTCTTTGATTGAAGCAGTTTCTCTTGTTCAGATCTGAGTAGGCAAGGCTAGCTGGTCTGTAAACTTAGAGAGATTCTCATGTTTTTCCTCCATTCTAATTATTATTATTTTTATTATTGTTAACTTGACATAAATCTTGGAAGAATGATTCTCAACTGAGAAACTGTGTTACCATGCTAGCCTGTATGCATGCGTGGGGGAACATTTTCATGATTTCTAAGTAATATAGAAGGGACACAGTAGAAAGTCCCCTTCCTGAGTAGGTGACCCCAGGATAAGACAGGTTGTCGAGGAAGCCAGAGGAAGCAAGAGAGTAAACAGTGTTTCCTGTGCTCTCTACTTCAATTTCTTCAGTGTGATTTCATGGTCTCTGCTTCAGTTTCTGTCTACAGGTTCTTTCCCAAGTTTCTGCCATGTCTTCACTCAGTGATGGTCTACAACATGTTTTTTTTTTTAATTGATTTTTTAAAACAATCTTTTCTCATTTTACATACCAACATCAGTACTCTCTCCCTTCCCTCCTCTTGCTCTCCCTACCTTCCACACACCTCACCTCACATCTACTCCTCAGGGAGGGTAAGGCCTCACATGGGGGGGGGTCAACAAAATCTGGCACATCACTCTGAGGCAGGACCAAGCCCCTCCCCACTATATCTAGGCTGAACAAGGTATCCCTCCAAAGAAAATGGGCTCCAAAAGCCATTTCAAGCAGCAATAAGGATAAATCCTGGTCTCACTGCCAGTGGTCCCACAGGCTGTCCCAGCCACAATACTGTCACCCACATTCAGAGGGCCTACTTTGGGCCCATGTAGATTCCTCCCACTGTTATTCCAAAGTCAGTGAGCTCATACTAGCTCAGGTCAGCTGTTTCTGTGATGGAGGAAGGTCATTGGTTAATTATAATAAACCAACTCCTTGGCCTCATAGCTTAGAACATAGATGGGAGGAGTAAACAGAATAGAATTCTGGGCGGAAGAGGAAGTGAGGTCAGACTCTGCTCTGCTCCCGGAGAGACCCGACAGCTCTGCTCTCTGGAGCAGAGATGCCATGCTCAGCTCTGCCAGATAGACACGATAGCTATGCGCTCTGAGGCAGATGCATGAAGCTCAAACCCAGGATGGACGGAGGCTAGAATCTTCCCGGTAAGCGCACCTTGGGGTGCTTATACTCATTATTAGAAATGGGCTAGTCCAGGTGCGAGAATTAGCCTGTAAGGGCTAGAGTTCATGGGCCAAGCAGTTCTTAAATGAATACAGTTTGTGTGTTGTTATTTCTGGCATGAGCTAGCAAGCGGCCGGGGTGTTGGGGACGCAGCCCCACCGCTCTTATTTCAACATTTCTGTGGATATCCCCATCATGGTCTTGACTCAATTGCTCATATTATCGTTTCTCAGTCTCTTTGATTGGACTTTGGTAGCTTGGCCTAGTGCAAGCTGTGGATCTCTGAATCTGCTTCCATCAGTTGCTATGATGACAATTAAGGTAGTCATCAGTCTGATTACAGGGGAAGGCCAGTTCAGGTGCTATCTCCACTATTGCTTAGGGTTTTAGCTTGGGTCATCCTTGTGAATTCCTGGGAATTTCTCTGGTGCCAGGTTTCTTGATAGTCCCACAATGACCCCTTCAATCAAGATATTTCTTTCCTTGCTCTCCCTCTCTGTTCTTCCCCATCTCAGCTAACAGGTTCTATAATGTTTTCTTCCCCACTTTCCTTATCCTCTCCCCCTTCCCTTTTCTCTCCCTTCTCCACCAGCATCCTATTTTCTCAGGAGTTCTTGTCTATTTCCCCTTCCCAGGGGAATCTGTGTATGTCCCCCTAGGGTTCTCCTTGTTACCTAGCTTCTCTGTGGTTGTGGATTATAGGTTCATTATCCTTGGTTTTACAGCTAGTATCCACATATGAGGACATACTATGTTCATCATTCTGGGTCTCGGTTATCTCATTCAGGATTTTTTTTCTTGTTCCATCCATTTGCATGCAGATTTCAAGATGTCATTGTGTTTTGCTGCTGAGTAATACTCCATTGTGTAAATGTACCAAATCCACCTAAAACCTAAGAAAGCTAATGATGTGGGAAGTCCTTCTGTATATGTGTTGCTTTTAAATAAAGAAGCTGTTTTGGTCAGTGTCTTAGCAGAATAGAGCTAGAAGGGAAAACTAAACTGAATGCTGGGAGAAAGAAGATGGAGTCAGGGAGAATCCCTGTAGTCCTGCCAGAGACAGAAGCTGGATGGAAGCTTGTCAGTAAGCTATGGTCATGTGAGGATCCACAGATTAATGGAGATGGGTTAGTTTAGGTTGTTAGGAATAGCTAAAAAATGCTTATTTGGCTACTGGCCAAACATTTTTACAGATAATATAGTTTCTGAGCGATTAGTTCATAGTCTAGGCAGCTGGGAACGAATAAGCAGCATCAGACTACACATGTGTATGAATATTGGAGGATAACTTGTAAGAATTGGTTCCCCTTTTCCATTGTGTGGATTCTGGGAATCACACAAGCACTTTTGCCTGCTACTTCATCTCCTTGGCACATGAGGGTTTCATTTTTTAAGAGGTGAAAGGATTGACTTCTAGGATGTCAAGATATAAAATGAAAACGTTATGAAGTTTGCTATGATAATTTGTAAACCTAAAAGAGTACACTGCAGAGTTTTCTAGTTCACCTGTGATATTAGAAAGAAACCCTGTAGCTTAGAAATAAGCCTTGGGAATTAAACTCTCTACTTTTCAAGTATTCAACCTCCTCACATAACTCAGTAGCAGTGACCTGCTGAACAGTACACATGGTTTTAATTTCAATAATTACAGAGATTTTAAGAGAACAGGAATCAGAAATGTACTTAATAGTACTATAGTTAGGGCTTCAAACACAAGAGAAGCCTAGAGAAAGAAATGAAACCCTAGCATTCCTATGTCCTTGCTTTCCAAATTACCTACCTGTCTGTGTTTCCAGCTATTTTCTCATCTACCAGGGGGGAGGAACAATTACTGCCCGTCATACAAGGCAGAGCAGCAGAAGATCTGAAGTGCAATTGTCTAAGAACCTTCTTAAAAGCTCTCTGAAAAGGTGAGGGTGGGCTGCAGATGCAGAGGCTCCAGGCCTGGGTAGTAGACACAGTCCTATCTCTTTTTATTTTTAATATAGCCACTTCGGAAGTTTTACATATCCCAAATCACAAAGAGAGGACCACATTCTATGGATTCTTATGAGAAGCCTATAAAGACAGTGCTCTATAAAATGCATGTGGACTGCACTCTTGATATATTTTATCCAGTAAAATTTCAAAATATCATATGTTTCAGCTATTTCTAATAACACTGAAGCCATTTATTCTAAGCATCTGCAACTGTGTGCTCTGAACACCTGCAAATAGTGTTCTTGGTTGTACAAATTCAGCCTTACTTCTCCCCTCCTTAAAACAATTCCAAATTTGTAGTAAATCCTGTGTTCAAGACTTAGACAAGATTTTAAACCTCATCCATCTTGTTCTGAGCATTTGGCAAATCACTATAACAATCCAACATTTAGTCTTCAGTTCTCAAGTGCGTCAATTTTAACTGTATTCTATGCCTGTTTGGCTTATTAAACGAGATGATTTATATATTGTATCTAGTTCACAATAGATAGCACAGTAAATATTTAGTTATTAATCCATCAGGATTTACCAAGGAAATTACTAAGCAGTGCATCTCCAGTAATCCATCAGTCCTACAAAATCCTAACAGAGATAGAAAAATAGAAACATGCTTACAACTTTCATCCATAAAACAAATATTGAATGCTCCAGTGGAAATTTTTTCATTATTTTCATCCTGTGTGCATACAAACAAGAGTTAGAACTAAAAGTCATGGAAGGAAAATGGACACAGATTATGTTTTCAACACAAAGAATATGATTTTTAAGAAGAAATGTAACAGGTATTGACTAAACCATAAATGAATAGTCTTAGAAACAGTAAGTTTATGTGAGTTCTATCATGGAAGGTGATAAAACAAGGAAGTTATAGAAAATGGTGTAGTCACAGATGTGCTGGAGAAGAGGGAGTCCAAATATGTATGTAATTGCAGTCAGTAACAATTTCCTGATTATCATTTTATTGGTGGTTAAAGAAGAGGGTTGAATGTTTGTGCCACATTTCCCTTACAAAAGTCTTGTGTTCAAGTTTGCTTCCCAATATGATGGTATTTGGAGGTGGTGCTTGTGAGAAATAACTAGGTCAGGAGGGTGGAGGCTTTAGGATTGGGATAAATGCCTGATAATGATAGCTACTAGGTAACTTCTGTTCTCTCTGCTTCCTCTTATTCAGGGATACGTGAAGAAGGTATCCTTCTACATGGCAGTAAACAGGTCTTTATCAGAGACCAGATCTGTGGGCACTTTGATCACCTTCTTCCCAGTGTTCAAAGGGGTAAGAAATGAGAGTTTGCGACCAAAGTCTCTCTGTCTAGTGTACCTTTAGTACACCAATCTGATGTAATCCTCAGGCTACGAAACTTCCAGATGAGAATGGGAAGCACAGCATAAAAATAAAAATGAACAGAATAGTGGCTATGGAAGCAAATTTTAGTGCATTCAAATTACATTTGATAACAGAACAGTTCCTTTGCTATATTCATATGTCAGCAGAACTTGGAAAAGTTTTCATCATATTCCTCTACCCTCACACACACCTCAATGGAATCATTGTTTGAACCTGTGATATTGCATCCCTTCTTTGTTTGATCTTTTTTTTTTCTTAGTATGGTAGATTTTCTCAAGAAAAGAAAATAAGTACACACAATAATAAGACATCTAAGATAAATATGATTTATTGCTCTTTTAGACAATATTGGCTACTTTTGAAAACACTAATGAAAGACCATAATATTTGTGGCTTAAAGAATTCCTCTAGCCTATTTTCTAATTGATAAACCCATCTTTCTGTTAAGCAGAAATATTTTAAATTTAAAGATATTAGTACTATTTCTACCTGAATTTAGTTTCCCAAGTACTCATTGAACTTAAATCAAAGTAGAGATTCTATGTCAACATGAATGAGCATTGGAATTTTGAAGAGGTAATAGATTTAACCACCAGAAGACATCACCTTGCTAAGTAAAGCTGAAATATCTGGGAATAAGCATTTTGTGAATACAATCTATTACTGCATAATATTTTCTACAAATTGTCATTACAAAAACTCAGAGGCTTGATTATAGTCTAAATTTTACAATCTAGCATTGCTAATATCATTTGGTATTTTCAGCCTTTTTCTAATAGTTTCATATTGGACTTCTTTTTCCAAATGCATGCATTGGCCTAATAATTGTAAGCTGGTGAAAAGAATGACCGTAATAAAAACCCTAATTTCTAACAAGCAAAAGTTAATAGGGAATAAGAAGTGCAAAGAGTGGCACCAGGTGGTTCACAGGACCTTCAGGTAAAACAAATGAGATTTTATTAGGCTGACAGATACAATTTTTGCCCGTGTGTCAAGGGATAACAGGAGTGTTTATTTGAGTGGCTTATTAAACAGGCATGTTTAGCTCAGCAATATTACTCATCACTGGGCTTTTTAATCTGCCAAGAGATGGGGACCATTTGCACTTATGAACTGTGTGTAATTATGGTGATTCAGATTTTGGCTGATAATGAATCTTCCATCACAGTGTGCTTGCTCGGTCCTTTGTTGTCTGTTCTTCTAAGTGAAGAGAGAGCAAAGGGAATTCTACTTTGACCCTGGCTTGAGTGGAATATGGATGTCTATAAAAATATGAAGTATGCACCTCTATAAGCATTGCACTTGATTTTTTTTCTTTCTGTTTTCTGTTTTAGTTTCAGAGAGCGTAGAGAAAGTGTGTGTGCTATCTAAGGCGAATGAAGGACATTCATATTTCATACCAAAAGGTAGAGAAAACTGAAAAAGAATCTCTACGTGACCTTTATAAGCTGCAGCTTTCTAGGTAGATGGAGAGTAGGTTGTTGTGTCTCATCTTGCTCTCATTCCTCTGCAGTCTTTTTCTGGTATTGCTTCCTGTGGTCTCAGTCCCTATTTACTTCTAGCTACTCCACAACTACCTGGTACTATTCCATGTTGCCTTCTGTTCTTTATGAGTTCAGCTCCTCACCCTACAGATGAGATAATTCCATTCCTGAGAAGTTCATGAAACTTTCAAAACTGTAGCTGAGCACAGTTCTTTGTAACACTGTCAGCCTTTACACACAACCCTGTTCCCTTTGTGTTCTCTATCTTTCTCTGTCCATAGCTACGTGAACCTCTGATGATGTAGTAAAGGTTATGAGAGCTATTGGTATTTTTGCCTTATAGAACTTTCTATAATGAAAAAGAAACTATTGAAAGGATTGAATCTCAACTATGTTTTGTTTCAGAGACCATGATAGACCGGTGCTGAAACTTTTCTATGTAAGGATTTGGGAACTGGTTTTGCTACAGTCCTGTCATTTTCTTCCAAGAGAACATCATTACCCAACTCTGCTCTCCAGTCCTTCATTAACAATCTAATGGCGATGATGATGGGGATATACGTATGGGGGTTAGAGTGACTCATTCTTGCTTGCTGTCTTTGGAAAGAGTAATTTCGGTAGGCTGAGATTAGTTTTTATCAAATTTTTGCCTTGGGGGAGAGATACCTTCGACAAAGAATGATTTTTTTTTTGACAAATGAGTACCCATGCCCTAGTTTCCTGTGTTTGGAAGAACAATTCTCTATAATACTGGAATTATAAGCATGACAATGACTTCTCACTTGAACTTTCTTCTTCTTCTTCAAATTTACCCCTCCATGATAAAAGATGCTTTTCTGTCTACAGTGTGTCAGGTTCACAACTGAGGAATATCTCATTAAGCTTTCTAGCTTGTTTTTTTTTTTGTTACTCACAAATACAAATATTTAATCAAATATTCTCAAATATATTCCTGTTTGTAACATGAATTGCTTTATTATTTCATATTTCTCTTTCAGGTATCTTAAAATATTTGAAAAGAAAATTTTCTTTTGAGGATAGGAAGTATTCTAATTGGGAAAGAAACAATGGGTAGTTCTGGTTCTTCCTAGCATATGTCTTTAGGAATGGTCTCTCAGAGTAAAATATTGAGTACGTGTATGTGTGTGTGCATGTAGGAAAGAGAAAATAACCCCAATCCTAACAGAGGTCTTAAGAAAGACATGTAAATATTATTTTCAATTTCTAAGAAAGAATTGATATTATAAGATAATTTAAGAAAGAGGCTATTACTTTTCTATATATATTCTGAAAAGATGGAAAGCACAATTTTCCATTTGGTAGCTGGATTTCTGGGACAGTTTTAAGAAATGATTAAATACAAACAGAAAAATTGTAATATTTTACCACATATGTTAATATCTACTTACTAAAACCACTTTGTAAAATGTTTTCTGTAAGGGGCATAGCACATGCCTTTAATCCTAGCAGACAAAGAGAAAGGATGTCTATGATTTGGAAATCAATCTGGTGGATATAGTGAGTTCCAGGCCATCCAGGGCCACATAGTGAGACTCTTTTTAAAAAAAAAAAAAAAAAGCAAATAAATAATATTAACAACTAACTGATGTTGATGCTCTATTCATGAGATATATAATTGGTGTAGTTGGACAAAAATATGCTTGGACTGAGTTTGTAGACTTATGCCTTTCATCCCACATATTACCAGTCCTCTTTCTTTCTCCTTCATTTAATTAGTAACTTAAGCAAGGAGAAACGTATGAGTGCAGAGAACTCAGACTCTCCAACTTGTAATGAAGAATATGTTTGCTGTTAAATAATCTTAAGAACAGCTTGTTACATTATTAATTTGTCCCAAACTTTCACTGTTGTGTGCATTCTGTCCCTGGATCTAGTCATTATTCATCTCATACAAGATTAGATTAGATTTGATTAATTTTGTAGTAACCAATTCTAAATGGAATCTGTTTTAGTTAACTTTTTAGTTGCTGTGACAAAGCAGCATAATCAAGGCAACTTATAGAACAATGGGTTTGTTGGGACCTTATTGTTTCAGAGGGCAAGTCCATGGCCATCATAGTGGGTAACATGGCAGGATGCAGGCAAACAAGGTACAATACTGAAGCAGTAGTGGATAGCCTACATCTTGAGTAATATGCACAAGATAGTAGACAGAGAGGTGAATACACACATACACATGCAGAGAGGGAGGGGAGGAGGAGGAGGAGGAGTAGGAGGAGAAGGAGGAGGAGAAGAAGAAGAAGAAGAAGAAGAAGGAGGAGGAGGAGGAGGAGGAGGAGGAGGAGGAGGAGGAGGAGGAGGAGGAGGAAGAAGAAAAGAGAGAGACATAGAGACAGAGAGAAACATATACAAAGAAAAATAGATAAATGCATAGAGACAGACACACATGCACACATACACAGATCACTAGAAAGAGTGGGAGGTAGAGTACGGGGTCTGCCATTGGGTTTTAGAACCTCAAAGCTCACCACAAGTGTCACAACTCCTCCAACAAAGGCATACTGTATAGTAGGAGGCCACTTGCTCATTCTTGGCTGCCCAAATCATGAAATAATCACACAGAAACTTTATTATTTAAATCATTGCTTGGCCAATCACTTAAGAGTATTGCTAGCTATCTCATGTCTAGAATTAACCAATTTCTATTATTTCATATTTTACCACAAGGCTCATGGCCTACCAGCAAGGTTCAAGCTGGCAGCTCAGATCTTTCTTCTCTAATGGCTCCATGGCTTCTCCCTGACTCTACATTTTCTATCCCAACATTCAGTTTAATTTTTCTGTCTAACTCTATTTTGTCCTATCACAGGACAAAGTAGCTTCTTTATTCATTAACCAATAAAAGCAACACATATACAGAAGGACTTCTCACACCACCATGCCTTTTTAAAATTTAATTGTGTTTATTGAGCTATTTGGTTCATGCCTTTAATCCCAGCTCTTGGGAGGCAGAGGCTGTTGATACTTGTGAGTACAAGTCCAGCCTGGTCTACAAGAGCTAGGTCTACAAAAGGTCCCAAAGCTACAGAGAAACCCTGTCTTGGAAAAAAAAACAAGAAAAGAAAAGAAAAGAAAAGAAAAGAAAAGAAAAAAGTCCATGCCTCCAATCCTTCTCAAACAGTTCTACCAGATGGAGGCCAAATATTCAAATATATGAAACCATGAACCATTCTCATTTGGACCACCACAGATACTACTGACAAGCCTAATTTCATTTATATTTTGAGAACAGTCAATATAAAAACTTGTTCACAGACACCATGTGGTAATGAGGAGAAAGAGTCTTTATAAAAGGGAATTGGCATAAAAGCTCACCAGGGTGAATTCATGACCACAAAACCTATGCAGCTGCCACTAAGTCAAGTTCACACAGTATTTTTCCATATTTGGATAGAGCTTTTATATAACCTAATCTTCTGACTCTTCCTATCCATTCTACAAATCTGATGAAAACAGTTTTACAGAGCTATACAATTTCAATGAAGAAAGAAGCATGTGCGTAGGTTCCTGGCCATTCTACATAGTACATCAGAAAACCCCATGACCTCAGATCTTTAGAATCTTCCATAATTCGTGATGAAAATTTGCATGCATAAATTGACTAAACATATTTGAAGAAACATTTTGAAGGAAATCCTAGGTTTTAGGTACTATCACTTGTTTTTAGCTGGGAAAAGGGAGACATGTTTAACTGGAAACATTTAATGACAGTGTTGTGATTGGGACTAAAATGTCTCCAGTTGACATATGCATAGGAAAAGAATTTTGTTTCAAAATAATTTCAGCTTTGTTTGCAAAAAATGGATGAGTAGCAGATATGTTTTATTGTTTCTATTCTACTAATGGAAAGGGATGTTGGTAAGCCACTGTTGCTCTGTGGAGTTAATGCCAGAATAGAATACTGAGTAGGATTCTTTCTTAGGAAACGGACAATTACAACGGGCAACACTGCAGTATCTTCTACTAGAAAAAGAGATTTCCCCTAAAATGGACTCTGTAAATCCTCTTCTGTGTTTTGCTATCACTGCAATTATACCTCAAAACCTCCCATTTTTAATAAAGCCCATCATAACAATGTTTCTGTTTCTTTTTTATTTTTGATCTTCTCTTTCATCTACTTCTCGGCATCTTTGTCATCTTTTCTGATACTTGAATATTTTCCACAATGTCTAGAGAAATCATATACTTTCCAAGTAGTTAGCTCTCACTGAACTCCAGCTTTATCTTAGTCAGGTTTAACAGAAAGAAGCTTATTTATGAAATATCTCTGCTTCCTTAAATGAGAGAAGAGGCAATATATATTCTCAAAGTTAGAATTAACTGAAAATGTATGTAGACTAACAGAAAGATAGAAAAAGGCACTTGACATAAGTTTCTCCCCTTTTCCTTTTTTCTTAGTTGTCTTTGTTTCCTGTGATTGATGAGGATGACACCAATAGGAAACAGCTGGGACTTTGCAACTTAGCTAGTGAATGCTCCAAGAACTATTCAACTATTTAATGTCAGCCTAGGTATAAATCAGTATATAGAACAAGAGTTATATTTCAGTTGTTCAGCCACATTTCTATAACCCTTAACAGATTGATAGGCAAACTTGACTTTCATAACTGCATTTCAGAATCAAGAAAATTATAAATGAACAAAATGTCCACTTTCATTAGGACTTTGAAATGGGTAGAGTTTACTTTTAAAATATAGTCCTATGGATAAGTGTCTTTCCAGATAGCAGAGTGATGGAGACGGTTTGAGATGTAACTGTAATATATATGAGTATACTCATTAGATTTGGTTGCTTACTGGATTGAGTGGTGTCTATAAAATCGGTAAAGTTTTTAAGGTAAGTCTCTGAGGGTGTTTTCAGATATATTTGGCACATGGTCAGTATAATAAACGAGAAAATACTCATTCTGAATGTGGGCATCACCATCTCACTGTCTGGGGTACAAATGGAATGAAAAGCAGGCGAGTTTGCCAGCATGAACACTCGACTCTTCTCATACAGGATAGCCGGCCAAGTGTGCATATTTGTCTCTTCTAGGGAAGGTGTACTTCTATCACCTACTGTCATCAACCACAGACAGCAGAATCCTAGTTCTTCATCGTCTAAATGTGAACCATTCTCTGACTCTCTAGGAAGCATCTCAGCGTTCAGCCTCAACTAGACGCATTCCCTAGATTCTTCTGTGGCTTTCATCATTGTGACTTAGCAGCTACTGTTCTCCTAGATTTCCAGCTTCCAGGGGGACACAGTGGCACTATCCAGCCCATGATTCTAAAAACCACTGTAATAACTCTCCTGGTGTAATTATGTATATTGTTCATGTTCTCTTGGAGAATTATGACTAACATCAATCTTCAGGCCTTTATTAAAAAGTTTCAAATTCTAACCACATAAATTCTAGTTCTATTTGTTTCTTGTAAGTGTACTCTTAGAGTCTAAAGAGCCCAGAAATATGTTACCATTATAAACTGATCAAACTAAAGTAAAGACTAAAAGCCCAGAAATTGGATTCTGGTATCCTTAGTCCTATTATATTAATAACAAAGCTCTTTGAAATTCATATTCCTTAATCTTACCTTGCAAATTATTATTCTGTAGGTGAGGTACAGTCATGTGCTCTGTGTTTTCAGTGCACCTCAGGCAAGCCTCGTGTAAGTAGTCCTTGAAATTTTCTGAAAAATTTTGCCCTCCACTTTGCTTTATAAATAACTTGTACAACGGCTTCTTGGGGGCTGCCAAGCAATGGAGTCTAGTGAGATAGTTGTAATTTCTGGAGCTGAGAGAAAGAAATCCAATTAAGAAATGTAAATTCTCCTTCATGCAGAGAGAATACAAAGCAATAAAAACATGAATTCCTTTATGCTGCAGGGACGCTTCTGGGAGTCCATAAAGGGTGAGTGATCCTTGCTGAGCAGCTGGACTGTCATCATCATGGCTGGCTTTTATGGTACCAGATGAGGCACTTTCCTGGAAACAATCTCTTCAGTGTTCTCAGTACAGGCTGCGGAGTTCTTTCTTTTAATGTTTGAAATTCATAATTAACTATTTAGAATAGGGGTAGTGTTAAAATAGGAAATGAATGAAATCCTTCCTGGGGATGATTATCTGATTTCTAATTGTTCCTTACAATACAGCTCTGCAGAAAGATTGAAAATAAAAAAAAAAAAATCCTAGTGGTTGAGGGTAAAGGAAAGATCCTGCAGTAATTTGGCAGAAACTGGGGAGGGCTTTACAAAGAGATATTATTTCTAGTCATTTTCATGATCCATCACAGTTGTGTGATTTGAAAGCAGTCCACGATGCAAAGCTGGAGCCCTCGTCTCCTACTGAAAAAGAAAAGGTATAAATGAAAGATGTAAAAATGGTAAGAGTTTGGCAGGAGTGATTTCGTTGCTTTCATCTTTCATGTGCCGTGGAGACAAAGAACTGAGAGCAACTACTTTTTGCTTGTTTGTTTTGGTTTTAATGATTATGCATATTTCTTTTATATTTTTTTGGGGGGGGGCTGGGAGGATTCTCTAGGTTTTTGCTCAAATAATACATACCACTTCATTTTTATTTTCTATTGTAGAGAGGGAACTTATTCAGAGAACATTTTCAAAGACATAGCTGTCTAGTTTTCCCTCCTGATGTTCCAGAATTTGTACATACAGTCTCTCCTCAATAATTCTAAGTCCATACCTACCAGCTACATGTTGTCGAATCAAATCTAAGTTTCCCAATAGATACCTACAGAAGACCTTCATGGCAGCATTTATGTGCATTCTATTTTCCAACATGTTCTACAGTCTTGATTTAAAGACTGCTGTTTACGCAAACTAATAAGTTGCTGGATTAGCATCAAGGCCCTTGATAAGCCTTGCCTATTAAAAATGCATTTTCAGATAGAATAACTTGACAAGACAAATCTGAGCCTTTCTTCCTGTGTGAAGAGAATTTAGTTTCCTGGATGCAAGGACTGCTTTAATAGGACAGGGGACAAATGGCTGAATTGGAGATTCCCAGAACAATCATAAATAAGTAATTAAATTTAGAATATCATTTTCAAATAATTTTCTGTCATTGAATAGACTTAGGGTATATAGAAATAACTCAAATTTTTGTGAATATTTTTATTATTAAGGATATTCATAAGTTAAAATTTAATGTATTCTTCTCATTTATAGTGAACTTAGTATTGGCAGAAATGCCAGATCATGTCTTCATCTCTCTCTCTCTCCACAGTGTACCTCACAGAAATAATTAGCTGTTTAGGTGCTCTCTGACAGTCTACATTAGGTCAAATGAAAGCTGCATGTATCGAACGTTCAAATCCACCACAACAGCTAGTGTTAGGCCCTTATTTAATGAAGGAGAACTGAGAATTCTACTAAATGCACAATATATATGAATTCACTATTTCAGCATTTACCCCAAACATAATAACCTACTCTCTGCTTTTTTGGCATGTTATTCTTGAAATAACTAATTAATTAATTTGATAGGAAGCATGAAAAATTAAGAAAAGTCCATATGCTGTTCACCCAGTTTCCTCTAATAGTAGAAGCTTATGTAATTCATATCCTATCTTTTCTGTCCATTTGATTAGGGCTTTTTTTTATAAGCTTGATAGCTCTACCTAAGTCTGCTGGTGGCTTCTACACTGCTGACAACATCTGAAAGTGATACCAGTTATATTTTGGCCTTTAGGCTATTTCCTGGGAAAGCTAGATTACAGTGGGAAAATGGAAAAGTCCACCTTACTCAGGGTCCCAGGAGCTGATCCTTGCTTTGAGTAGAACAGATGTCATTCAGATCTTAGGAAGAGAAAGTCAGATAAAGTTGAGATAAAAGTTGCAATGTGTGGCATAGCCATAGACGTTAGTAGTCACAATCTCCACAAACCCCAGTGAGAAATGTGTGTGGAACCTCCAATGTAGTAGATCCTGAGTTCCATAAGCTTAGACTTAATGCTGTGCTACTTCTCAATAGCGAAGTGATAGGAAGAAACTTTGAAACTTCTCAAACTCTTATTATTCTCCTTTTAAGAAAATATTTATCTTATGTTACTTGTATGAATGTTTTCATTGCCTATTTGTCTGTTCACCATGCTCATGTGTGGTGCCCGTAGTTATCAGAATAGGGCATCTAATTCTTTAGGACAGGTGTGATGGACAAGTGTGAGTTTCTATGTGAATGTTGGGAATCAAGTCCGAGCCCTTTATGAGAACAACAATTGCTCTTAACCATTGAGCCGTCTCTCCAATCCTCTATCATCTTCATAATAGGGGAATAGTATTAAACGCCATAAGGTGTGCAACAGCACTCGCAGAGAGGTGTTAGTAATGCCTGCTCCTGATGGTCGGAATGCCATCTATAATGTCTTCTCTCTCCACTAGCTTACCCATTTGTTCCTATCGGCAACATCACTAAGTTTGTCATTGTATAATTCCCCTTCTTTTCCTGTAATACTCAAGATAATTTCCAGCATAAGATATTTAAATTCTGTATTCTGTTTGATTAATTAGATCAATACAGTTTTAAAAAAGAAGAAAAGCTTTCATTTATTTTTTTAACATACTATTTTAAATGAGATTATTGAAAGTCAAATTGTTTATCTTAAGGGAATAATCGGTGATTCTTTTTTCTCTCTCTGAGTAATGAATTGATATATCTTTAATTGCTATTTTGAGAAAGGTATGCCTCCAAATGGGCATTAGGGAGAGGACAGATTTTAATTAAACCATTTAGCACATCCTGAATAACCCCACCAGGAGGCACAATAAAGGCCTGGTTAATTGGCTCAGAAAGATGGTGGCAATGTGGGAACTTCAAATTCAAAGTTAACTGCAGAGATAATTCCACGCCTATGTCCTAATCTCCAACACAGAGAACACAGAACATGTGAAATCCAGATTAGGTCAATCTTTCGGCTTTTCTCTAGAAAGTCTTCCAACTGTACGTACATGGTCTGTTTTGTGAATGAGTCTATAGAGGGGGACTTCTTAAGTTCCCTAACAGTGCATCTCCCCCAGTATTATGCACCAGTGTGGCTTGCCATGTTCCCTATTCTCTCACTCCTTCCATTCTTTCCTGTATTTACCCTGCTAATGAATACTAGTCTAAACATCAGTGACAGCATACAGACACAGAAAAGCAGGATGGACGCTGAAGACTGAATCTCTCCCATGATGCAGTTTGACGGGATCGGGCAGTTCAAGAGGACAGAAGATCTGAAGGATAATGGGAGAATGGGCAGCCCTGACACTGACATCAGGGTGGTTATGCAGCTGGGCAAGCCAATGGCAAAGCCTGAAAACCAGGCTGCCAGAGGGCAAATACCAGAGCAGCAGATTTGGAAGAGGTAGGCTGAAAAAAAATTGAATGAAAATAATATGTTTATATCTTAAGAATTTTTGTTTTATTTATATATTTATTAACGATTTCTGTCTCTTCCCCACTGCCACCTCCCATTTCTCTCCCCCTCCCCCAATCAAGTCCCCCTCCCTCGTCAGCCCAAAGAGCAATCAAGGTTCCCTGCCCTGTGGGAAGTCCAAGGACCACCCACCTCCATCCAGGTCTAGTAAGGTGAGCATCCAAACTGCCTAGGCTCCCACAAAACCAATACGTGCAGTAGGATCAAAACCCCATTGCCATTGTTCTTGAGTTCTCAGTAGTCCTCCTTGTCCGCTATGTTCAGCGAGACCGGTTTGATAGACTATGAAACCTTTAGATAAACTGTGGAATACAAGGTAATAACCCTATATTATTTTTTAAAGAAGTAATTTTTGTTAACTTGAAGGAATGGATGCCTGAATACATAAAACAAGACATGGGATCGATGAATGGCTCTACAGGTAAGGGCTTTCCACTAAACCAGATGATCTGAGTTTGGTCCCCAGGATCCATATGGTAGATGGTTTTTGAACACCTAAGCTAGCAATCTACCCTATGCTCTTTTATTCACTGTTATTCTTGTTTGAGGATAATAAAATGTGTACATATTATATTGAATGAAGTCTTCTATGGTTCAACTTCTGATGTTTTACAATTGACATTTTCTCTTTTATTTTCATTGTATCCAAGCTTCTATTGAGTATCTTCCATCTTTCTAACTATCCTTTAACTTTATTCAAGCAATCACTATACTCTTCTAATTCATGTACTCATTCTTTAGTTTTAGTGTCTTAAAAAATCAGTTCTTAGCTGGCCAATTGTGGTGCATGCCTTTAATCCCAGCACTTGGGAGGCAGAGGTAGGTGGATTTCAGTGAGTTTGAGGCCAGCCTGGACTACAAAGCAAGGTCCAGGACAGGCAGGACTGTTACACAGAAAAACCCTGTCTTAAAACAACAACAACAACAAAACCCCCAAACACCCCCCTAAAACCAGTTGTTGCTATCTTTTCTATTGGTTTATTTTTATGATTTCTTCTTATTGTATTGTTAATACATTCTTTTAGTTGACAATTATTGATATACCCATGCCAGTGTCCACGGGGTTTGCTGAGTTGTCTTTCGTACTTCATGCTATCATTGTATGACTAGCTGTCTTTCCTGCGTGCTCATTTTCTTCACTTACAATGTAGTAATCTGATTTGATAAAGTATACTCTGTAGATCTGCTGCTCTAAGATGTCCATGTGAATTAAGAAAGAGTGCCTGAGCCTCAGAGACAGACAGTCCAGAGTTTTACTCTTAGCTAATCTTCTATAAAAAAAAAATCTTGTGGTATGGATGCCTTGTTTATAGCTTAAAAAATGGATTTGAGAAAAGCGATCACTTCTCTAGTTTCCCATCCCTCATGTTGAAATTTAAAAGACCAAGAACACTGAAGCAAGTGACTGAATGAATCTTGTGAGGAAGAATTAAATTGCTTTGTATTGTGTACATAACAGTGTTTGTATACCCAAATGAAGTTAACTTGCAAGTGGATTTTCAACCTGTCAGAGTTCCAGATGAGAACTTCACTAGTTGATATATTGATTATATCCTTGTGAAAACCCAGGTGAGGACCTACTAAAATCATGACAGAAATGCTGATGCATAAAATTTGCATTATAATAGATGTTTGCTTTCTAAGTCTCTCACTTATAACCTGTTGTGCAGACATAAACAGATAGCTCTTGTTGTACAAGTCATAGCATGTAAAAGAGGAGGAAAAAAATTGGAAAAACAAGTGGTCTCTCACATTTTAAGCTTTGTTTATTTTTATTTTTCAATTAAAAATTTGATTTCTCATAATATATTTTCATCATGTTCCCTCTGAATTTGAAAGCTAATTTACACATACAAGAGAAAAACTACCAATATTTGTCTTTTCCAGTTGGTGGAAAGATCGCCCATGTTCTTGGAGGATTAATGTGATAAAAATGGTCATCCTACCAGAAGAAAACTAGATTCAATAAAGTATACATCAAAGTCACAATACAATTCTTTGCAGAAATTGAATAAAACAATTTTTAACTTTATATGGAAACACACACATGTGGACAACACACACACATACACACTGAAACATAACAAGGTAGCTAAAACAGTTCTGAACAATGAAAGAACTGTTGGAGGTATCATCACTCCATACTTTAAGATGTTCTACAGAGCTGTAGAAATACAAATCTCATTGACTTAGTATAAGAGCAGACAGATTGATCAAAATAATAGAACTGAAGAACCAGGCATAAATCCACACACCTATGAACACGCATGAATTTTTGACAAAGAAGCAAGTAATACATACTGTAAAAAATGACATCTTCAAACAGGATGACTGCTTCCTGAATAATTAAAATAGATGTACATCTATCACCATACACAAAGCTCAGTACAAAAGGATGAAGGACCTCAATGTATGATCAGATACGCTGGATGTGATAGAAGACAAAGTAAGAAATGGTTTTGCAATCATTGACACAGGAAGGTACTTTCTGTACAGGATGCCAATATGTATCCTTATGTCTATGCACACTAAGACCAATAACTAATAAATGAGACTCAATAAATTTGGGAAGTTTCTGTATGAAGGATGTCATCTTTTGGGTAAAACAGCAACCTAAATAATGGGAAAATGCCTTTACCAATTATTGATTTGATAGAGGCCCAATATCTAAAATATATAATGAACTAATGTAAACAAAATGGACATCAAGTAAACAATTCAATTAAAAGCAGGTAGAGTTCCAAACACGGAGCTCTAAAAAGATGAAAGATGAATACTTAAGAAACCCTTAAAGAAATGTTCAATGGCCAGCTTGAGTCACCAAGAATGCAAATTAAGAGAGGGGCAGGTTGCCATCGTACATACCTTTAATACCAGCACTTGGGCAGCAGAAGCAGAGGATGTCTATGACTTTGACACCAGTCTCATTCCAGGACAGTGAGAGATACAAAGAAATATCCTGCCTCAAGAATGAACCAAAAACAAAACAAAACAAAAAAAAAGCACACACACACACACACACACAAACAAAACCCTACTATGAGATTTTTATCTTACACCAGTCAGATGAGCAAGATTAGTAAAATTAATTCTCCTCATGCTGGTCAGGATATAGGTAAAGGGGAACTCATCCTTGCTGGTGAGAGAAAAATTTGTATATCTACCACAGAAATCTGTGTAGTGGTTCCTTAAAAACCTGGGAATAGATATATTTTAATATCCAGTTACATTGCTCTTTGGCATATATCCAAAGGATGCTACATGATAATATAGAGATAGTTGCTCATCCATGTTCTTGTCTGTCTTGTCCACAGTATCCAGAAATTGGAGATAGTCTAGATGTCCATCAACTGACAGATGGGTCATAAAAATGTGGTACATTTACAGAATGGAATATTATTCAATTGTTAAGAAAAATACAAGAATGGAAATAGCTGGAAAAAAATCATTTTGAGTGAGACGACCCAGACCCCCAAAGACAAACACTGTATTTTACATTTAAAATTGGCACCATCTAGAAAACCCTAGAGGAAATGTTGGGGTATAAGAAACACAAATATATGAAACCTACATGAAATGATAGTTACTTTCAGACATCTTTTTATTTTCCCTGGAACTCTGTGAGATGTTGTTGCCATTTTTACAAGCTATAAATTTGGCTGGGGGTAGATTTCCAAACCGTCTTCCTGTATGTAGCATGTGTTAGCAGGCACATGCTGAGGTACGGACTTCCACCACAGAAGGAGAGCAGTATGAGACTTGAGCCACAAACAGCTTCTCTTACTCTAGTGCGCTATTAAAAGAAGCAAGCAAGCAGACAAGCAAACACAAAACCCCCGACAGAAAATATAAACAACAACAAGAATAGAAAACACCTGCAAATTTTGCTATGCTTGCCTGTGAAAATTTATCCAATTTACCTAAGAAATTTATTCTGTGAGGAAAAAAAAAAAAGAAAAAAGAAAGGTGTTTTCCAAACTGAGTAACTGAACTTCCAACTTTAGAGTTCTTTGTTCTCTATTTTACTACATAAATCAGAAGGGTAGCTTAGCAGACAAGCACAGCTCAAACAGAAAAAAAAAAAAAAACAAATATAGAACAAGAAGACAAAGTCAAAAAATATTCAGATAAAGAACAAAAGGTGCCGGTTATTAAGTGATGGGAAGTAATATGAATCCATACCCAGAAGTGATCCTTACATTGTGTAACAATGAAATGAAATAACCCAACTAGAGCTCTTCAAAGTCTGAAGGGGAGGAGGATTTAATCCACTGATATTTTTACTGTGATGGCCTGTTTTTCATAAAATGCTTGGAAATTAAAATGTGAAAACAGCCATTCTATCTCATAATTCAAAATAAAACTTAGTAAGGCTATTGACTTGAAACATACTTTTGTATAGCTGTCACTAGGAATTATCAAAGTTATCAAGATAAGTTTCAAGGAGGAAAATTACCAAGATGGTCTTCGGGAAGCACATCCATGTTTTCACATGTGACTGAAGGAAGATCATATGATCCGGCTGATGTTAGGAAGGCATTAGGAACAATAAACATTGCAATGCATTCTAAATTTATTTTTGAGGTTTAAAGTAAATAGGAAATTCAGACTGACAGAAGTCTCTTGTTTTCATTTTTCCATTAGTCTAGGTTTTATAGAGGCACAGACCAAGAAGAGTCAGTGAATATGCATATGTCTATACACTGCTATATTTACCAGACAAAGAAGCTGAGAGCTGTTCTGTATCAGCATTTAGAAGCCCCAACAATCCAGTGGTGAAGATTTGGGAGCTCCCTGGAGGGTCACTGGTGTTGAATATATGTTAAAATCTAAAGGAAGAAGATGGAGTCTGAGGACCGCAGTGGATAGGATCACTGCTAGATTGGCTCACTCAGAAGGAACGGAATATAATGGAATATATGCCTGCATGTGTGGGGTTTCCTCCCTTTCTCTTCCTTCCATCCTGAATCCAGCCCACTTGATGGTACTCACATGAAGCATGGATTTCTTGCCCAGATTGCAGATTTTGTCCCTCATTTCAATCCTCTCTAGAAACACTTCCACAAACGTACTACAAGGGAGTTTCACCAGTCCTACCCATCTCACAGTCCAGTTAAAATGTTGACAGAGTCCAACCAGAATGTGAAGACAATTTCCAACGAAGATACTAGGTTTGACTTTGTAACTTTGTATCCTTTCCTTGCCCCCATTGTACTTCAGTTTTCTTACAAATAAAATGTGAATAATGATGACACTTAACTCAGCGGTCTTTTGTGAAGATTTAATTGTATATAATAATTATTAGAGTTTCTTAGGTAGATAATATTTTACTTATAGAATTTAAAGTGCACCTTTGTTTTAGGAAATTTAAAAAGTACCCAGTTATGTAGCTTTTGTAGAGGCAGGCTAAGTAGTCTAGACATTTTCCTCTCCTGTGGCTTTGTGGGATTGTGTATTTGGGACCAACTGTTTTTAAATGAACAGTTCTTTGAGTAGTTTGCAGCTTAGGTGCTGACACCTTTGCATCTACTTCTCTCGAATGCAACACATCTGGAGTGATTGTATGCAGGTGACACCCAGCATCAACTTGGTGACGAAACACATTCTCCTGCACAACAGATTTCTCTATCTTTAATGGATATTTAATCCTGTTTAGGAGTAGATGCAAGATACTAGAACTCTTTTAATCACCCCAAATGATCTATTGACTTTCCTAAATAATTGTGATCTCCACGTGTCCTTTCAAAGACAACATTTTTTTTTTCTGAGAAAAACCAATGTTAGGAAACCAGACTACAATTATTTTCATAATTTTTTCAAGACATGAAGTCAAATTTTAAGGCTGTCTTTAGAACAACAGAAAATAAGAGAGGTCAAATCATGTCTTTGAATAAAAAATAAATGAAAAGTAAAATTTCTAAGGAGGAAACCAGCATTCTAAGCCTAGTGGGAAGAAAAGCCTTCTCAACTTTTACATGGAGGGTTAATATTTGAAGAGTATAAGGTCAGTTGCACCTTCCTTCTTTAAATTAGCCAGAGTGTTCATAGCACCATGACCTACAAATAAAACCAAAGGGCATGGTTTTCTTATAGTAGTGAAATGGAAATTAAGGCAGAGATGTAAAAAGACTGAAGAAATTTCAGTGACAACATAAATTATTAATAGAAAAAGTACTTTATGCTAAACTCATTAATGGTATTCAAATTTGTGACCTACTTAGAATGAGTTTTCCTCCTTGTGTTTGGAACAGACTGGTATAGATAGAAACAGATTTTCTGTAGTGAATCATCTAAGTTGCATGTTGTTCCTGCTATCAAAAGGCAAGTGAAGATGTTCATAGGATGTGCTGGTTAGGAATCCTTACAGAAGCCTGATGTTTTTCTAACACTAAACTTCACCATCTGTAGTGTTCAAATTCAACAATCCTTGCTAATGCTGACAAAGTGGCTGCCTTGGCAGATCAATCTGAGAAGGAGTCTAAATTGCCAGTATTGAAAAGAACTTCAAAGTAAATCCACCTCTAGAAGAGACGGTCTCCTTTGGGTTTACAGGTTTTACTAGAGGGAATCCTTTCGCACTGGAAGCATTACTATTTGTTTGCTAATGGAAGGAAGACTAAGGCCAAAACCCAATAGGGAGTAACTGAGAAATGAATGAACATATGGCCCTCATAATTTCAATCACTAGAATGAAAAATGTAGCTAGTGGTTCAAGAGCTCTGTTTTATAAAAGAGCCCAGATAAGTATAAACTTGATTAGAAGATAATCTAGTAGAAATGTCAGTCATTTTAAGAAGTGAATAAGTTTTGCCTGCTAAAACAAAAGTAGAGAAAGAAGGGGAGGCGGCGGTGGGGAAGAGACAGAAATCTTTAATAAATAAATAAATAAGACAAAAAAAAGTAGAGAAAGCATCCAGGGGGAGTTGATACCAATAAGACAAATTCAAGCAATGAAATCATCTGGTGTGATGATCTTCTACAGAGTTGACTCCTGATAAGTTCCAATCAGTTGGTATTTCTGTTGATTTGGCAATCAGGGATTACAACACTAAAAATGCTTTGTGAAAGGCACTGCCAATGTTGCTAATAGTTCTTTTTTTTTCTTCCTTTTTATTTATTTATTTTTCTGGTGGCACTGAAAACATAAAGAGCCTCATACATTTCAGGCAAGCTGCAAGACTTAGCTACATTCCTAGGCCTGGAGATAAAATGACATTGTAGCTATGGTATTATCAGTGACATGGTCTAATATTAATAAGGATGGCAATCATATTTTAAGACCTAGTTAATAGTTCTAAAGGCTTAAGGAAAATTGCATCACAGTCTTACGGCACCATATGGACAGCAATACAGCAATGTATGTATGATAATGTGAGGGTTTTTTGTCAAATATTTCTACTTTCAACATGAGATTGAAGGAGTCTGTTTTTAAATAAAAGTAAAAGTTTCTTATAAGAAAGGCTAGAACTCTTCCAACTTCCCTGCCGTCATCACTGTAGTGAATGTGTGTTCCTCCTGAGCCCTTGACGAATCCACTATTGACTTGTACAAAATAAATGTTCAGTAACAGAATATGTAATATACCTAAGTGCACCAACCCCGTGAACTTGAGAAAGAATGACATATACCAATTTTAAAGAAATAGTTGTAAATCAATTGCGGACTATTAGCATAATTGAAAATACTACCAACGTTGACCTAGGTAGTCATAAAGAGTTTGTTGTATGAAGTTGTAACTTGAATGTTGTTACACATTTACTACAGCAATGTCTTTTCTTATGACTTAATTCATAGCTCGTATTTTGCCTGGCAGCCTCCCTCCCCTACCTATTTCTCCCATGACCCTTTCCAGTTTCCTTCCCTCCTCAATCCCTTTGTCTGTCCCTCCCTCCCTCTCTCCCTCCCTCCCTCTCTCCCTCCCTCCCTTTCTCCCTCCCTCCCTCTCTCCCTCCCTCCCTTCTTTCTTTTCTTCCTCTGTCATGCATTTTGTTTCTTTTGAATGTCAGACAGTAGATGAATTAAAAAATATATGTATAGCTTTGTACCTAAGAATTGTCTTATAGTTAGAATGGATACAAAATCACCAACATGAAATTCCTATTTTTTTTATTATGACTCACGGAGAAGAGGCTCAACCAAGTTTGCCCACTTATATTCATTAAATACTGTTAAATGCTGGAAACTGAAATGTAAATCTTCCCTACAGCCAAAGAAATATCAAAAAGTGAAGAATCTACAGAAAGGGAGAAAACCTTTGCTACTTATGCGATTCTAGCATATATAAAGAAGTGCACAAATTAACCTCCAAAATTAAAACTGCTAATTAATAAATAGGACAATGAACTGAACATACAGCCCTCAGAAATGACTAGTAAGTATTTTTATAAGTGTTAAAATGTCCCTAGCAGTATAGATATCAAAATTTGGAATATTTTAGACTCCATCTTACACTAGACAGACATCAAATGCTGACAGGAATGTGGGGGAAGGGGAACACTCATACACTGTTGGTGGGAGTTTAACTGTGAGATGTGTATACCTAGGTGGGTAAAGGCCAGGGAACTAGAAGGGGTTGTTGGTTACCATTCGATATGAGTCACACTATTGCACTCTTAGCAATATTATTTATATTAGGTATCTCTATTTTTTGTTTCTTTCCTTATGTATTTATATTAGCTTTCATACCATTTATCTAGTTCAGTTTCCAACATTTGCAACTTTCAATAAAGCATTTAATGATGCAAACTTTCTTTGAAGACTCACTTTGTCAGTGCTTCTTACTTGTTCCACTGAGTAACTATTTTTCCCTTTAAAACAGGAGGCTTGGTTAAGCAATTTTGATAAATTTCTCCAGGCACAGTTTTTAAACTACAGCTTTCTTGGCAGTCATACTTTTAACGTATTGACAAAGTCACTTGTACATTCAAAGTTGTGCAAATAACATCAGAACTATTAGGTTTCAAATAATTTTCAACACTTTTAGGCCCTACTAGGTACCCATAATAATTACGAAGTAGTCTTTTGCTCAGAACATGTACTAGATACTCAACTTTATATAGATTTGCCTATTTTGGTTACATTTTATAAATACAATCACACCATTTACTATCTCTTGTGGCTTGTTTGAAAATTAGCATGATGCCTTCATTTCATAGCCTATAATAGTGCTGCATAACTTTTATTTTTCTTTTCAGTCACACGACTATATGTGCTATTTCATATACCTAGTTACAGTTAGACAAATGTTTCTAACTTCAGGAACTATGAATTAATGCTTTATAGATTTTTTTTTTTGTGTAGTCATGTTTTGGGTAGTGGGTAGGGTAGGGTAAATGCCTAGAAGCTGAGCTGATGGTATATACTCTATAAATTTTTAAGAAATAAAAAAGTTCTCAACCAAAATAACCTCATTATTTGCAAACCCACCAGCAATGAATTTCTCTCCATACTAACCAGAACATGTGCCTTTTAAAGATTTCCTGTTCTCGGTGCCTGCAAGGTGTTTCCTTCTAGTTTTGATTTGTATTTTCCCAATAATTAATTGTTTTGAGCTCTTTTTCTGTATTTCTATTGGCCACTTCATTTGTAAGTCTTTGGATAAAAAATCTATTCAGGTTATTTTGCCTGTTTGATTTTCAACAGCCTTTGACAGTTGAATTCCCCTTTATTCCGGAAATGTTAACAAGGCCATGATTTTGCCATCAATAGCACTTTTTATGTCAACAGTAGTCTTCCGTTATCCAGAGGGGATGTATTCAAAGACACTCAGAAGACGGCTGAAACTACATTCATTGTGTTTTCCCTAATGTTTGCTCTCAAGATTAAAGTTGAAATTATCAATTAGGTACACTAAAAGATTAATAATGTGTTTCATTTGTTAGAAAAATAGAACACATGCAAACATGCTGCTCTAAAATTGCCCATATCACTACTCCTTTTTCATTTGGATACTATAGAATATTGATGTTCAACAAAGTGTTTGAGGCCAGTATAAAATAAGGATTCACTGACTATACAGCACTGTGATACCATGCTGGTCAGCCACGAAGGCAGGTGGTACAATAGAGCATAGACATAAAGGTAGCTCATCTCCCATGAGTAGCACAACTAGGAACACATACACATTTCTAAACCTGTACCTATTTCTAGTCTATGCATTCTGGATCAACAGTGGCTCTGAGGGAGGAGAGGCTAGCTGAAGGTTAAGTACCAGAGCAGCAACTGTTATCCCGTCTCATGAAAGCCTCCCTTTCTCTTAGGAGGTGTGTCTATCACATTCTTGCCTCAGAAGCTCTAAAACAGCTGATCTTGCCCTCTGTCTTGGAATTTTATTTGCCTTTTAGTCTTTGTGAGGTCTTAGGTGAAGGGTCACATCATCAGAAAAGGATGTTCTATCTAATTCAATTATAAAAAAAGAAAACGATTTGTATTTAAATTCTTCACACAATTTTTCTTACTTTCTTCATCCCTTTTCCTTTGTTTGTTCCCTTGAAAACTACCTCCCATCTTCCCTTACAGTATCAGTTTCAGGAGGAAAGGTCTCTATTGAATGCAATGCTTTTCACTCACAGAATTAAAACATGACATCTGTGCAGAAGGTTTTGAGCCGGGGTACAATGCATGGATCTTGTACACTTGGTGACAATTTTTCTTTATAAAAACTAATGGCAAAATTTCAGCAACAAGGAAATTATACAGTTTTATACAGGTCCTAACAAACAGAATCATTGATAGAAGAGTTTGTTTATAAATATATGTTTTCTTCTTCCCGGAGACAGGAACAAAAATTTGCATCTAATAGGCGTTCTTTTAAAAATATATTTATTGTTTTATAACATGAATGATTTCAGACCAGGGTGTATTTCTAGGACAGCTGTGTTGAACATTTTAATACAGACTGACTCTGAACAGAATCATCCTTCAGAGACAATGCTTTTGTCTAGAGGTTGTTTGTATTAATGTATGTCAACATTACTTGAAATCCAGTTGTATGTAAATTCCATAGAAGCCTAATGTAGGTGGAAGAACAAAGACTTTGGTGTGAGAAAATGGGAGTTTAATTTTGATTACTAGGCCTTGAACCTTGAACAAGCACTTTTTTACTTATGTGTTTTGTTTTAGTCTCAAAACTCTGATTTACAAAGGAAACTGGAACAGTTATTTGGGTGATGTCAGTGAAAAGGAGAAGTGTGAAGCCTGTGAGGACTCGCAGTGGAGATTTTCCTGAGCCACCAAAATACGTTTGAAAAGTTTGAACACATGATTCACATAGTCTTCTCATTTCCTTCCTGTGACCGTCCTAAAAAACTGGCTAAAGGCTACATAGGGGGAAAAAAGGATTTATTTCAACTTACAGGTTACAACTCATCATGTGGAGAAGTGAGGGCAGGCACCTAAGGTAGACCACAACAAGTCTACTTGCCATTTCATATAATAACTAAGGAATTTACAGCTGAAGAAGTAGAAATCATGGAGGAATGTTTTTGATGGCTTGCTCACTTGTTCATGCTTAACTTTTTAAACAGCCCAGGATAACCTGACAACAGAATCACGCCACCCACAATGGAAGGGGCCCTCTCATATCACTTACCAGAAATGCCGTGGGCCATTCCAATATTGGCAATCTCTTAATTGAGACTTCCTTTTCTGGTTGACTCTAGTTTGTATTAAATTGACAGGTAAAGCTTACGAGAAAGCACATTATGACTTGCCTGTTTGTGATGTTGGACAGACTGAAACATAAGATGCAGAGGAGAACAACCAAGCTCAGTCATATGACCACCGACCTATTTGTTCATCTTGTGAAAAAGACTTTGATGGCATCGGTACCACTGTCAGGTGATACACTTGGGTCTTTGTCAGAGTGTGAAGAAGCTTCTTTTCTGAAGATGCATTTTTCGTCTCAGGATCTACATAGCTCACACAACACACGGCAGTTTGAAGATAGAGTGTGGCATATATGTATGGACTTTTCACTAGTAGAGGGCATGTGTATTCAATTCCAAAGACTGACTACACATCAATTATGTGTAAAATATTAGATAGAAAGGTATTCTGAGAATCTCCTGTTTTTCCTTTGTGCTGTTGAAAGTCATCTTTGTAGACTAGAAAGCCTCTTTTACTTCGAAAAGATAATTGTGCTTTGCATTGAGTAATGTGCAAGTTAATGTCCTCTCAATCATGACAATTGCCCAGTCAAATGTAAAAGATGCTTTAACGATTATTTTCTTCTCTTAATGCCTTTTCCATCTGTGGTTAAACCCATGGAGCTGCAGTACTTTGTGAGGCATAATCTTTCGTTTTATTCATTCTGGGGAGTTTATAAAAAGGCAGTTTTCAAGGTAAGTAGTATGACAGAGTGCAGTGCACTAACCAGTGAGTAGTATGACACAGTGCACTGCACTAACCAGTAAGTAGTATGACACACTGCACTGCACTAACCAGTAAGTTCCATGATAGAGTGCAGTGCGCTAACCAGTGAGTAGTATGACCCACTGCAGTGCACTGACCAGTGAGTAGTATGACACACTGCACTGCACTAACCAGTAAGTTCTATGATAGAGTGCAGTGCGCTAACCAGTGAGTAGTATGACACACTGCAGTGCACTAACCAGTAAGTTCTATGACACATTGTAGTGCGCTAACCAGTGAGTAGTATGACACACTGCAGTATACTAACCAGTAAATAGTATAACACACTGCAGTGCACTAACCAGTACATGGAAACTATAGCCCAAGAGAACCACGGCTAAAATAGCCTCATGCAAAATATGTGGACTGCATTAAATTTTTGTCTTATGCAAAATTGAACAATTAACAAAGAACTCTATGTGCTAATGTTTTTAAAATTATCTATTTTGGGCTTATAGTTTATAGTTTATACATCTTTTAGACAGCCTTAATATAAAAATATTATAACAATTCATTTAAAATAGTATTTCACATTTTCTGCATCGTTTGAACACCCCAGTCTTCATTTAAAAAAGAATTTCTTAGTATGATAATTAGGCAATGGTTCAATTCATGCCAAATGTCTAGTAAAGCTCTTCCTAAGTATTAATTATAGCTTAATAAAAGCTTCCAAGTGAATCAAAATTTTAATGTTTCAAAGGGTTATAATTTTCCTGGTCTCATAAAAATAAACTAAGTTAAAGGGGACAAACTTAATTGGAAAATGGAATTCTGATCTCATTCTGTTTTTGTGTCTAATTTATGGTAGAGGAAGCACAGGAACTAATGTACTCCAGGTTTGCTGTCACTGAAAATAGTTATATTATTTCCCAGGTGTGGTATCCCACACTTGTTAGCAAAGCACCCAGGAGGCTGAAAGATAAAGATCCACAGGAGTTTGAGGTCAACCTGAACTACATCAAGAATTCTGTACCAGCCTGAGCTACAAATTGATAGACCCTGACTTAATAGGTACTGGCTGTGTTGCTTGTGGCTATTTCTGTTGTACTTATTTCCTGATTACTGATTTCTATATATCCTGGAATTATTCTACCCACAGAATCAAACTTTATTTTCTGAGTTTGGAACAAGTTTCTTAGTGTCTCTTTTGAACGAAATACACAATATGATGTTATTTAGATACTTCAAAATGAAATAAGTTGTTCATGTTCTTGTATGTATAGTGTGGTTAATAATGAGGAAGTTCTGATCTTTAGCGCAGATTCCTGTCACAGAACCTTGATTCTCAGCATTTTTCCAAGTGGTACGTGCGTCTTTGTTCTTCATGTTGGTCTCATGGGTTTATGCTTATGGGGTGATCTCTGGTGGTCTCACAGATAGCTCATAGTAGGGAGATGACTCAAGATGAATACAAAACTAACCACATAATTATAAGGTCCAGGCTTTAATCTAAAGATCAATCTGACTGCTGCGCCAGGGATAAGAACAAGAGGTTGAGTTCATTCATGTAGCCAATGATTCAATCATTACTGCTTGATACAGTTTCAACAGGACCGTGTATACTGAGGCCAGAAAGAGGTTCTTGGGGGTGGCTTTGGAGGAACTGGAGGAAGGAGAAGGAAGAAAATGATATAATAGTAGACACAGTGAGGAGCAGAGTATGTTATTACTTTTGTACATATGTAAATGGAGTAGGGCATGTATATTGGGTAAGGAATACTTCTTATTCCAAACTCTTGGGAGTAGATATGCTTCAGATCTCAGGTTTGGATCTTGGGATATTTGCATATACATAATAAAGGCCCTGGGGAAAAAAAGCTGCAGTGAAAAAGAAGCATTTGTTCAAGACTACTTGGCTTATTTGTGGAAAACCAAGATGTAGTCATGGCAGTTTGATTCTGGAGCCCACATTCATGATCTGTGAACTATGCTGCTTCACATAAAATCTTAGTATGTGCAGAAATGTGCTCTGATTCTGTCGTAGGATCCTCAGTTCATTAAACATACAAGAGCAGGTAACTTATTTCTATGGTGTTTGCCCTCATTAGACTCCTATACACATTCTCTTTCTATTATTTGAAATTCACTGCCCTTTCCCAAGCGCGCAGCTCTTCTCCAGCTTCTTACTTTCTCCTTGATCTACTCAAAAGTCTCTTCGAAATGGTTTCCCATCACTGGCTCCTCTTTACTCTTCAATTCGATCTGTGACCTTCTCATGATGTCTAGTATGGGAGCCTTTTCTGCTCACCTCAGCGATTACAGGTATTTGTCATGATATTTAATGTAGACTTCTTTGCATCTGTATATCTCAGGATATTAAGATCTATTTGAGAAAATTTTTTCTTCCTTCACATCTCTGTCTCTGAGGACTAACACAAATTCTGGAACATAATCACTACTATGGTTTGAATACAATATGTATACTAAAGGCTGGTGTATGGCATGCTGTTCTTCAAATAGCAATATTGTTTATGTGTTTTGGTGGGAGTTGGAGGTTAGGATCTTTTAGGAGGTAGGGTGTAGATGACAGATGAGCTGACTCTGGTAGAATTTTGAAGGTCACAACCATTCTTGACTTTGGCTACAACTTCTGCTTCCTAATCCACTACCCCATTCTCCTGTCACTAAACTGAGCCATCATATATCTAGTATCATGATGGACTTAAACTTTAGAAATTCTGAACCAAAATAAACCATTCTTCTGTTACAGTTTCTGTCAGGTACAAGTTTTCAGACACTAGATAACTAATATGACAAACTTTCAACAAACATTATAATCTATGTGAATGATTCAATGAAATTAGATAATAAAACTAAAGATAAACAATATTTCTGAAACCCAAATATGTAACCAGAGATTCCAATTTGTTATACCTTGATCATTTTTGAGTATTGTAGAGAGGTTGTGTCAGAGGATTTGCACTATATGTGCTTACAGGATTGGCTTAAAGTTTATCTAGTCTTAGGAAATGGACTAAAGAGGAAGTGAAAAAAAATCAGCTAGAAAATGCCATCCCTTTCCATCCTTTCTCAGTTTTATCTCATCTCTAAAAAGTTTTAAGATTCCAAAGAACGGTCAGTATAATCTTAAGTTTTTAATACTTCACACATATATATTTATGTAATATATGTTCACTATGTGTGTGTTCCGTATTTTGTGTGTATAAATTTGTATGTGTGTGTCTATTTTTCCATCTCCTCATGTGAAATTTGAGAAATGTATTTTATTTAAAATACAAAATACCATGAAAAACATAAGTAATTCACTTTGAACATCATTGCACTTTTCTATGCTATCATACTAATTGCTACTATTCTGAGATACTTCTAATATTTCATCTTTGATTTTACAATTAGCTCAATAAAATGTTTAAAAGAATGAATGGGTAAATAATGGAAAATATTCATAAAATGGCTCACAATTATTAATATTTGCATATTTTGGGTTTTCTCATTATTTAAGCCTCTGTATTGCAGAAAGAAAGACTTGTTGCATGATGTATGTGAGCCATTCTTAAAAGGAAAAGGTATATGCTAACTCAAAAGCTGTGTACCTACATGACTCTGGCCTGGATAGGTCAATTTGATGTGTTTTTTTTCCAATAAATACACAACTCCTATTTTGTGATGAAAACTTTTATTTTTCTCCTGAGAGCAGATCTGAGTAGATTGCCAGGAAACACCTTCTCCAACATCTCTGGATGTCTCAGTGAATGGCAATGGACTGGTGGTTATATGACATTGCTGCTTAATTCGTTGTGTACGTTGCTAAATTTCTCTACTTATATGATACATAATTAATAGAAGATACATATCACAAAAATAACAAACAATATTTATTCTTTATTAAGGACTTAGCCTATAGGAAACCTTGTCCTAAATTTGGGAAAATGTTCTGAGAACACTTCAATTGTTAACCCATATAGTATGGCACATATTGTGGATAAACCCACATTCATCTGGGCTTTCTATTTCTAGCCCTTATGTTTTCAGCTGTCTGTAAACTGATTTCTCCCCATATGCATAGGAGGCTCACATTACAAACCATAAGTAATGCTGAGTTGATGACGACTCCATGGTAGAGAAGCATTATTTTTTATTCTGGGGAATTTGACTCAACCATATAGACTTTATCAGAATGATCTACAATCCATCACTATTATTTCAAAGAAAAATAGATAGGTCTTCAANATATGATATTTGTAGAGAACACGTTTGGACAATCCAGACTTTCTTGGAAACTGGTGTTGCTTAGATCTTTGTAGTGGAAAGCTAAGAATAATGTATACAATGGACAATCAAGGGGTAGAATGAACATGATGAAAATAATGTCAGGGAGACTGAGACAAACATGTAGAAGCTATGATATGGAAAGGATGACCGTAACACAAATTGGAGCCATGTGGATCATTGAAGTAGATTCATGCATAATTCAAAACTATGACGATGAGACATGACTTAAGCAGGGCAGCAAGGGAGATAATTTGATTATCCCATTCTAGCAAGGATTAACACTAATAGTTAAATTCAGCTGTAAATATTTTTGCTTTCTAATTATATCTAAGTCTATACATATGGGCTAGGTGTTGCATGTGTTTATATATTCCCCTCACCCCAGCTATACAAATTAAATGTGTTGCACTGGCCCTTTCCCTAAGGTGGTCCTATAACAAGTGCCAAAAATTCTTGAGTTTATCATATTGCTAATGATGAGTTGTTACTTGAAGACCCTAGTGCACTACACATTAGCTATTGGGTGAACTGTTTATATAACTTCTCACAAAACACAGTCTAAGCTTCTCTTAATGATGCTTTCCTAATTTGACCACTAAATCTGAAGAAAGTGTCTCCGTTGGGTAGTTCTGACCTCCAATGAGAGGGTAATAATGAAAAATTCCATTGACTATCTGATGCTTAGATAGTATAAGGGAAAAAAATAAGTGTTTTAGATTAACTAAAAGGGATACATAAAGCCCATTTGGAATTAAGCTAGACAATTTATACAGCATCTGAAATTGTTAACAATATTTGGTGGTCCCACTGTAATCTTTAATTCATTCTTTTACTTTGTCTAATTATAGAATTATGATATTTTTCTCGTTGTTTATTTTATTTGTGTGTGTGTGCGTGTAGAGGCTTTGGGTGGATATTTATTCTGTTGCTTTATACATTATTCCTTATAATGCCAGATTTCTCACCAAACCTGGAGCTCTCTGATACATTTATACGGCTGTGCTCCCCAATATTAGAGTTATACATATATACCACTGTAACTAGGTAATTGTTTGGATTCTAGGGATTCAAACTCAGGATCTCGTGTTGGTGGTCAGTTTATTTACTGAGCTCTCTCACTAGTTCCACATGGTTCAGCTATTGTTGAGCTCCTATGTTGTCTTATATTCTCTGTTTTCATCACCCTCCTCCTTTTTTTTTTTACATTGCATTTGTGGTCTTGAAGGTAGCTGTGTTTCTGACACTGAATGCCTATTCCTGAAAATTCATCTAACCATAGGATGTTGTATGAAACTCACCTCTCCCTCTGCTTTCCACACAGGTCTCTATCCTGGGTCCCATTCATTCCTTCAGTGAGAACTTTTACATACTTTCCAATTACCTTAATTGCTGGCAACTACTCTGTACATCTTGTCCATCTATTTCAGTTAATAAAAATCTACCCACCTTTAATTATATTAAGATTCATTTTTAAATAAGTAGAAGAAAATGTATAGGTAAGTAGGGGTCTATAACATTCATTTGAAGAACATCCAAAAACACAATAGTAACTCAAATAGGAAAAATAAGCAAAGAAAATATCTCCAAGAACTTCATTTTATTGTGGAATTTTGCCTTAAAGTTTTAAATAATAAGCATTAATGCATTTACTAATCTTAAACAACTCATATTCAGTCAGTTATGAGAAACGGGAATGCTTCACAATATATCATATACTGGGGAGGAAAATAAAGGAAGAAGAGGAAAGAAAAGAGGAGGAAAGAAAAAAGAATAGAAAGAAAGGGATAACTGGCATGCAGTGTGGGGCCTATTATGTTGGATATTAATGACAGAATTTTAAAAGCATGAGGTATGTCTGAAATATATGATATACTTTCATTTCTTCTAATCTTCATAATTTTTCATGTAACTACATTATTCAGTCAGTCCTCTATCAGAATCATTATATAACCTTTCAATTTATTTAATCTGATAATATGTTATATAATTTTTCTACTATTTTTGAGAACAGGTCAGTTAAACAGGCATTTATATTTTTGCCACTTTGGTTACAAACAGGTCAATCCCATGGTTCTAATGAACAATTTAATTCTTACGCTCTAGTTCTAAAAATTGTATTTTTTTTGAATGATGATTTCCTAAAATGTCCTTGTATGTGTGGAGATATATTATTAACATCATGGACAAAATATAAATAAACAAACAAATAAATAAATAAATAAATAGGTGTCTTATATCCAAAACTATATCCTTAAAAATGTTAGTTCTAAATACAAAATCATAGATTTTTGGGATTAAAAAAATGCAATTTTTCCCTGCCATTTATTTTTGTAAAGTTTGGAAAGTTATAGCTATATATCTGTATACATTAGAATAGCCACTGTGAATCAATAACACTTTATAATATTCACCTAATATACAATTATATAGAAAAAACTTAGACTTTTTCTGTATGTAATGTTTCTTCATAGGTAGTTATTGATGAATGGTCATTATCAATTTAGCTTTCTACATGAATTGACATCACCACATTGCATAGCTGACTTTGTAATTCAACTGCCTGAAAAGTCAACTTAATGTTAGCTACAAAACTCTCTGATTGAAACACATGAGTTCTAAAAGCCATTAAGTTTTATGAACAGAGTGAAAAGTTTACTCCAGTGTCATGTAATTTTTTTTATAGTCAGGAAATAACAATACCATGAAAACATTACTACCCTTGGAAATATGGAGTAAAAGAAATGAAAGATTAATTATTCTGAGATAAATGGTTCTGTATATGTGATAGAAAGTCAGAAAAAAAATCACTGTATCCCTAGCAAAGATTACTACAGCAAGTAATGGTATAATCGTCACAAATGAATGCTGGACAAAGCATTTATTCTGCTTGGTAATGCCCCTGACAGGTTATTAACTGTGCTGAATCCAGGGTCATGAGACAGAAGAGGGAGAAGAGAAAGACAAGAGTTTATTGCATAAGCAATGGTCGGACGGTAAGCTTGCCAGTTATCATGCCTTCTACAGCACCTTCTGAATTGTCATCTCTTCTGATTTCATCTTCCCAATTGTCTGCCCTAGATTAATTTATCTTGTTATAGCTTCTTTCCATACTGTTAAAAGCTCGTTATCACTTAAGTTTTCTTCAGAAAACGAATTTTGATAGACAAATCTCTTCACAATATTTTATCTGATCTATATTTTTATATGTAGAATACATGCTGTTGAAAAACAGAATTAAACCTCAACATTCCTCTTACACTACACTTGTCAAAAGTCCCAGCATAGACATATTTTCATTTGTTTGATTCTGTTAAACAATATAAGATTCTTCTAAGGCCCCGCCAATGGTATAAATGAAAGTTGAGTGATGATGCTACCAATTTTAAATGTTGAAATTGGCATATTATTTTTGTTACTAATCTTTTCACAGGTACTGCTTTCTTTAGTGTCCTGAATATCCATTACTGTTTTTTTTCACTATTTATAAATCGAGGAATGAAAGTTTGGAGAGATTAAGGAACTTTTCCAAGTTCATCCAATTCATAAGTCATTCATTTCAGAAGCATATACACATGAATACTCACACGTAGTACCCACCATAAATATAAAATAGAAAAGAATCTACCTCAGTAAGATACTGAAAATGACTTTAAATTTTACCTACAGTTATGAGATTAATTTTAAATATGAAGGCAGACTGTTAGAATCCCAATTGCATACAATAAATTGTATTTAAGAAATATAAGCATAGGGAAAGAAGTAAATGTATTGTCTACCACATACTGGAGTACTTTACAGAGGGATTAGTGCTGAAATCAGTTTTGGCTGAACAGCGTGATTTTAAGAGGGAAAGCAGTGCCAAATGTAGATTCTGAAACTGATGTTTATGTCTGACGTCATCCTTTCCATGTGTGTCCATTTTTAATTGCAGCTGTGAAAACTTATCACAGATTTTGTGATATAAACATCACAGCTGTATCAAGCTAGAGTTCCATGTGTTGCTAGTACGACATGGGTCTCTTTGGTGAGAATCAGCAGGTTCTCTAGTTGCTGTTCCTTTTCAAGATTGTAGGCAGAATTTATATTTCCTTGCTTTTCATTTTCTGATGGATCTCACTTTTTTTTTGTGCTCACATTTTACATTTTCTGTGCCAGTCACCATGGTTTGAATTCTTTTGAAATTCATGTTCCTTTGATCTGGATTTAGTTGCCATCATATAGCTCTATGCAAGAAAAGGTTCTCTACCTTTATGGAATTGTGCGGGTAAAGTGTGTTAACATGGTCCAGGTAAGTTTCACCATTTCAAAGTCCTTAAGCCTAATTGCACACAACTGGCAAAAAAAAAAAAAAAAAAAAAAAAAATCAATGAAATGATTTCCAAATGATATTCCGCTGTACTTCTAGATCCTTGCCTTATCCAGTCATTGTCAGAGAGGCATTCTCCAGGAGGACGTGCAGAGACCCACAGATAGTATGCAGAGAGAGTCTAAATTGGAGTTCTCCAGCTGATCCTTCCCCTTGGAGACTGGGAATCCCCGCAGAAGAGGGGGAGGATTGTAACAGACAGAGGGAATGGCGAATACCAGAAGAGCATGGTCCACCAAATGAAGCAAGGGTCACAAAGGCTCGCTGAGACTAAAGCTGCAAGCACAGGGTCTGTGTGGGTCTGCATATGGTTCTCTGGGTATATGTTATTGCTGGTAGCTTTGAGTTTGTGGGACTCCTAACAGTGAGAAAAGGTGTTTTTTCCAACTCTTTTGCCTGTTCTAGATACTTTGTTCTTCCCATTGAGTTGCCTTACCCAGCCTCGATAGGATGGCTTTTTGCCTTGTCTTGCTGTTTCTTGCTTTATCTTAGTTGGGTGTTGTCTCTCAGAGGCCTGCTATTTTCTGTAAATAAAGGAAGTGAAGGGAGAGTGTATCTGAGGTGGGAGGTTGTGGTAAGATGGGAGAAGTGGGGCAAGGGAAACTGTGGTCAGGGCATATTATATGAGTGATGAATTTATTTTCATGAAAATATTCACTTTGGAACACTGGAAATGATGAAGAGAGTTTGACCAATCTGCCTGAATGGACTGCCTCAGGAATGACGTCTGTTCTTTGCTGCTCTATTGCCTTTTTCCATTTTCACAAACTTTAGGTAGACACTGTCTTCTCATAAAATCAAGTATCTGTTTATTTGGCTAAATGATTCTCAAAGACCTTTTTTTCTACACTCTTTCTACATTTCTTTTATTGTTTTTTTTTTGTTTCTGACATTACTAAGAGATACAATCACACAGAAAACTCCCCGATCCTTTGACTCTTAATAATCTCCCATCTTTTCTTCTACAATGTCCTATGAGATTTGTATTCAGGAATGTTTTGTAGATGTATCCATTGATACCACAACTTTTCATTTTGATTATGATTTATTTATTTATTTATTATGTATACAGTATTCTCAGTACTCTGCCTGCAGGCCAGAAGAGGGCACAGATCCATTACAGATGGTGTGAGCCACCATGTGGTTGCTGGGAATTGAACTCAGGACCTTTGGAAGAGCAGGCGGTGCTCTTAACCACTGAGCCATCTCTCCAGCCCCTGATTATGATTTTTTTGTAGTGTTCTTTGTCTGTTTCAAAGAGCAGCTTCCTTGAAGGCATGAAGACATGTACCTATGGGAATAAGGGCAGATGTTTAGATTATTTTTAGGGAGTTTATATTTATATGTCTCACCAACATGACTGCCCAAACATAAGCTAAACAAAAAACAAGAATGACAGCAATAGAATTTCCAAAATGGATGGGAAAAATCCCCCAGGCCTCACTCAACACAAAGAACTAAATTCCAAAATAATCCTGACTGAAATTCCCTGAGAGGTCTGTGCACTTTTTCCATTCCTGGTCTTTGATCACATGATGCTTTATTTATTCATTTATTTTCTTCCTTTTTCTCCTCATATTTTCTATTTTCCTCCAGGGCTTCTTGCTCTTTGTCTTAAAACTGAAATGACCCTGTCTTCTAGGAAACTTTCTCTTTTACCCTTGCCTAGGTTCTCCTGTACTTTATTAGTTGAAAAACAAATCGGATTAAACATGTTAAGATTGTGAATGTCAATTGAGATTTCTTCTCTGCTAAGACTTTTCACTCAGAGCTTTCAATATAATATTCTCTAAGTCATTCCAGAAACAATTTTGTGAAGTGCTTGTTAGAGGAATTACTGATAGCTGTGCGGTACACAAAGATACTACATAAAGTCATTTGGGAAATGCCGGATGGCTATAAAGACAAAGATTGCCCTTGACTGTTATGCTTTCGTTACAGGTCTGTCTTTCACACAGGTGGCTTTAAAACAAAGCTTCTTTGGGCACCTAATTTGATCACATTCAGAGATGCCAACTCACACTAAGAATGTTCTAAAGAAAACAATGTAGAAATTTACTATCTGAGATTTTTTTTCTAAAGAATCAAGATGCCATGGAAACCATAGGAAAATTTCTTGGTATAAACACAAAATCAGAGTTCTTAATACTAAAGATAGTAGGATTTGAAGATCTGTTGATTCTCTCTGTGTCTCTGTCTCTGTCTCTGTGTGTGCATGTATGTTTCTCTCTCTCTCTCTCTCTCTCTCTCTCTCTCTCTCTCTCTCTCTCTCTCTCTGTCTCTTTCTGTGTGTGTGTGTGTGTGTGTGTGTGTGTGTGTGTGTGTGTGAAAGGCATCTTCCTGACCCAGAATGGAATGTACATGAGGAGTTCCTGGCAATTATTGTTTACAGTTTCTTTTGTCATTCTTTCATACTGATGAATTGAGAACCAGAGAGAACCTTCTATTCTTTACTTGTAAGCAATAACTCAGATATAGTCTTTATGAAGGAAGATTTACTTTATTTTTGAATGTTGTGATTATTTTTTCACATTTTACTTTAAAGGAGAGGGGTTATCTGCCTTATTAACAACTTCTATGGGCCAATGCAGTATCTCCTTTATTCATTAACTCTTCACAGTTCAACCACAGTTCTTAATTTACTATTAGAATTAGATAATTCATATTTGATAGTAGTAACTACTACAGGAATAGCTGGTTTCTATAGAGAGATGAATCTGATGCTGAAGCTAGCTTTCTTTTATCCTTTGTTTCCTCACCCACCTGTATGTATAAGTAAATTCTTATAGGCAGATTGCTATTACCGCCCTCCATGCCACTTTGCTTTTCATGACAGTAAGATGGTGCTCTAGAGTATTTCTAAAGCTTCTTGTAGTTCATATGCTTTATTATTAGAAGCATCATCATTCATGGTTTCTCTAACCACCATGAAATCCCTCTAACAGTGTAAAATAGAGATTGATTAAAGACAGCATTGTGAGATTTTGTCATTTTTCTTACTTTTTTCTTGTTAGCTTCTTTACGGTTCAATAAGAGAGGGCTTAGTCTCTTGTACATGTAAAATAAAAAGAAAACTAGAATATAAATAGTACTATGAACTGCTTTTAATTACATCAAAATTTGCATTTAAAATACAAATGGTTTCAGCTTACTCAAGAAGAAGAAAATTCTATCATTTCCATTATATTTATAGAGCATCAAAGCCCTCCTTTTCCTATCTCTGCAGGTACAGCACTTTGGAGAGAGAGAATAATCTACCATGAATAGTTTTTTTTTCTTTAGTTTTTTTTTTTTTTAAGGAGAAAATGAAATTAAATTGTTTTAACACATTTGGCTTTGCAACATCTGTGTAGGTGGAAGGCATTTTGCCTTTCCATTTACTGAAGAGTTTGGTCATGACAAGCCATGTCTGTCTATTTCTCTGGTTATTTTGAAAGCTTTGGATCCAAAGGGATTGAAGGAGTTGAAATAAATTGCACTGATGCCAGTAAATAGTGACTTTGTAGCAGGGGCAGAGTGAGCATCTGCTTTGCCTAGAATGCTGGAGCCAAGTGTAACGTCTGGGGACAGGGAATAGAATTGGACTGACAGCTTAGTTTTTCTGCTGCCCTGAACTGATTGAAGTTAGCTGTGGAAATTGCCCAACTTCATCAACATAGTCCAGTTTATCATATCGTTGTTTCTAATGACACCACCTGAGATTGGAGTTGATGCTTTTTTCTTATACCTCATGCACACCTAGGTGATAGATTACTGCTGACTTTACACAGAGATCTCTTGAGTAATCCTCCTTTAAATTCCTATATTGACAAAGCATCAAGATGGCCTTTTTTGCTATCACCAATACTCAGCTAGCAAGTGTTCTCTTTCAGTGACAATGAAAGCAGAAAAACTAGGAAGAATTTTGTTGCTGGTTAATGAAAAGCCAAATTACTATCTACCAGCAGGATCTATTAACAACTATAAATGGAAAAACTTACAGCATAACTGCACCATTAACATCTGGCCCATTATTTGGTAAATTGTTTTGAGATCAAGAAAGAATAAATCATGATCCTATATTTTCAATGATAATCAGTATCTAAAATTCATTAAACTATGACATGCACATGTATCCTGAGATGTGAGAGAGGTTGAAAACTGAGGCAATTTTGCGTTTATCAACAAGTCTTAAGACTGAGCAGAACAGGCAAAGTGAACCAGTGATGTGAGTTATTGGCATAAAGCCAGCACTGCTCTTGACCTTATCCTATGCATGCTCTCTTCAAAGGTACTCAGAAGCAGTACTTGTTTCCAGTCAATACTCAGTCTAGACACCATGTCACTTGATTCTTGGTAGAACTAGAATCTTACATCAATGTTGCCCACCTGAGGAAGAACGACCTTAACCCAATGGAAAAGGTGAAAATATTTTAAAACTGTTAGAAACACTTCACTCGACTGCCTTTGTTTTTATTGTATGCCTGCTTTTGTATGAGTCTTGTTATAGGATTATTAGGAGAGGACTTGCTTTTAACATAGAAAAGAAGCTCAACTAGTACCTAGGCACAGTGTATTTATGTCACCCTGGTGCCTTGAAATTCATTCTTCATGATGACCTAACACAACTGTTTGTTCAATTTCCCACGTGTAGAAAATTGTATGTACTATAATATAAATAATAAGTACAACTATTGAAAACAGAAATAATAATCAAAAGCAAAAGCCCATGTCTTTTAAAGACAAATCTAATTAATAAAATTGTGTGCTGTTTCCAAGAGAGACATGGAAGCAGCATAATTTTCCCATCCCCATCAACAAAAATGGCGTATTAGAGAATCTTGACTTGTAGGCCAGGCTGAACTGAAACACAAGTCGTTCTGCACCTCCCTCCTGAGTTATATGTCAGGCACTCTCCACAATGTACAGATCTACCACAACATAACATCTTTAGAATAAATTGCTTAACTGAATGAAATTGTATGGCTGTATAATGAACATAACTTTCATCGATGAAAAGTAATTCTGTGAGCTTCATCTCCAAAGATGCAACAATAAAAAGTATTTTTCAATTACAAATAAGAAAAATATAGAGGAATAATACTAAATAAATGAGGAGAACATTTTTGAAATGCCCGTATTCCTGTACAGGTCACAAAGTGTGTATTCCTTACAATGGTGGTGAATTGGCTTGACCATAGCTCATAGGCTTGAAAACTTGACCACCAATCAGTAGAGCTGTTTGGGAAGGATGGAACCCACAACTAACACTGTCAATGAGTCCAAGAACCTGTGACTAGATCGGTCATGGGCCTGAAAAAAAAAAACTTACTACTATTACTCTGTTAAAAGAATATAGCAATCAAATGGCTCCTAATGACATAGTAGTAAACTGTGCATAAACTGTTTTCATCAGATAAACTTCTTTACATAATAGATGACAATGAATAAAAACAACAGTTGGTCATTGTGACATTGGAATGCTCATATTTAAAAAGGACATCTATATCACACCACTTTCCTTAAAGCATTAAGGGTAAAAAGAGTAAAGATCTAGAGGTAGTGGATGGTTTCAAGGAAATAGTGTTTCCAGATACAATGGAGCAGGTGCACACAAGAACTTACAGTAACATGAAGCACACACAACTCCTGCACAAGTTCAAGCCAGAGAAAACTCGATCATGAAGAAAGGATGTGCACAGGAAGCGCCAACTATAGCTAAGGAGCTAGGTTTGATTTGATGGCTGATGAGAGAAGCAAAGTCAGTTTCTTTCAATAGAGTGACACCTGTCCTGTTAGCTGTATTCAGAGGTAGGTACAGCATCCATAGTCAGCCAGAGCAAAGTGGACTTCATGGTTTTTTTGTTTTGTTTTGCCTTGTTTTGTGAGGGATAAGGGGAAAGCATAAAGTCACATGTTCTGGAAGGAGGAAGCGGGTGATAAACTGAATGATCTCTTTTACCCATGTAGATTTTCAATCTGCCAACTCCCATTTTCTTCTCTTGGCTGCAGACTAGCTGTCTGAGTCACATGTCAGTAAAATATCTGGAGTTCAGAAGCTATCCTTGAAGTTCAGGTGATGGGGAAAAAGTATAAGGAGAACAAGGCACATTTGGTAAGTGCCTTGTGTTAGCAACAGAAAATAATACAAGGTACTTTTTTTATTTCCTGAGGCTGTGGAGTAGCTACATATTGCATGTCACATAATATGTAAGATAGGAGAGATGGAGAAAATTTAGTTTCTATAGTGCTCCTTAAAAATAATTCATTGAATTGACTACCTTTGGAAATGTGAACAGATTCTATGTCTGTTTTTACCAGACAAGTTTTGAATCTTAATGGAATAATAAAAGCTGTTACTTTAGAAATACACATATTATTCCTACATGAGTGCTCATTGGTACTGGTAGGTACTGAGGAAAGGGCCTGCCATGAGAGCCACAGGAAGTCTCTGTCTGGCATCCAGACATATTTACATCTTTTGCACTTTTGAGCTAGTACAGAGATGAGGATGAGGGAGGGGATGTGGATATGGCTAACATCTTTTAAGATTTATGAACTGCTAAATTCAGAAATGTCATTTTGTTATTGCCAGTGAACTGCTGGCATCTTTGTATGAGTCACTAAGAAAAAATAGCAATCACCTCCTTCGCAAGAGCTGGTATGAGTAACACAAAATGGGCTCAATTAATCATTTTAACCACTGAATTCGCTCTGGATAAAAAAAAAACCCTGTGTATCAGATGATATGCCCTAGAAAGGTAGTCATCCTTACAAAATGCTACTCTCTGCAGCTCTGCTCTTCTCATTATCGTATTGCAAATAGTTTTCTGGAAGAAAAAACTGTTCAAGCAAAATATTAAACAGCATCCATTTGTCATTTTCCTGCAGGGACGAGGCAGCAACCTGCTGTGGATGAAAATATGTGGTCATTATGAAGCTGGTATTGAATTGTTTGTTTATCTTTAGCAGAGGAGAGAGGTTTCGATGATGTAGTTTTTAATTGGTAATTTCCGTCACTCTGTTTTCTATAGTATTATTTCCTGCCCAGCGTTATTAATAGACGCATATGTAAACACACTGTGTGTGTTTTTTAATGTTCACGTAATTTTCTGTGCCACGAGCTCCTTTCAACGTAAGAAGTGACAAGAATTTTCATTTCCTTGTTAGTGTACAATGAATCACAGTGAGTTGGTTTGCTTGCTCTTTCAGAGATTTAAAGTTCTTCTTACAAATGGACTGGGTAAGGATGGCTAAGCCTTGCTCACTGATGGGCATATGAATTTGGTTAATGGATCACTGGGAGATAGAGTCTATGTATTTATTTTTTATCTGTTTCTTCTTTCTTATATTTCAGGAAATCAACAGGTATTCTCTTTATAATTCAGAAAAATATTTGGTCTGTTTCTTTTTTCTATCTTCTGTTCTCATTCTTTCTCTTTATCTTATCCTTGTCCTTCTGTTCTTATTCTCCCTAACACTGATTCTTATATAATACATTCACAAGACTGAACACTGATCCCGAATTAACAGACTACAATATCTATCAAAGACCCTGAAACACACATGACTAATGTCTAGTCCACTGACCATGGCTTCTGACAACATCCTAGTACAACAATATTTACCATATCTTTATTGTGCTATCGATTCTAATTTTGTTTCATTATGTGCTTATATAACACAAGAATATCACATCATTTTTCTGGAACATTCTTACTCAAGACTCCAAAATCACTCTATCAGCCTGTTGAGTTGGAAAAAGAGTTCCGGGCATATTAATTTTGTCTGTAAACATGCAGCCCATTTATGACATTTTCAGTACCTTCTTGACAAATTATCTAGTTCCCTTTATGCCAGAGAATATAGAAGTTTATCTATTCCTCAAAATATGTGTGCCAGGTAAAAGTAAATGGTAAATGTAAAAGTTAAATGTAAATGAGGTCAATGGGTTTTCTTCAATTTTTTGGTCACATATGCCCCAAGCATATGTTTAAGAAATGAAAATATTTGCTAACCCAAAAGCCTGTTGGGAAAGAAGTTGACTACACTAGTAGGAATAAATGATCATGTAGAAATAGATCATGCCCATCCCTGGTTACTACTATATTTGTCTATATTAAAAAAAGAAGTAGAGTACAGGACTCTGAGCATGGGTAAGAAGTTCTTCTCTCTCAAGTGACTGTGAATAACATCTGTGTTTGGAGAAAGTACTTAAAAAGACATGTCCTGATAATACTGATTTGTGATCATTTCCACAACAATGACATTACTTTCATAGACTTAGCTGAGGAAAGAAAACGCACAGAAGTTTAAGAAGAGTCACAGTTGGGTCAAAATCGTACTTGCTCAATAAACTATAAAGTTGCTCTTCCAGGAAGAAGGAAGACAATTACAGGTTTTATTACTGCCCGAATGAAGGGGCTTAATTGCTCAGATATACTGCTAAGCCTGTCTGCATCATTAACTGTATTAATAGTCTGATCCTGCAGTGGTAGCAAACATGAAAAAATTAAATGGGGGTAAAAATCATAGGCTAAATAATTAGCTAATAGTAACATGCACCCTAAATTGTTTACTCTAAATAGACCTTCTTTTCCATGTGTGTGTGTGTGTCAAGAGGTGATTTGATTTTAAAAGTCTTTACTCTTTATTCATTCCCTCATAAAAATACTGCTAACCACCTACCATTAGTAAGCTATAACAATTCACAGTAAAGATGTATTGTTCAGTTCTTAGTATATTATGCTAAATGCACATAAGATATATTATAATAGTTATCAGTAGGGCTCTTAGACTAAGCAGTTGCCTAATTAATCACTCTAGCATTTGAATTTATTGTTGTGAATGAATGACTAGTTGCCTCACTCTATAATAAGTATATGTGATGTGGGATTGCCTTCTGTACTCTATGAATATGTGGTGTGGGAAGTCCATGTGTCTCTGTGTGTTGCTTTTCTTGGTTAATGAATAAAGAAACTGCCTTGGCCTGTTGATAGGGAGAACTTAGGTAGACGGGAAAACTAAATAGCATGTTGGGAGAAAGGAGGCAGAGTCAGAGAGAAGCCATGGTCTTCAGTCTGAGACAGACACTGGTTAGAACTTTACCTGGTAAGCCACTGCCACATGGCAATATACAGATTAATAGAAATGGGTCAAATTAATATAAGAGTTAGCCAGTAAGAAGCCAGAGCTAATGGGCTAAGCAGTGATTTAATTAATACAGTTTCTGTGTGTTTTTTTTCAGGGCTAAGCTAACCAGGTAGCTGGGACAAACAAGTGGGCCCTCCTTGCAACAAATATGTTTTATTCCTATTGGTTAATAATGAAGCTGTTAAGGCCAATGGCTTAGCAGAGTAAAGCCAGGCAAGAAATCTGTATATATAAATAGCAGGCAGAGTCAAAGAGATGCCATGTAACTGCCAAAGATGCCAGAACAGAACATTACCCAGTAAGTCATAGCCTCATGGTGATACACAGATGGATAGAAATGGGCTTAAGATATAAGAGCTAGCTAGAAAGATGCCTAAGCTGTTGGCTAAGCAGTATTGTAATTAATATAGTTTTGCATGGTTATTAGGGTCTGGGCAGCCGGGAACAAATGAACAGTCTCTGATTACATATATGAACCCTGAAATAAAAAATAAACAAATAAAATAAGTACATAAACCCAGTGCTGTAGACATTGTTGAATCTCTTTTCTTTTCATAGAGAAAAACACTGGAATCTAAAGAATTTGAGCCTTGCTCAAATCTTAATTTGTCAGTGAAGAAACCAGTTTGACAATGAAGCCAACAAAGTCTTTCAAGTAATGCTCCTCAATGAGTCTGTGTGATTTTTTTAAAAATGAAAGCAAACAATCTTTGTTCACTTTACATACAAATCCCAGTTACCACTCCCTTCTTCCCATTCCCTCCAACTTTCCCCCATCTTACCCCCCATCTAGTTTTCAGAGGATAATGCACATTGCTTTGAGATAGGACTAAGGCCCTCCCTACTATGTCTAGGCTCCAAAGAGAATGGGTCCAAAAGCCAGTACATGCAGTAGGGACAAATCTCAGTGCCACTACCAGTGACCCTACAGTCTGCCCCAGCAATACAACTGTCACTCACATTCATAGGGTCTAGTTTGGTCCTATGCTAGTTTCTTCCCTGTCCAACTGGAGGTGGCAAGCTCCCATTAGCTCAGTTAAACTGTTTCAGTGGTTATCCCCATCATTGTCTTGACCTCTTTGCTCATATTATTGCTTCTCCCACTCTTCAGTTGGACTTTGCGAGCTCAGCCAAGTGCCCTGCTACAGGTATTTATCTCTGGTTCCATCAGTTGATGGATGAAGGTTATATGGTAACATTTAAGATAGTCATCAATCTGACAACAGGGCAAGGCCAGTTTGGGCACCCTCTCTTCTATTGCTTAGGGTCTTAGCTGGGGTCATCTTTGTGGATTCCCGGGAATTTCTCTAGTGCAAGGTTTCTTGCTATCCCCATAATATCATCCTAAATCAAAATCTTTTTCTTAGCTCTCCCTCTCTGTCCTTCCCCATCTTGACTATCCTCTTCCCTCAAATTCTCCTCCCCCTCCCTTTCTCCTCTCCTCTTCCCCTTCTACCTTCCTTCTCACCCACCCCCATGCTTCCAATTTTGTCAGGCAATCTCATCTATTTCCCTTTTCCAGGTAGATCTATGTATGTTTTATCTTAGGTTTCACCTTGTTATATAGTTTCTCTAGGATCATGGACTATAGGCTCATTATCCTTTGCTTTACAGCTAGTATCCACTTACGAGCGAGTACATAAGATGTTCATCTTTCTGGGTCAGGGTTACCTCACTCAGGATGTTTTTTTTTCCAGTTGCATCCACTTGTCATTCAAGATATCATTGTTTTTTACTGCTGAGTAGTACCCCATTGTGTAAATGTGCCACATTTCTTTATCCATTCTTTGATTAAGGGTCATCTAGGTTGTTTCCAGGTTCTGTCTATTACAAATAATGCTGCTATGACATAATTGAACAAATGTCCTTGTAGTATGATTGAGCATACTTTGGGTATATGCCCAAAAGTAGTATTTCTGGGTCCTGAGGTTGGCTGATTCCCAATTTTCTGAGAAACTACTATGCTGATTTCCAGAGTGGTTGTATAATTTACATTCTCACTAGCAATGGAGGAGCATTCCCCTTAATCCACATTCTCTCCAGCATAAGCTATCATAAGAGTGTTTTTGCTCTTATCCTTTCTGACTTGTGTAAATGTTGTCTCAGAGTCATTTTGATTTGCATTTACCTGATGTCTAAGGATGTTGATCTTTTCCTTATGGTCATTTAGATTCTTCTGTTGAGAATTCTCTTTTTATCTCTGTATCCCATTTTTAATTAGATTATTTTGAATTTTGATGTTTAATTTCTTGACTTCCTTATATATTTTGTAGTTCAGTCTTTGGTCTGATATGGAGTTAGTAAAGATCTTTCTCCATTCAGTAGGCTGTCTTTTGTCTTATTAACTGTATCATGTGCTTTATGGAAGCTTCCCAGTTTCAGGAGGCCCCTTTACTTATTGTTGCTGTCAGTTTCTGTGCTACTTGTGTTATATTTAGGAAGTGGTATCCTGTGTCCATGCATTGAAGGCTACTTCCCACTTTCTCTTATATCAAGTTCAGTGTGGTTGGATTTATATTGAGGTCACTAATCCATTTAGACTTTGAATTTTGCACATGGGAATAGATAATAGATTTTTTTGCATACTTCTGAGTGTTGACATCCAGTTATGCCAGCATCATTTGTTAAAGGGCCTTTCTTTTTTCCATTGTTTAATTTTAGTTTCTTTTTCAAAAAATCAGTTGTTAATAGGTGTGTGGATTAATATTTGTATATTTGATTTGATTCCATTGGTCAACCTGTCTGTTTTTATGGCAATACCAAGCTGTTTTCATCACTATACTTCTATAATAGAGATTGATGCCAAGGATGGTGATGCCTTCAGAAGTTTCTTTATTGTACAGTATTGTTTTGGTTATCTTGGGATTTTTGTATTTCCATATGAAGTTGGATATTGTTCTTACAAGGTCTGTAAATTGTGTTGGGATTTTGATGGGAATTTCATTCCACGTATAGACTGCTTTTGGTAGGATGGCCATTTTTTATTATGTTGAGTCTCATTCCTGATTTCAGTGGAATCGCTTTGAGTTTCTCTCCATTAAATTTGATGTTGGCTGTCGACTCGCTGTACATTGCTTTTCTTATGTTTAGCTATGTTCCCTATATTCCTGATCACTGCAAGATTTTTACAAGTAGGCAGTGTTGGATTTTGCCAAATGATTTTTCAGCATCTAATATGATGATCATATGGTTTTTTACTTTCAGCTTATTTATATGATGGATTACATTGATAGATTTTTATATATTTAACCATCCCTTCATCTCTGGGATGAAGCTGCCTTGATCATGGTAGATTTTTCTTTATGTATTCTTGGATTCGGTTTGTCAGTATTTTATTATTCTTGCATCTATGTTTATGGGTGAGACTGATCTGTTATTCTCTTTCTTGGTCGAGTGTGGTTTCAGTATCAGGGTAAAAGTAGCCACACGAAAAGAGGTTGGCAATGTTTTTTGTGTCTATTATGTAGAACACTTGAGGAGTATAGTTGTTAGCTCTTGTTTGAAGTTCTGGTAGAATCCTGCACTAGAGCCATCTGGTCCAGTAAAATCACCTGGTCTGGATTTAATTTTGGTATGTGATACCTATTCAGAATATTGTCTATTTCTTTTACATTTTCCGGTTTTTGCAGTATGACCTAATGGTTTCTAGATTTTCTCAGTGTCTGTTGTTATGCACCTTTTTCATTTCTGATTTTGTTAATTTGTATGTTCTCTCTCTTCATTTTGATTAGTTAGGATAAGGGTATCTCTATCTTCTTGATTTCCTCACAGAACAAACTCTTTCTTCATTGATTATTTGTGTTGGTTTCTTTGCTTCAATTTTATTGATTTCAGCCCTCAATTTAATAATTTCCTGTTGTCTACTTCTCCTGGGTGAGTCTGCTTTTTTTTTTTTTCTAGAGCTTTCAGGTGTGCTGTTAAGTCACTAGTGTGAGATTTCTTCACTTTCTTTATGTAGGCACTTAGTGATATGAGCTTTCTTCTCAGCATTGCTTTCATAGTGTTCCATAGGTTTGGGTATATTGTTACTTAATTTTCGTTGAGTTCTATTAAGTCCTCATAATTTCTTTCTTTATATCTTTTTTGACCCAGGTGTGGTTCAGTTGAGAACTGTTTAATATCCATGAGTTTTTATGCTTTCTGCAATTAGTGTTGCTGTTAAATTCTAACTTTGAGTCATGGTGATCTGGTAAGATTTAGGAGATTTTTTTCCAGTTTTTTGTATCTGCTGAGGTTTGCTTTTTTACCTAGTATGTGGTCAATTATTCAGAAGCTTCCATGAAGTGATGAGAAGGTATATTCTTTTGTGTTTTAGTGGAATGTTCTGTAGATGTCTGTTAAGCCCATTTTAGTCATGACATCTGTTAGTTCTCTCATTTCTCTGTTAAGTTTCTATCTGATTAACCTGTCCATTGTGAGTTCCTGTGAGGTCTAGGGGGATAGGAGGGTTTGTTGGTGGAGCTATAGCTCCATGATTCTACAGGATGTTTAGGCTCATCTTGCTTTTTGCTTTTGAGTGAGCTGTAATTCTTTAGACCTGAAATCATCACTAGGATAGATTATGACCCTAGGTTTCAGCTACACAATTAGGTACTTTTAGATATTATTTCTATCACATAAACCCAGAGAGGATAATAAGAAATAGAATATAAACATCAAAGTTTCTAAAATTTTAATAGCCAATCTGCTATGAACACAACATCATGTCAGCATCATTATAGTACTGTTACAGCTGCTGGTTTTATAACATTCAATGCCTCCACTCTTTAAAGTGTGATCAATGCATTTCAGTGTGTGATGTTCTTAAACTCTGCCTCCCTTCCTCTCTCCCACCATTTATCTTCCTACCTTTTTCCTTGGGCACTTTAGATGAACCACAGTATCACAGATCTGTTTCTTAGTATATATACTTTATGGCTGGGAAATTTAGATCACGGTGATAACCCAAGTGGATATTAAGAATCCTTGTTTTAACAAGACAAAATTTATACCATTATCGGACATGCAGTTGTTTCATTATACCCCTAGTGTTTAGGAATATGGAGTTATACATGATAATGGTAGTTAAAAAATAAGTTTTGGAAAAGCTAATTTCTTACCATTTGTGCTACTGGCAAGGAATGATGATTACTCTGGAATATTTGACTGTTTATTGAACAAGAAAAGGGCAAGTGTTTTACACAGGTATACAGAAATTCCATGCTCCATTGTCATTTGGAACACACATAGAAATATTAATAAATTCAAAGAGTGTCAGATTCAAGATGACTGAGTGACTTGGGAAACAGTATTATTTTGTTGCAAATATGTGCTTTGTGGGGTGCTGTATGAACAACTGCATCAGAGGATAATACAATCCTCTGAACATTCTACGACAGCCACTAAATCACATATGCTCTTTGAGAGAATTCAAAGCTTTTCCACTGGATTATCTCTAATTTCTCAACCAGTCATCATGTTATATGAAGGGATTCAGGTTTGGAGGACTTAATTTAGCTCCTATTACTGAAAAATGAAATTTGACTCATCTATTAAGGGTTCATGTGCGTATCTGAGCTAACTTCTCTCTAGCATGCCAGAAAGAGGTGCTCATTCTTTCATATCACCCTGCTTAAAAATTCCTGATAGAAACAACTTAATGGAAGAATTGTTTATTTTTTGCTGAGGGTGTCAGATCTTGATTCATGGTCATTTTGGCTCTGGCCCTGTTTTAAGATAGACTATTATAATAGAATTAGGACAACTCATTGCAAAGACTGTGCCCTTCAGTGACCTATACTCCAGATGTCTTTACCCTCCTTACTTTTCAGTGACATATTCATAATGTATGCATGAAGGAATTAATTCATTTTTTATTTAAGTTTCTTCATAAAATAATTGTTTCCAGAAAAACCATCACTGATATGCCTAGAAGTGTATCTCCCTAGACATTTCTTTATCTGATTATGCTTATACTTATTAATTAACAAAGTGTTTTCTACATGGTTTATGTAGTGACATTATCCTTAAACCATGCACCTCTCTCAGGCATGTCCTTTCTCTGGATATTGGGACAAGATGTTTTCCTCTACCAAGTTAGTGTTTGGGAATAACAAAATCAAATTACAAGAAAAGAATCTCACCGGATGATGGTGGTACATGCCTTTAATCCCAGCACTCGGGAGGCAGAGGCAGGCAAATCTCTGTGAGTTCGAGGAGGTCAGCCTGGTCTACAAGAGCTAGTTCCAGGGCAGGCGCTAAAGCTACAGGAAAACCCCATCTTGAAAAAAAAATAAATAAAAGAAAAGAATCTCAAAAACTATCATGTTTTGAGTAAGTAACCTATGATTTTTGGTTGGACCACACATGTAATTATACTGAGGTTTATGTTTCTACTGCTGCAAATTAAATACAACTATGTAATTATGTCAACAATTCATTTCCTCTAATTTTAACAAAAGATTCAGAATTCTCAACTTATCACTCTTTTTCATAACTTAACAGTATCATGCTAAATTTAAGGTTGGTTTATTTTATTGTAAAAGCTTGGTCGTTTCTTTCCTCTTTCCTTTTCTTACACACACACACACACACACACGCACACACACACACACACACTCAAAGTTCTAAAACGTTTTCAATTTTGTAGGAAGCTGCATGGTTGCTAAGAATAAAGTATATATTTAGTGTTATATTGATGCTGGCATGCTTTGTAATGTCTGTGGGATCTATATGGCATATAGCATCTCTCAACTCCAGCATTTCCTTGTTTAAGGTTTGTCTGGATGAGCAGTCTTTATGGTGAGAGTGGGGTATTGAAGTCACTTACTATCACTGTATAAGGGTCTTATATGTAGTAATGTTTCTTTTTATGAAATTAGGTGCCCTTGTCTTGGTGCATAAATGTTTAGAATTATAGTGTGCTCTTGCTTGTTCCATAAAATTTTATATTCCTTAATCTGCCTTTGAGTACAGAGTAGACATTATGAGGCACTTTATGGCTCAGAGGGAAGGTACAGATTATTTTGGGGGAAGTAGCTAACAGACAACATAAGCTACTTTACCATTTGTTGACATGAGCAAATAAGTTAAAAATCCTTGCATAGTAATTAGAGTGAACCATGCATAACAAAAAATGCAATGTAGAATGAATTTTAATATAGGATCTCCAATGAAGATAATTGGAGTTCAAGGTCTATCAAGACAAAACTCAAATATTGGCTTGGTTCTTTGCTATGTGAATTTTAGAAAATTATGAAATCATTTTATGACTCTGATTTTTCTATTTATAGTTCACTGTAAACATTGCTTAATTAAAAACTGTTTTGTTTATTTTAAAAAGTCTGTCTCGATAAATGTTTGTAAGGAAGACATCAGTAAATATTATTCTTATTGCCTATCTAACTTGGACCATTTACAGATGCATGCAGGTGGCTAATATTTATCATGTGCTAGGCACTGGCTCTCATAAAATGACAATTAATATTTAAAGACTAACTATAATGGGAAAATTTGTCTGTATGACCCTTACAAAAGTCATTGGAGCTACTATCATGTAGCTGAAATAAGTGAAAATCCTAACTTTACTTTAGAAAAATATGTGATATAAAAATGTTCATTATAGCACTGGAGAGATGCCTGAGGGTTAAAGCACTGGCTGCTCTTCCTGAGGACCTAGGTTAGATTTCCAGCACCCACATGACAGTTACAGCTGCCCATAACTTCAGTTCCAGATTCTGGCCTCCTTGGGCACCAGACACTCATGAGTCATGCTAGCAAATATGCAGACAAGAGACCATGCATATAAAATTAAAACTAAATAGGTATTTAAAATATTAATAATATTATTTATTATTTAATATAGTTCAACATTTCTGTTTTCATGACACAAATAGTTCATTCTCAGATACGTAACTAGAATGGTGGAATTAAATTTACACCAAAATAAGGATAGAAATGTTTATAAAAGCCTTTCTCCATGAAGGTATAAATTGAGTAAAACATATCATCTAAGTTAGAGTATGTTAAATATTAGTAATATCTATATAAAATACTATACAGGGATGAAAAAACTTAAAAATCTAGATAAATTCAGTAATACGGAAAGCTCTTGCAGCCTTAAAAAGGACCACATAATTTGTCACCGTTTTCCTTTACGTTCACAACAGGCAGAAGTACTTGATGATGACATGCTAGGACAGCAATTCTCTTTGGAGAAGTAAGCAGTAGCTGGAATATTGCCTGAGGAGGGCTTCTAGCGTGAAGTTACATTATTAAAAATTCTGAGTGTCATCAAAACTGATTAAATATACAGCTGAAAGGTGTCCTTTCTTCAAGAAAAAAAATTAAAAAGTTACAAGTTGGTTCTGAATTTTCCTGATATATAAAATTAGTCTGGGTTTACAAAATTTAAGCAGAGATCAGAATCTGTACCATAAATCAAGTTCAAGCTTTAAGTATTTCTCAAACAGCAATACGTTTGATTAGTATTGTCTTCCTTCCTTCCTTCCTTCCTTCCTTCCTTCCTTCCTTCCTTCCTTCCTTCCTTCCTTCCCACCTTCCTTTCTTTCTTTTACTTTTCTTTTTTTTTCCTTTGAGACAGGGTTTCTCCCAATAACAGCTCTAACTGTCCTACAACTAGTTCTTGTAAACCAGGCTGACCTCAAACTCAGAGATCTGCCTTCTTCTGCCTGCCCAGTGCTGGGATTAAAGATGTGCCACCACCACCTGGCTAGTATTGTTTTCTTTTAAAAATATATATCCAACACTCTGTTAAAGTATTGCATAGATACAACCATACATTATTTTTGGGGATGATATTTGATCTTACAGCTTTATTAAAATGTGAGACATATTTTTTGACTTGGAAGATGTAGAATAAAAAGTACTTGAAATCATAGCTACACAAATGACTTTTCTTGTTACTACAAGAAAATATTTGGTTAAAGAAACTTAAGGAAGAAATAACTTACTTTGGTCCTTGGTTTGAGAGCATAGTTGATCACTATAGGGGAAATGTGACATAGGAACATGAGGTACTTTGGTCACATTGTGTCCATAGTCACGAAGCAGGACTTCAGTGCTGGACTCAATGTCAATGAGATGGTACTTTCCACAGTCAGTATGGAGTTTCCCTCCCTGGAAATGCCTTCACATACATGACTGAAGATGAGAGTCCCACATGATTTCTCATCAAGTGGACAATGAGGATTAACCATCACAGTGGACATGTTGATTTACTTTCTATTTACACTGAACATACTTCAAACTTTGTGGAAAACATAAAAGGTATATTTTTAAAGCGCATGTACTTATTCAGAGAACTATTTTAGAAGGTTGGAGAACTGATCTTAATTTAAGTAATGCATTATTTTTTAAATCTAAATCTTCATTCCTAAAATGAACTGATATATTTTCACTAACTGGTAAACTTATGAGAATAACTACTTCATTTAATATACACATAGATTGAGGAACTTAGGAACAAAACTTCAAGATGAAGTTTAACATATAAAAGATAAATGCTAAGTAGTGATTCTGTGATTAATACTTACAAAATAAAGAAATGATAGAGAAATAAGTAAAGTAGTAACTAAGGCTCAATGCTAGTCTTAGATGATACAATAGAGAGTTCTAGATTTTGGATCATCCATGAAGTTGTTTTTACAGGTGAGACCAAGACCTCTGATGATGTTTTCTCATTGATTAGTTCCAGAGACAGGCTACCTAATTAACAGGTTGCATATACCTATCCCTCTGAACAAGGAAGTTCTTTGCAAGTAACTCAGTGTGAGGAAGACTGACAGCTAAAACAGATGGTTACTGTTAACCCTCCCAGCCTCCCAGTGAACCAATTCTTCATCTAATGGAGATTTTTGCTATGCACTGTCAAGTGTAATCATGTACCACAGTTCATCTGTTGCCTGCTTGGATTGTATTCTTCAGAAAAATTCTGGACATTGCTCTACCAGAACTCTTCTTTTTTTTCCCCCCCCATGAGAAAATTTAAAGAACGGTTAGTGATAAGCTACATCTACTGCCCTTGCAGTTGTTCCGATCCTATGAAGGCAACTGATTCTCTTCTATCCATTCCATTGTTCATTCTATACTTTCTACTGCCAACTCTACTGGAATCTGCAGGTTCTAAGACTCTGGCTATCATGTCTGTCTCGGGTTAACAGTTTTCTTCTTGTGCATGAGGAACAGAAGATGTGTCCGAACATATCACCAGTCATACTTATTTTTTTAATGTTTACTGGGTTCTCACAGTTGCACTCCTTGATCATCGTACACTCCTGCTACGGTCAAGAATACCTCATGGCTTTGCCTGCCAATACAGTTCCCCAGGTGGTATTCACAGCTTCTATTCCTTTTCCCAGTTTCCTCTCTCTCTCATCCTCCTGCCAGCCCTTCTCATCCAATGCTAAGAAAGGTTAGGTCTTCTCATGGACAGTCTACAAAGTCTCACATATCAAGGCCTTCCTGATGTACTGAGGCTGAGCATGGTGCCTCTTCATAGGGAATGGTCTCCAAAAAGTCAGTTCATGTACTAGGATAAATCCCAGTTCCACTGTCAGTGGCCCCACAGACTACCAAAACCACAGAACTGTCACCCGCATTCAGAGGACCTCGTTTGTTCCTATGCAGGTTTCCCAGCTATCAGTCCAGAGTCAGGGAGCTCCGACTAGCTCAGGTCAGCTGTCTCCATTGGTTTCCACATCATAATCTTGGCCTCCTTGCTCATATAATCTTCCCTCTCGTTGACTTGACTCAGACCAGTGCTTATCTGTGGATCTCTGCATCTGCTTCCATCAGTTACTGAGTGAAAGTTCTATGATGACAATTTGGGTGGTCATCAATGTGATTATAGGGGAAAGCCAGTCTAGGCACCCTCTCCACTAGGAGTATTAGCTGTGGGCTCCTGGGAGTTTCCTTGGCACCAGATTTCTTCTTAATCCTATAATGGCTCCCTCTGTCAAGATATCTCTTTCCTTGCTCTCCCGCTCAGTCCCTCCCCAACTACAAAAACACAGTTCATATTTCAATGGACCCTTTGGATATCCTACAGCAGAAACGTTACGATTTTGATAATCACGACTACTAAACACAGAGTGTTGAACTAAAGTGACATCAAAGTTCACAAACCTCTAATATTTCATTTGGAGTAACTTAATCAATGCCACGAATGTTTTCAGCTCTTTGTTTCTGACCTGAATATTCTTCAAATGGTACAAGAGCACAGATGTATATAAAAAGTTACCAACTCGATGAGTACAGTATGCTTTTGGACAGATGATTGTGTTCCTTTCTCATTTGTCATTCTGATAGCAGTTTTCCTTCCCTCATCTCTTCCCATCCCCCCATTGCTTCTCCTCTGCTCCCCATCTACTCTTCCTCTGCTTCTGTTTAGAAAAGGTCATACCTCCCATGGGTTATGCAATGAATGGGTAATAGCCAATGTAAAATGATATATGTGAAATGAAATAGGAAGATGGGTGATCAAGAGGAAAGAAGAAGGGGAGGAGAAGATGCATAAATGTTACCTTGGTTTACAGCAGTAGAGATTCCTCACCTCACAACCAATATTCAGGCTTGAGTCAGTTTGAGGATTCAGGATACCTTTAGTGAATAGTGAGCAAGTTTCTTTGAGGAATGTCCATCCTATATCACTTAAAAGCTTTATTATTATGTATTTTTCCATCATTCCCAGAGGTATCTGTAGCCTTCCACTAAGGTAATTATGAACTAGAGAAATGGTAATAATCAAACTTTCAGATTATTAGGCTTTGGATTATTCTTATTAGATCTTAAATATCATTATAACCATACAGTCAAAGGAGGGAACAAAAGATCAGTGGCCTTTTTGCTAAAGTCCAATGCACAGTGGGTTTCCAAACACACCAAAAGACCCTAGCCTCATAATACAAACCTGGGACATATATTTAGAAAATGGTAAAAACCTTTCATTACCTGTGAAGTGAGTGATGTCATGGTTGAAAAGTGTGATGAAAATCACTAGAGATGCCTCCACCTGAGCAAATAGTGGGTCAAAACCAATATTATATTCCCAGAGCAAATGAAAAGAATAGTTCTAGTATCAAAGACTCAAAAGTGTCAGAGATGGTGGTTCTCACTATGTCCCCATTTCCCTTAGTGCTTAGGCTCATGAAGAAGATGTATGAGTCTTGGAGAACAGCAGTTGATAATTGTAAGGCTAATGAAGCTGTGCTTGGTATTCCTTTCCTCTTCAGGTAGCTTAATATATCTCTTGGTATTTGATGTGCAGCTATTGATCTAGCTGTTATTCTCTTCATACTTGCCCATAACGTCTATACTAAGTAATTTACTTTCAGCAAGACCAGCAATGCAGTTTTACTTTCCTATCTCAAAAGTATATTAACTTCTTACCTCTATACCATTATTTAGTTTGTGAGACTCTTAAGTCTCTTCTGGTAGGTATTAAACTGGTTCATTATATTGGTGACGTTATGCTAATTGGACTGAGTGAGCAGCAGTTAGCTACCACTCTAGACTTAGTAAATCATTAACATATCATAGTATGAAAATTTTCTGTTCAAGATTCAATAATCTTCTAGTTGAATAAAATTCTGAGGAGTACAGTGGTGTTGCTTATACAGAAACATTACTTCTAATATAAAAGATAGGTTATTATATCTTACAAAGAAGAAAACAATGATTTCCAAGCTTGTTTAGATTTTGAAGGAAGCACTTTCATCACATGTGTGACTTTCTCTGATTCACAGAACAATTAACTGTTTAAACGTTCTACTTTATAGGAGGAGAAATCTCTTCAATACCTTCAACCTCCAGCCTGCAAGGCAATCTGTCACATATCCCATGTGATCCTAAAAACCCAATGGCAGAGGTTTTATGTGGAGACTTTGAGATACCTGTATAGGCCTATGAAGCACTTTGGATTTCATGAACAAGACCTTCAAGTCATCTAAAGAGAACTTCTCTCCTTGGAGAGACAGTTCTAGGCCTGCAATTGAGCTTTGGTGGAAATAGATTGCTTGACAAACTTTACGGCATTAACTGCCCATTATCCTAAGATGGATGTTATCTAATCCACCAAGCTAAAAAACTGGGCACGTGCATGCATGCACGTGCACACCCACACACACACACACACACACAGAGAGAGAGAGAGAGAGAGAGAGAGAGAGAGAGAGAGAGAGAGAGAGAGAGAGAAAGTGCGGAGACCTGAGCAGGTTCTGCATGCACAGATAAACTATGTAAAGAATTTGCTCAAATGTCTTTGATTATTATTCTTGCTTCAAGGCTTTCTTCCCTAACTATGCACCCATACCCTTATGGAAAATGCTTTGATTGACTGAGGACAAGAAGACCTGAAATGATTCTGTGTGCTCTCTAAATGTGGACTGAAAGTGAAGAGATTGCTGGTATATTCCTGGACAACCATAGTAGGTGAACAGAATCATGATTAACAGATATTTTATGCTCTACATGTTTATATATATTTTTGGGAAAAGGATGAAAAGATACTTGTGTGACAAGTCCACCAAAAGTTTACGTCCGCAGAGGAGAATTTTCATAATCAAGCATTAATGGGGACCTTTCTCTTAGACATAAATCAATTTCTTTCTTTGCCATCCCTGTCTTTATCCAATGGCTCCCACACAAAGTTGTTATGGTGGCCTATGTGGAAATTACACATGGGATCGCAAAATGACATTATTTCAGCTAAACTGACTGGCTATGGATTCTTTCGAGTCACAAATTTGGCAACAGCAAAACCCACAACTTGGAATTTTATTTGGCACCTTTGCTGGCTGAAGAGAGCACATTATCCAACTTCAAATTATAGTGCAGAGCTATAGTAACAAATACAACATGGTGCTGGCACAGAGTAGGTACTAAGACCAATTCAAAAAACAGAGGACCTAGAAATAAACCCTGACAATTATAGCCACCAACCTTTCAATGAAACATACTTTGGAAAAAGAATTTGCAATAATGGTGCTGGAAAAATAGTAGCTACCAGTAGATGAATAAAACTATGTACATAGCTCTCTTCCTGCAAAAACTCAATTCAAATTGATCATGGATCTGAATGTTAAAGCATAAAACTTTCAAACTATTAAATAAAAACACAGATGGACTAGTTCAGAATTATAGGCATAGATGAATAAAGACTTCTAAAGCAGAGGAAATAATTCTACAAATTGACAGGTAAGATTATATAAAATTGAAAAGCTTCTACATGGCTAAGATAATTATCAGAATGAAGAGATTTTCTTCAGAATAGAAAAGAGTCTTTATTGACAGCATATCACTGAGGTATTGCTATCCAGAGTATATCAATGGCTGCAAACATTAAATAACAGAAAACCAAGCCATCTAATTGACAAATGGACAAATGAATTGAAGAGACAGTTCTCGTGGACAAATAGACAAATGGCAAACAAATACTTGAAAGCAGCATTGAGCATTCTTATCCATGAGGGAAGTATAATTTGAGACTACTCCAAAATTATATATCATCCCAGTCTTCAGAATGTTTATCCCCCAAAATGGAATGATACAGGTGCAAGTAGTGATGTAGGAAAAGAAAAGCTCCATGTATTGCTGATTGTAGTGCAAACCACTGGCTCCACTATGGAAATTTCTGTATAACTTTATCAGAAAACTAAAACTAGATCTAACATATGCCCCTGCCATACTTTTCTCAGATAGACATTAAGTCAATCTACTACTCAGCATTCCACACTCATGTTCATTGCTGCTCTATTTACAACTGGGAAACTGAACCAGTCTATTTGTTCATCAACACAGGAATGGATAAAGAAATTTTGTGCACACAATGGTGTTGTACTGAAATACCACTGAGGGAAAATGAAGTCATGACATGTAAAGAAAAATTGTTACAACTAGAGATCATTGTGGTAAGGCAAATAAGCCAGACTAAGAAAAACAGAGCATATTTGTATCTCATATGTATTCTATTTTTTTATGAAAAAGTGGGAATGGACAAGAAGAAAGTAAAGCACGGTGCATGTATGAAAATGCTGTAATAAAACCCCTTATTTTGCACGTTAGATTAAGAAAATATTACTGTCAAAGAACAAAGTCAATAGAAGTTATTAAAATCATATGAAGAAGGACAAAAATAGAATAATATTGATGAAGGGTAAATTACATTTAGAACACTTAACTTGTCAGTGTAATGTTTGAAAAATTTATTTGTAGAACATAAAGTAGGACATCATATTTCTCATTGTGGTTATTCCAAAATGTTTTCCTTTTTATCAACTTTTTAGTTTAGCATACAAGTAATAGATAGAACTGGAAATGAAAATATTTTCTGTAAGAACTGTTCTTAAAATCATAAATCTCATTATGAGACAGTGTGCCCTACATCTATCTATGTTTGTATCTATTTGTGAAAGAAGTTATCCTTCTGCCTGGAGTTGAATATGAATTTTTTTTTCAAATCCACTTCATTTTATTGTGATTGAATGCAATTCAGGAGTACTATATGATTAGACAGGAAATAAAAAGATGTCAAATGGGTCATTATTTTTAAGAAGGTACCATCTTATAAGAACTGTAAAATACACAAATATAAATGAGAATATATTTGCAACACTAAAAAAGGTATTTATGAGGCTATAATAAAAGAGATATAATAGTAACTGAGGTGTTATTAAATAATTTCTTAAAAAGGAAGCAGTTAAAATACATCCTGAAGGGTGATTGATAAACAGCAAGCTCTCAGTAAATATTTCCAGCAATAGCAGCGAAGCTTTTCCTTAATAAATATCTAGCTAAATGCAAATAGGGAAAGTAGCATTTGTTGATTGCTGTAAATACTTAATCACACTTTAGTTATGACACTATGAAAGTGATGAATGTTACCTTCAGATAAAAAAAAGGAGGAGAGGAAAAAGAAAGGAAGGAAAGAAACCAAATTTCAAGAAGATGATAGAAATGTCTCCATATATACAGTCTGTGGAACCTAAACAATGGATTTGAATACAAGGCTGTTTAGAATAGTACTAACACATGAGAGTCTTGAAGAAAGATGAGAGTTGTGAGATGGGAGGGATTTGAACAGGCAGGAACTAGGGGGCAGAGTGACCTCTTTACACTTTAATGCAGAGTGCACTGTTCTTTTAAATGTTCTATTTTTTCTTTTTAATCTTGAGTGTTATATAAATACGTTTACACTTCTACTTGGATATAAGTGGCTTGGTTTCAATGACAGAAGAGGTCATTATATTTTGATGATAGCCCAACTACTATGAATTTAAATAGATCAACAACCCAGGAGGATTCCAGAGTTCAAGGGCTTGTGGATGAAGCTTCTCTCCCTTGATTGCCTTTCAAAGTCATCTAAGCATGCTGATGGGTCCAAGATATTATTTTGACATCTTTGGAGACTGCAGGGAGTTTTGTTGATGATTTGGATGACTTGCGAGGCCACAACTAACCACATTACACAAAGGTTCTAGAAAAAAAAGATCATGTATCCGTCTGAAATCACTGATTTAGATAATTTTGACTTTAGTTTTCATACGATTTAAAATATTTCACATTTCAAGTTACTGATTTGAAAAACCCCCTTATTTGCTCAGGAGGTGTGAGTGACTATAGCAGCCTGTCTTCTAGAGCCTGTTCGCTTTTAACATTACAGCACTCAAGTTGCTAGAGGCTTCCAAAGAGCATATGTGCAAGTCAAATGCAATTCTGAAAAGTAGGCCATGAAAGTACAATAATAAATGCTCCCCAAGACCTATAACTAGCTGTGAGATGGAGGGAGAATAAGGAGCAATAGAGAGACAGGAGATTACAGAAAAAGAAGGTTGTGCTCAGCACCTCAAAGGAAGAACGAAATAACTTCAAAAATGTGTGATCTGTGACATACGTACTCACAGACTTCAAAATAAAACTTACTTCTGGAATTTTATTCATTTATTTAAAATGGATTAATAAAATTAATCTAATCCAAGATTCGGCTATACCTTTCATAGGCATATAGCCAAAAGATGCTTTATCCTACCACAGAGATATATGTTCAGCCATGTTCCTTGCTGTTATATTCATAATAGCCAGAAATGCGAAACAAACTAAATGTCCCCCAACAAAACAACAGACGAAAAAATGCAATACGTTTACACAATCAACTCAGTCATTAAAAAAGAAGAAATATTGTAACTTGTAAGTAAATAGATGAAACTAGAAAAAAAAAATAAAACCTTCCAGAGTCAGGTATCTCAGAACCAGAAAGAGAAATCTGCTTACATATGGATATTAGCTGTTAAGTCAATGATAATAAACTACAATCATAGAACCAAAGAATTTAGGTACAGAGTATGAGGCTGAGAATACACATAGGTCCAATTAGGAATGGGAAGTAGGATAGATAATCACAGATGCATGGGGGAGGCTGAAAGAGGAATCTTAAGTGAAGAGGGATGGGGAGAAGGGGACAAAAGAGGGAATACTGGGATAGACAGCTAAAAGTAAGGGCCATTTGAAGTGTAACATAAAAACCTAATAAAGCAAAAACTTCCTAAAATATAGTCAAGTATGAAGGCAATCCAAATGAAATTGTCAAATAATGCTGAATTTAGAGCCAATTCTTGTCAACAAATGATGATTCTACTATCAGGATCAGGTTACATTTAATTGAACTGTTGAACAATGGATTCCTCGGAAATCTTAAAACTACCTGGGCTATTGCCAAGACTGTAGGTTGCTCTCTACAAACTGAAGGGTCCCAGTGCTGAAGACAATGCCTACATAATTCACTGAACATGGAGAAATATACCTGGTGCCTGCCTAGAGTCTTCACCTTTTGTTCTAGCATCTTTGATACAGAATCATATTGTTTTGAATATAAAATGATGAGAATACTTTTATATAAATACTCCATCACTCCAAAAGCATCATCTGTTACTTAATGAAAACAGGCTGGCCTGCAGGAAAGGACACCAGTAACATGCATTTGACACTTTGTGCCTTTGAATTCTGTTTTTTCAAAGAACTAACTCTTCATTTATAAACGAACCCAATTTGAAATTGGGTAAGCAAGAAAAATGCCCTTTGTTGATATGTATACATTTTTTATTTATTACAAATTTTGATAATCATATTTACTTACAGAAGGACTACAGAGAAGCACACAGGCGAGATTCTTAGTGGACATTAGGGTTTAGTACATCATCTAATACCAAGTAGGTTGCTCAGTGAAGAACCATGTCTGGGAAGTTTTGATTAAAGAGTGGTATAAATAGCAATAAAGAAGAGAAGGCAGCAAATTTAAGAGACACAGGGAGTTGATACCAGCAAAGAAACTGTATCTTCCAGACACAGCAGCACTTTCACACATATGAACTCACAGAAACTGGCAGCATGCACAGGGCCTGCAGAGGTACAAGTCAGATGGGGTCCCAGAGCTGAGAAGGTAAGTGGACACAAGCCTCCATCCCTAACCCAAGAGCTATTTTCAGTTGATATCCTTTTAACAAAGGAAAAATTAGTTTTCTCTTCTAGAGTCTTACTAAGTGTAGTCCCCATGCACAACAGTAGATGGTCAACACAAAATGAACTCAAAAGTATTTTGGTAGACTCTTTGTCTTATATTGCTTTATTTGGGATTTTTTTGTTTTACTGGTCTTTTTATTATATATATTTTATATATTAAGGATTCTGGTTTTGTATTTTTATTGGTTCTATTTGTGTGTGTGTGTCCCTGTGTTTCTTCTTTTTCTTCCTCCTTGTTTTCTTCTTTTTCCTCCTCTTTCTTCTTTTTTTTTTATAAATCCAACATAGAGAGAAAGGGTATTCTTCAGTAATTTTAATTTTTCCTTATTATTGAGAATTTCATATACTTAAGCAATAAAAAATGATTTAACCTAACCATATTTTCTCCTGTAATTCCTTCACACACACCTCCAACACATTCCCCTGTCAACTCCATGTCTTGTATGGATAGTTTTGCTTTGTCTATAACCTACTGACTCCAGTTAGTGCTTCCCTTGTGTGCATGGCTGTGGAGCCTAATTCTCCCTGCAGCAACTATCCACTTCAAATAACTGCTCAGTAAGGTTTAGTGCCTTTCCTCTAAATACCAGAATTCCTCAGTCCCTCCTCTTCCTTCCTCTGACAGAGAGGAACTTACTTGAAGTCCATTAATTCTCCTGAAGAACACTTACTGTCTCTGTACCAATGACAATATTGCAAATTCATGTTTGTCCAAGGCCTATTTAGTAACTGAAGGGCAAATCTGAAACTAGAATAAAAACTTCCTTGACCATTTGACTAAACTGTCACTAAAATTCCCATGATGTCTGTGGTGAGCTTAATTGTAGAGAGGAGTTTTTTGTCCCTTATGCCCTTTGGGTGTTTGGAAATGGGTGACCCTGTGAATCATTTCTTGATGAGCTGTTATAAGATTTCAAGAGGGTAGAAAATGGAAATGAGGAAATTTTCCGTAAGGGGAAAATGTGAAAGTCACCTTCTCAATTCTAAATAATTTGGGACTTAAATATCTCTCTTAATTATATTTAAGTCTTCATGTAAAATTAGCGTAAGTATTTGGAAGTTGCTGATGTGCTTGCTCTGTTGTTAAAAATTCCGTCCTTGGTGTGCAATAGGGAGTTGGCAGTGGGGAAGTGAGACTCCTCTGCCGGGTTGGTATGGTTGGCTTAGTGATGCTGACCTTCTGCATGTCAAACGTTGCTGTCAGAGCAATTGTGTTTCATTTAATTGCTTTCATTCCTGCTGTTCCATGCTTGTGTGTATTCACTTCTGGTCACATGGGCATACTGTCAGAAGACATTTCATTTGGATCCTTCACAGTCTTTTCTATCACCAGGCTGTACACAGCCAGCATGCAGACAATGCTCTGTAGAGAAGATGATCTGCCCAAAGGTGACACTGTTTACCTAATTGTATCTTGCACGTTACTCTGCAAATTGTATTACCTTACTGTACTTAATCCATGCTACTTAAATACTTTCTGGAATCTTCTAAATAAAGAATGTTGTCTCTCCTCTATTTTTATTTACAGTTATGTTTGTGAGGATGAAAATTTTCTGAGTAACTATAAGAATTTTTTCTTATGATTTTATGTTTTAGTTTAAAATAATACCTCAAATAAAATTACTGATGGGAATGATAGCTTGTGCTTTTAATCCAAGAACTCAGAGGCTGAGGCAGGAGGATTTCCATGAGTCTGAGGCCAAGCTGGGCTACTTTGTGGGTTCCAAGTCTACCTAAGCTGTGGTATGATTCCTTTTTTTAAAGAATCATCACAATTGATAGTACTTCACTAATGATAGTGTGGTTACTCGTCTATTAATGAAGTTCAAATGAATTGGGAGACAAAAGCCTAGAGAGGTGAAGTGTTTGTTGATCTTAAGGTATCAGACTTGGGTGTCATTATTAGAAAACAAAAGGAAACATTAAATTCAAGTTACCTAATTCTTATCAGCCATACAGTTCAGTGACAATATTTCTTATATTCCCAAGGGCTGATAAGAACAACAAATCACATAATAAAGTGCTTGGCAATTGTTACTTAAATGTGATTTGTTGAAATAAGAGCGGCGGGGCTGCGTCCCCAACACCCCAGCCGCTTGGCTAGCTCACGCCCGAAATAACAACACACAAACTGTATTCATTTAAGAACTGCTTGGCCCATGAACTCTGGTCCTTACAGGCTAATTCTCGCACCTGGACTAGCCCATTTCTAATGATGTGTGTAAGCACCCCAAGGTGCGCTTACCGGGAAGATTCTAGCCTATGTCCATTCTGGGTTCGGAGCTGAGAGGAGCTTCATTGCATGCATCGGCCTGGGAGATCGGAGCATGGCGTCTCTCAGGAAGCAGAGCAGAGTCTGACCTCACTTCCTCTTCCGCCCAGCATCCTATTCTGTTTATTCCACCCACCTATGTTCTAAGCTATGAGGCCAAGCAGTTGGTTTATTATAATTAACCAATTACCTTCCTCCATCAGTGATTCCTCCAATCGAGTTCACCAGAATTATCGTAATTAGTAGCTGTGGAATAGTGATTGAGTATGAAAACATATTGTTGAAAGACCAGGGTTTAGAAGATTTATGACCAATGTTATCTTGTGCTTCTCTTTCTGAAGATGTGAAATGGGAAAAATTTTATTAGCCTCACAGAGATTTGCTGGGGATTAAATGATGAAATAAATTCTAACAAATCTGGAAGTGTCTGACATGTATATGTTGAATAAATGTTAGTGATACTATAATAATTTAAAAACCCCCAGAACTTTTAATTACATAACTGAAATGAAGCTCATTCAGAATGGCTGTGGAGACACAGCTCCTGAACAGTAACCAACTGTTAATCTAGTCCCCTCTAAGGACTCTTAGAAACATCATAAATCCTGTTAAAAACTAATCTATCAATTAAAGATGGCATGGCTACCATAATTGGATTCCTGTGTATTCTTATTTAGAGAAAAAAAGAAGAGTAGATACATCCTATCCCAAAAGCTATGCCTTGCATGGTAAGAGAGGAGGGAAATTCAGCAGGGCAAGAGGTAAAATTCCAAGAGCCAGCTGTGATAAGTGAAGGCAGTGTGTTGTGAATTTGATGGGAGTGTAACAGTGGCCAAAGCAGGGAAGAGTGAGCTTACATCAGGTTCTTTGAAGAACTGGATTCTCACCAATATTGGGACATATTAATTAGAAATGAAACAAATGTGTTTTAGGACAGATATAAAGAAATCATTCAGCCTCTTAAGAAAACTACACTTTAACATTGTAGCTAAGACATTTCCCCCCCCATCCTGGCAACAGGAACCAAGGTCAAGGTCAGAGGATCTTCTTTTTTTTCAGAGGATCTTCTTTGTTTATCCTCTAGGTTGATTAAATTGAATGTTGTTGAGGACAGAGACCAACAGTTCAATACTAAAGCTAAGGAACTGTGAAGTTCAGCAGAGCAAGAAATGGAGAGGGGGGGAGGAAGGGAAGGACAGAGAGAGAGAGGAAAGGAGGGAGGGAGGTGGGAGAGAGAGAAAGAGAGAGACAAAGAGAGAGAGAAAGAGAATGAGAATGCTCAAAGAGAGGGTAGGTGAAAAGTGGTGATACCAAGAAAACATATAAGATTGAAAAATAAACACAGAGGGGGATTTAAAGGATAATTTTGGAGAAAGGGACTGATGATGCACGAAAAAGTGACAGATAGAATGTGAGGACTTCGATTTGCGCCTAGACACTCCACCTATGTTCTTGCGTTCAGTTCATTTATCATATTTAAATAGCTGAGAATGATGCTTTAAAGATTATCCATGAAGTACAGATCTAAGTCAGACTTGATTCCCAGCCTCTGTGGGCTGGTAGAAGTTATGCCAGTTACTGTCTCCTTTCTTAGAATACACATAAAGAAAAATAGTCCTATGCTATTTTGGCTAATAGCAGCAATAACAAAAAGTGTGAGTTTTTACTCTGGATAGTTTCCATCTACCCACATTTTAATCGGCATGGGGTATGTGCATATGTGTGTGTTTGAAATAAACTTTATGCTGAAGATACGAAAATTCATCCCCACTATTTTCTGACTGGCCAGGGTGCCTTTATTCCCTTTGATGTTTTAACATTGAAAAAGGCAGAAAGTCACAGTAGTTGAAGTTGCTTTTACAAAGATAATATCAAAAGTTTTTAAAAAAATATATAGCCAAGACCTAAAAGCTACTTAAAATGTGGTGAATAATCCCTTCTTCCAGAGATATTAAGAAATAGTGTAAAATTGTTGAAGAAGTTGCATTGGGCTGCATTCCGGCCGCCCCAGCTCCCGCATGGCTAGCCTATGCCCGAAATAATTACATGGAAACTGTATTCTTTTAAACACTGTTTGGCCCATTAGTTCCAGCCTCTTATTGGCTAGCTCTTACATATTGATCTAATCCATTTCTAATAATCTGTGTAGCCCACGAGGTGGCTTACCAGGGAAGATCTTAACCTGCGTCTGTCTGGAGTGGGAAAATCATGGCGACTGCCTGACTCGGCTTCTTTCTCCCAGCATTCTCTTCTGTTTACTCCACCTATCTAAATTCTACCCTATCAGAGGGCCAAGCAGTTTCTTTATTAATTAACCAATGAAAGCAACAGATAGAAAGATGACCCTCCTCCATCATAAAATCTTATTCTAGAACATTTATTAAAATAATACTGTGTTATTTAAGCAACATATTTATATTATAAAGTAAGTAGACATTACTGGACAATATTTTGCATTTTCTTAACTTTTTTTTTTCTAAACACTTGTCCAGATTCTTAAATTACATGCATTTCATTTAGTTACAAGAGCAGATGTAGTGTATGAAATTAAGACTTCAAACTGGTGATATGAGAGCATTTAAAAACATATTTTGCCCTTTAGACCATTAGACACTCCCAGGTATCTATAGAAATAATGACTGAACTTCAGCTTTTTGATGTGGGAGTGTCATATATCAATCTGTTGATTTCATTGGTTAAGTTATAATAAACCAACTGCTTGGCCTCAGCTTAGAACATAGATGGGAGGAGTAAACAGAATAGAATTCTGGGCGGAAGAGGAAGTGAGGTCAGACTCTGCTCTGCTCCCGGAGACTCAACAGCTCTGCTCTCTGGAGCAGAGACACCATGATGGATGGAGGCTAGAATCTTCCCGGTAAGCGCACCTTGGGGTGCTTACACACATCATTAGAAATGGGCTAGTCCAGGTGCGAGAATTAGCCTGTAAGGGTTAGAGTTCATGGGCCAAGCAGTTCTTAAATGAATACAGTTTGTGTGTTGTTATTTTGGGCATGAGCTAGCCAAGCGGCCGGGGTGTTGGGGACGCAGCCCCGCCGCTCTTTATTTCAACAGCTTTTGGCATCATATGAGAAGAAAAATACACACAGGGGAACATCTGAAAGAATATCCCTCCCACAAAGTGTAATTTAATATTTGATTTTCAAAGAGTGTATGAACACAAATCTCTCTAAGTTCACAAAAAAAAAGATCAACCATTAGGGGCTAAGTGCATACATAGTCATTGTCTTTTTAATTTACCTGCTACTCAGGGAGACTTAGGGGCTGGATTTCAGAGCCCCATTTGCTCATTATGAGGGAAAAAAGCCCAGAGCCTGCACTTTGAACTTAAGTTGGTCATTGAAATTGAGAAATTTAGTAGTAACAAAGAGCAAAAGCACAGAAAATTTAAAACTGAAATACTAAATATAATATCACAAATACGTAGGGGTATTAAAACAGAGTGTGATCAAATATAAACATTAAGATTTTACTAAAATGAAAAGTCATGAATCTTGGATGAAACTGGACAAGAGATGTTGATAGAGGTTTCTGTCTCACGAGGTTCTGCAGGCGTTAAGTCCCAAAGAATCACACAGAGGTCTACATTTGTTATAAACTGATTAGCATACTAGCTCAGGATTCTTATTAACTCTTTCCTACATCTTATATTAGCCCATTATTCTTGTCTGTGTTAGCCACGTGGCTTGGTACTTTTTGGGGAGGCAGTCACATCTTGCTTGCTCTGTGTCTGGTTTCCTCTACATCTAGGTGAGGACTACAGATTGACTCTTTCTCTTCCCAGAATTCTCCTGTTCTCATTGCCCTGCCATCACTTCCTGCCTGGCTACTGGATAATCAGCATTTTATTAAACAAGTACAAGAATCAAATCTTTACAGGGTAAAACCATTGTCCCACAGCAAAGAGAGAATCCAGCCTAGCGAAGAAAGGAAGAAAAATAACTATTATTTTTGAAGCAATGCCATTGCCTTAATAATTTCTTTTATGCTTGGAGGCACTTGAAACACATGTACAACATGAGATGGATTCAGTAAGTTGCCTGCTCGTGTATCTATGCCATTGATTTGGAGGTGTTACAAATTTTAGGAGTTGGGAGTCCTTGGGGGAGTTGGACTGGGTAGAAGGAGAGATAGTAATAACATAAATATATCGCTGATACATTAACTACTCAAAAGACAAGTTATAAAGAAGAACACAGTAGCTTGTTTTCATGTGTATGATCAAATGCCTTTCCTTTTAAATCAGCTGAATAGATTAGACAATGAACATATCAGTGTTGGCTGCTGCAGTTTAATATTTATGTGTACCTACATGGACTTATAATGTGCAATTTCAATGGTTTAAACAAAATTTTCAACATGAAATTCATCTCTTGGAATATTATAAAATTGTATAATTCAGTATTTTTAGTACTGTACAAGATTTCAAAATCATCATCATTAGAGAATTCCAGAACATTTTATCACTCTGATAATAAATGTGATAGACATTAAATAATTTTCATTCTACTCTTCCTGGATCCTCCACACCCTGCCTCCATGGATTTGATTAATTTGCACATTCAAGTACATGAAATCATATAGCATATGACTTTTATTAAATTCTGCCTTTCAATTAGTATAAAGTTTCAAGGCTCAATGTACTGTAGTATGTATGAATGCTTGCTTTTTCATGGCTAGGTAATATGCTATTTTATATGCATAATATCTGATATATCCATTAATTCAAGGTTATATATTTCTTCTTTTCCACTTTGAGGTTGTAAGTAGTGGTGCTCTTAATTTTGAAGAATAAGGTTTTCATTATGTGTACAATGTTCTGTCTGTGTCTATGCCTGCAGGCCAGAAGAGGGCACCAGACCTCATTACAGATGGTTGTGAGCCACCATGTGGTTGCTGGGAATTGAACTCAGGACCTTTGGAAGAGCAGGCAATGCTCTTAACCGCTGAGCCATCTCTCTAGCCCCCTGCAGAATGACTCTTCCCTCTTCCCAGAATTCTTGTTGCCATGCCTCTATAACCCCACCTATACTTCTTGCCTGGCTACTGACCAATCAACATTTTATTAAAAATGATACAAGTGACAAGATAAAAGAACATTGTCTCACAGCCTCTTTATCTCTCAGAGAAATGCAAATCAAAACAACTGCTAGATTGTATCTTACACTAATAAGAATGACCAAGATAAAAAAAAAACTCTGACAGCTTCTGCTGGAGACTATGTGGGGTAAGGGGAACACTATTCCATTGTTGGTGGGAGTACAAACATGTATAGCTGCTTTGGAAATCAGTATGGTGATTTCTCAGAAAATTAGAAAACAATCTACCTTAAGACCAAGCAATACTGCTCTTGGGTATATACCCAAAGGATACTCAAACATACCACAAGGACATATTCATATTCATAGTAGCATTAGTTATAATATCGAGAAACTGGAAACAGTTTAGATGCCCCTCAACCAAAGAATGGATAAAGAAAATGTTATACATTTACACAGCAGGAAAAAAGTAATAACATCTTGATATTTGCATGCGAATGGATGGGTCTTGAAAAAAACATATTGAGTGAGCTAATCCAGATCCCCCAAAAGACAAATATAGTATGTACTCACTCATATGTGACTTCTGGACATAAAGCAAAGCAAAAAAAGCAACCTACAGTCCACAAGCCCAGACAACCTAGACAACAAATAGGAGCCTAAGAGAGACATATATAGACCGATATAGGAAGTAGAAAAAGAAAAGATAACCTGAGTAAATTGTGAATGTGGGGGTACCAGGAGAGGGGGATAAAGGGAGGGGAGTGGAGAAAATGTATAGCTCAATAAAGACAATTTCAAAAAAGCTAAAAAAGATGGTTGGAATGGGAGAATTACCAAGGTTATTCATAGCAGTAACATCATTTTCCAAGAATGTATGAGATGTCAGTTTTTAACCCAGTTATCAATGCATATTATCTTTGTTCTTTTTAATAATATCACACTAGTAGGCATGAAAAGGAAATTAATTATGATTTTAATTTGTGTATAATTAATGATGAGTAATTTTGAAAATTTCTATATTTTAATTGTTCAGATTAATATCTCCTTGAAGAAACATATTTGAGTTTATTTTCCATTTAACTAATTTAGTTGTTTGAATATAAGTACTTGCATTAGTTGCTGCCCCAGAAAACACAAATCATGAAATAAAAATTTCACTGTCATACATGTTTATCTCCCTAAAAGTTAGTAGTAAAGGAAGTCACAGAGGCACCCAAAACAATACAAGCAATTATCATTGCTGTTGTTTCCCTCTAGAACTGGATAGTAAGATACTGTGGTGAAAACACCCCAGGTCTGGGTTGCAGGGTACAGAGAAGTGAGTCTTGAATCTACCAGGAAACTCTACCTGTTGAATGAATTAGTCGCAGTGCTCAAAGGAGCTATGCAGACTGCTAGTGGAGAAAAAGGAACAATGCTCATATCCAGCACTGGAGTCTATATGTTACAAAAACTGACTTCCCAGGCAAGATGTGCTTGCTCATTCAATAGAGGCAAGGCTATTTATAGGAGCAACCAACAGTTCTCTTGATTGCAGTTGAGGTCTGATCCACAGGAGGGAATTCTTTTCTTGGTACTATAAACATGTTTGAAAACCATGGCTATGGAAGTCATACAATCTCAGAGGAGAGCCTATTGATGCTGCTTTCTAAAACAGTGATGTCCAATGGACTTCTGAATGTCAATGCTTTTACCTGTAGATTTGTGCTACTCCCAACCTTGTTAAGGGACACTTCTTATTGCAGTGTGTAATGATTAAAGTAGAGATGCATTACTGTTCAGAGTGCTGAGTGCTCAAGCACAGACAGGACAACTCTACCATTCACCTATCCCCTTCTAAGCCGCAGGGATCACTAGTACATAAAGAAGAGGAAGAAAGAATGTAAAAATCGAAAAATGGGAAAAAGTTGTGTGAAATGCTATCTTCTAGAGATGGCTGTTTACCTATGAACTCACGAGACCTGTGGTTATCTTTACAAGGCCTGCATATAGCCATGTCAGTTAAAACTTTGATCATGGGAGTAGGAGCCTCGCTCCCACCTTTCTTGAGGCTCTATTGGCCATTGATGGCTGCTGGGGAGACACGGTCACTTTTCTTTAGAACTGGAAGGTTTTGCATGGCTCACTGGAAGACACTAAACCCATGTACATGTGGACATGAGTAATTGGACTCAATGGGTTAATTTTTTAAAAAAATGTTTATAAAATTCAGACATGATTTTAAAAGGGAAATGTGAGGGGGATCTTGGAGGAGTGGGAGGGAAGTTGGGGCAGATATTTTATGTGTGTGTGTGTATGTGTGGAATTTTCAAAAAGAATAGATTTTTGAAAGTGAACTCAGGTTCTATGTTGATTCATGTGCAAGTTGGCCTTGTGCTTCAGTCTGAAGCTTTGGCACAGGTTGGAGATCGGGTTTTTAAAAGTATCTTCTACACATGCTCTAAGTCCTGAGAATATTGTATTCCTCAGTATTCCTAAAAATGACTGCAAGGTTTTCAAGCCTTAATATCTGTCATTACTCTAAAACTTTTGATTTGTCTGTTGTTTTCTCCAGATGTATTGGATACAGAAATTTGCAAGTGCCATTTTAAGCTTATAAGTTTATACATATCACTGAAACAAATGTCTAATATGAGTCAGGTAAAAAAAAATAGCTGGCATTGTATACCCAGATACCTTTGAGTCACTACATAATGGTGACATTATTTGTCCATGGAACCCCAAAGTAAACAGTGATGTCATCTGGCATATACTTATTTTGTCAGAATTCCACTTTATGTGATTCTGTACAAATATTACTTTGAAGTCAGAGGCCTGAGCCTTTTGCCTTCATGGGTGTGCCTATTTTTGTCTGTATATACCCATGTGTTACCCGTGTGCTCCCTGCCTGTATGTGGTCCATGTGTGTGGCCCAGCATGTGCTTGGGTACTTGCTAGTGTCTGCTTACCTAACGACCATTGCCCAGGGTGTTTCATCAGTCTACAGTTTCTCAAAACACTCTTCACATCCTTGACCTCCACTGTCCTTCCTCCTTTCCTAGCATGGGTGCATGGCATCTTACAAGCTGCCGTCCCATTCCCAATGTCATCACACACAATACATATATTGTTAAATGGCAAACTCCTGATTTTGTAGCTTCTTAGCTCTTGGACAGCTTAGAGTTTATTGAAATAAAAACAAGCTTGGCCACATAAACAGGCACAATTATTTTTTTCACCCTCTCCTTTATACATGAGTATGTGTATGTCAAGCAGAATATGAGGAATATTCTGCCTGATTTATCAACTGTGCTCATAAAATTAGTCATTTATTGCTTTTGTTTTTAAATTTTTTTGATTATATCCTTTTTCCTACTCCAACATCTCCATAATCTTCCTTCCATCCCCTAACCATATGACTTTATGTTCTTTCTCTGTCTCTTAAACAAAACAAAACAAGTGGTGCATGCCTTTAATCCCAGCATTTGGGAGGCAGAGGCAGGGAGATCTCTGTGAGTTCGAGGCCAGCCTGGTCTACAAGAGCTAGTGCCAGGACAGGCTCCCAAGCTACAGAGAAACCCTGTCTCAAAAAACTAAAAACTGAAAAAAAAGTATGTGGTGTGTAAAACACACACATATGTAGATAAAAGCTTCTGTCCTGTCTGGTCTTGCAGCTGTTCAGTCTCAAACAAACACACAGAGGCTTATGACAATTATAAATTTTTGGCCTATTACTTCAGGCTTCTTATTAATTAATTATAACATCTTATATTAACCCATAATTCTTGTCTGTGTTAGCCATGTGGTTTGGTACCTTTTATCAGCAAAGCCTTCTCGTCTTACTTCCTCTGTGTCTGGGTGATGACTGCAGCCTGAGCCTTTCCTCTTCCCAGAATTCTCCTGTTCTCATTGCCCCACCTCTATTTCCTGCCTAGCTACTGGTCAATCAACATTATATTAAACCATTACAAGTGACAAATCATTACAAGGTACAAAAGCATTGTCTCACAGCACTTCCTCTGTGGGATAACCAAGGTAAACAACAGCTTATAAAGTTTCAGAGTCTCTTGGACAACCCTGACCAAAACTGCAAAAGAGAACTTCTTACTTCTGTTATTGATTTTTGTTGTTAGATGGTCTTTGGGTCTTGGAGGGAGAATTATCAACCCAGATGGGAAAACTTCATCTAAACTATATATGTATACTTATATCAACTTACATGTATTATAGTTATTTAAAACATCCTTACTGTTATTTTAACTCTTCATTTTCTGTATTTATCTCCATCCTCCTTATTAATTTGAGTCCCCCCCTCAAAAAATCTCAGAAATTAATATTGTTGTTGTGTGATTTCTTGGGAGACTCAACACACACACACACACACACACACACACACACACACACACAACTGCTCACCCCAGACAGGGAACCCCTAGCAATCCAAAGTATGAATACCACCAAAGTCTAACTTGGAGAGCCAATTAATTTTATGTGGGTTACTTACAGGAATGTGAGAGGTTACTTATAACAATATAAATGACTCAAAGACAGCTCATTCAGAAAAGCCTACCACAGCACAGGTGACAACTCACAAAATCTGGAAAACTGAATCATATTACACAACCTGAATCCAGCTCATCAGACCCCTTTTAGGGGTCTAAGCCACTTACAGACAGTTCTGCTGGTTTCTGCTTCTTCTAGTCAGCTGGTTTACTTTTAGAATCTTCTTTGAAACTTGGCTCTCAGCAACCTTTATTGTTTACCCTGGGAGACAGAGGTCTAGTGAATCTGATCAGTTTCAGGGACTTCCTGGTGCTATTTTGAGTTGTTTACCTTCCTGTTTATAAAGCTTCTCTGCAGGATAGAAAGTTTCAATCCTGGACGAAACTGTTACATAAAGAATTGCCTATTTCTTTTTGGGTATTTTTCTTGTATTACTTACATTAATTGCCTTTTCCTCTTTCTTTTCTTCCTCCTTTTTATCCATTTGTTTTGCCTTTTTTATTTGAGAAAAGTTCTTGCTGTATAGCTAGGCTCTTCTCAAACTTAAATCTCTGCCATCTGAAAGTTTGATTTGGAGATGTAGTCCATCATTGCAGTTGAGACAATATTAAAATTGTTTTAAACTAGTATCCAGCCTTTAGACATATTTCATCATTTTCCATATATGTTTTTATTAGGATTTGAATCTATTGAATTTACTTATTTTTACATTTTCTCTATTGTTTTATTGATAAAAGTTTTTCTTCTGTAATTTCTACTTATGTGCTTAGTTATGCTAGTTCACTTTGGGAGTTTTATATTTTGATATGTATCATTTTATGCTTTGTAGCACCAACCTCACAACCTTACTCATTTTTATAATACATCAAATTCCTAATCTTAATCATGGTTGAAACATATAAATTATTTTGCTGTAAGTTTTAGCACATCCCTGCTAGTGAGTGTGTTGGGATTTCTTTTTTGTCAGGTTCTCAATTTCCTTTTTTTTTTTTCACTTGAAGACTGATGTTTTGCAAGATTTCCAATTTCCTCCAATTTTTTCAATCACTTTGTTTTTCATAGATGTTTCATAACTGAGGGCCATTATAAAGTTGTCCATGCAATCCCAATTCTTCTGTTTAGTTTCTAAGGATTATATTGAAAGGCTATGAAGTGGCCACCATCAGTTTCTCACAATCTGCCTTTACTCTTGAATTTCATATTCTCTTCTTTGTTTCATATAACTCTTTTATTTATATATTTATTAAAGATTTCTGTCTCTTCCCCGGCACCGACTCCCATTTCCCTCCCCCTCCCCCGATCAAGTTCCCCTCCTCATCAGTCCAAAGAGCAATCAGGGTTCCCTGACCTGTGGGAAGTTCAAGGACCACCCACCTCAATCCAGGTCTAATAAGGTGAGCATCCAAACTGCCTAGGCTCCCACAAAGCCAGTACATGAGGTGAACCCAAAGAAAAACATATAGTCATCCTCCTGAATATTAACCTTCATCAGGCGATGAAAGGAGACAGAGACAGAGACCCACATTGGAGCACCGGACTGAAATCTCAAGGTCGAAATCAGAAGCAGAAGGAGAGAGAGCACGAGCAAGGAACTCAGGACTGTGAGGGGTGCACCCACACACTGAGACAAGGGGATGTTCTACAGGGAACTCACCAAGGCCAGCTTGCCTCGGTCTGAAAAAGCATGGGATAAAACCGGACTCGCTGAACATAGTGGACAATGAGGACTGCTGAGAACTCAAGAACAATGGCAATGGGTTTTTGATCCTATTGTTTCATATAACTCTTATTGGCATACATTAACAAGGATGAGCTTCTGTCTCTTTAGCACTTCAAACATCAAGTTTTATCTGTAAGATGTCATTTTTGTGTTCATGATAAATCAGTTCTACTGATATTTTTATTTATTTAAACAACACAACAAAGCAATTTGCTTCAGCAAGGTATTGTAAAACACAGATTTTTTTTTTTTAAAAACAAAAACACTCATAGAGAGACTGGGAAGAGAGTTCTCATGCTATGAAAGCATAAAGATTTGAGTGCAGAACCAGCACATTCATTAATTCCCAGGTGCAGAGTATGTGTCTGTAATCCCATCACTGTGCATGCAGATATGAGATCCCTGGAGTTAATTGGCAGTCCAGCCTATGAAAGTCATTGAGTCTCAGTTCAGTAGGGTATGCTGTCTCCAAAAGTATGATGGAAACTGGCTGATTGACTAATGGGGAGATTTGACCTCTACATGGAACTCTGCCCTAACATGCACACGCACATTTACACCTACATTGAATGCGTGTGCACAAATAAACATGTTCACACACATACAGGGCACAAATGCACTTATACCATCACACTAAAGCATTTAAAAATGGAGAATAAAATTCCTTTCTTTAAATAGAACTTCACACACAATGTTTTAAATAGTGACATTTTTAATTACTAGGTATCCATGCACATTAATATTCATGTGCACAAAATATTTGAGTCAATGGAAATCTCTTTAGAAGTTTAACTGTTTAAAGAGAATTATTATTCTTTATAAAGCATTGTTAAAGTATGCTTATTTTAATGTGTACAGGTGTTTTTCCTGAGTATATATTGTGTATCACACATGTGTCTGGTGCCAGTGCTGGACAAAAGAGAGTTTTGGATCTCCTGAACTGGAATCATAGATGTTTTAAACCACAATGTGGGTGTTGGGAATTGAACCCAGGTCTTCTGAGAGAGCAGCAGTGCTCTTATATGTAAAGCCATCTCTCCATTCTTGAGAATTATTATTCTTACTGATATTCATTTTCTATACTACCTCCTTCAGAGTGTTCTTATAGCCACTCTGCCTCAGACATTACTCTCCTGAGTCAAAATAGCTCCTTAGCAATGAGAGAGCACACTGCAATGTTTCTCAGAGATAGAGGTTCAGCACTGTTTTGTGTTCTAGCCATAGTTAAACTTCCTATCATAAGGTTTACTAGGACTTGCTTTGCCCAAAGAGTGCCATACTTCTCTGATAGTGATCTGGATGGTGCTCCTTCTTCCTTGAAGAACAAAATATTTCAGAACCTTGATAAGAGGAAGGTGTAAAAATTCTAAGAAATATTCTTTAGAAAGTGAAATAACTGTTTTACAAAGACAAAGAGATAGTACATGGGGAAGTACAGATTTAATTGCTTGAGAAAATAATTTATGTGATGCAACTACCCATTTTAATATGTTTATTCCTGTTTAAAAATGTATGTTTATAAAATACTGTCAAGAACATGTTTCATTGTAACAGATAAACTGTCTAGAAAATCATACCACGCATTTTAATATGGAGTGCAGATTACGATATGTCTTTGTTATGATATTAGCAACAGAAAATATGAACAAATGTGATTGGGAATATAGCTTCCTTGGTAGAGCGCTAGTCTAGCAACTGCGTTCAGTCCTCAGCACACCTTTAATCTCAGTACTCGGAAGATAGTGACAGGAAGATCATAGATTAAATACCATGCCTAGCAATTTGCAAGTTCAAGGAGAGATTGGTATACATGAGCTGAGTCAAGAAAAAGACAGAAAACAAGTTTTAAAATTGCCATATATAAATTGTTATTAACATATTTCTTTTTGTTATATTTTAGGTCATAGACTTAGATCCTAATAAGTAGGAGATGAAGTAATTAACGCTTATGCGACTCATTTTTAGCTGTTGTCTCTAGAGATACCAATAAAAGCAACTGACATTTTGTCCACTTTTGTTCAGATCTGCTTGAGTTTTTAGAGTTGTAGTGAACTTTCATGGAATTCCAGATAAGAAGTACAGAATAGAATTCTTATCAGAATTACAAATATCCCTGTCATCTGCTACCAATCCTCCCAACTGTTAGGGTTGTTAACAGTGTTGATAATCACGTGGATCTGTGGGTGAGAAAGTAGAGAGGAGAAGAGGAGCTGGAGAAAGGATGATGGTAAGACTTGAGATCAGTGGGATCCCCATATCACCGTCCATCACTGGGCAGAGAAACAGCCCTTTCTGTCATCACATGTTAGATATGGGAACTTGACTGCTGAGCACTGTTACTTCAAATTGGAAAATCCATTTAATTCATTCTAGGCACAAAATTATATAGTACTTAACGGTGAGCTTAGAAATTGGTACGAGACTTTAAAAAAGGTATTCATTTAAATTTTATTATAATAAGGACATGGATATATGGACATTTATAATATGTTCCTCATTGATTTGGATTTTACAGCTGTGTACAGTGATATCTGGTGATATCAAGCCCCATTTTTGCCCTTCAACTTGCCCTGCATCCATCACATCCCCCTCCCAGATGTATGTATTTTTTTAATAAGATGCCAAGTCCAATTCACATTGCTAGTCCTTGTATGGGTATGGAGACATCCGCTGGGGCATGGGCTATCTACAAGTGATTGCAATCTCAAAAAATAAATAATTCTTCTTCCTTCAGCAAGTATCATAACTTTTAAATTGCAAATTAAGTAAAACATGCACATTAAAAATATTTTTTGCAGCCAGTTTATTTCAATTATATAGGTGCCAATGATAGGATGAATGGCTTACAGATGCTAGGATAAACGGCTTAGAGATAAGAAGATGAATGGCTTAGAGATGAGAAGATGAATGAGCTACAAAAGCCCTGAAAGGATCTCTGAAACTCATAAATTCTCTTGACAGAACTAGAAATAGCGTTTCTATTTTTGTTTGCCACGTTAGTAATGAATGTGCTTATTGAAAAGAAGGCAGAGTGAAATCCTGACTCTCAACAACTTCATATGTGCTGTTACTCAGAGATATCGCAGGAGACCACAGCTGATATAATAACTATTAGAGATCTATTAAAAGAGTCTCTACAAGTCTTTAACAATCAGAATGTCAGTGAGATGTCTCCACGTGCATACACTGTTTCATCTTACCATCTATAAAACACAGGTAATGTGTGCCACCCACGTGTCTCAAAGGAATGATGTGCCGAAACTGCTCCACAGTTTTGTCATGCTGAGCCTTCCTTCAAATCATCGCATTAGTCTGCTTCTTAGTCATTTCAAAGCCCTGATGAAGTGACACGCCATTGTTAAAACATGTTCGTTAAGCTGTCATTCTGCATTCCTTTGCTCTGCGGTAGAATCTGTGCCCAGGCAGGGTGCTGGCATCTGATTTAAATGAGTTTTGACTTAGGTTTCTACTGTCAAATATTAGAGGCCTTTCAACTACTTCATTCACAGATGCCATGCACCCAGGAATTTTGTCAACAAATGGAGTTTCTTTAAGCAGTCATAATTGCTTATACATGTAATTTCTGTTATGATTGTACTCAGATCCTTTATGTTGACCAAAAAGGTAAATGCCATTCATACATATAGTTATGCATAATTCTATATGATAAATTTACTATTCTGGTTCTGTCTAAACAGAAGTATAAATACAATGTTGGTGGGTACTGGGGGATGGATTCAGTGGATAAAGCATTTACCACACAACTGCCAGGACCTGAGATTGCACTCTGAACATGCATATAATGCTGGATGCAGTATCTGTTCATAATTCCAGTGATTCTTTGTTAAGAATGGAAGCAGAGACATGAATCCTTGAAACTTGTGGGCTGTCTAACCTGGTGTAAAAAGAAGTAATAACAAGAGAACCATCTGAATCAACGTAAGGGCAGTCACTGACAACCAATGTTGTCCTCTGGTCTCATGAAGGTTGTGAAAGGTATGAACCCATTCTCACACTCAAAATATACATATTACATATACATAACACAAATACATAATACAAAAATCACAATTTAGAGTTCTTTATTTTCCTAATGATTGTACTGTACATTCATTCTGACATGTACAAGATACTATACTACATATGTCCATAAAAGATTTTTTAAAAAATTCTAAATGATGTATTTGTTATTGATTTAGCAGTCAGCATCATTTAGCCAAAAAAAGCAATTTCCTATTCTTTTGGCACTTACAAGAACTTTAATTTCTGAGCTTCCTGTGCAATTGGTCTTGACTGTGTGGCTAACTTCTTATCAAGGTGAATCGGGCAGACCTTATGTACATCATTGCTGACCCTGATTTAACACTATCGACTCTCTTTTGTCTTGTATTTGTTTTATTATTCTTATTTATTTATTTTTTAATTAATTTATTTCTTTATTAATTAATTAAAGATTTCTGTCTCTTCCCCACCGCCGCCTCCCCTTTCCCTCCCCCTCTCCCAATCAAGTCCCCCTCCCTCTTCAGCCCAAAGAGCAATCAGGGTTCCCTGCCCTGTGGGAAGTCCAAGGACCACCCACCTCCATCCAGTTCTAGTAAGTTGAGCATTCAAACTGCCTAGGCTCCCACAAAGCCAATAAGTGCAGTAGGATCAAAAACCCATTGCCATTGTTCTTGAGGTCTCAGTAGTCCTCATTGTCCGCTTTGTTCAGCAAGACCAGTTTTAACCCAGGCTTTTTCAGACCCAGGCCAGCTGGCTTTGGTGAGTTCCCGATAGAACATCCCCATTGTCTCAGTGTGTGGCTGTACCCCTCATGGTCCTGAGTTCCTTGATCGTGCTCTCTCTCCTTCTGCTTGTTTCTAAAATTTTATTACATATAAAATAACAAAATTATGTGTAAAATATATTATGCACATTGTATACAGTGGCTGTATATATGCATATACTATATACAATCAATGTATATAGTGTATATAATATATCACATATAACACACATGTACATTATAATGTATGATATATGATACATGCATATATATGCACACACATATATGTATGTATGGAAAGAGAGAGAGAGAGAGAAAGTACCAGTTTAGAGAGTGTGTTGTTTTCTTTCACCATGTTGAGCCTAGGGATTGAATTTATACTTTGAGGCTTCTGGCAAGTGCCTTTACATATTAAGCCAGGTTAAAGGAACCTATGTTTAATTAAGTTAAAAGTTTTATAATGTGATAAAAATATTCCTTGGTCTTTTCTTTTTTCGGAAAACAGAAATCCATAGTAAGTTACATGACTTAGGAAAGACCTAGGAACACAAAATTGTATCATGGCTGTGTCACTTTTATCAACTGACCACTCTGTCTTTTAATAATATTCAAACATCATGTAGCAGCAAATTTAGGATATAAGAGCTAGCCAATAAAAAGTGTGAGCTAATAGGCCAAACAATTATATAGTAATATAGTCTCTGAATGATTATTTTGGGTCTGAACATCCAGGAATGTACAAGTGGTCTCCACCTATACCGAACATTCCACTATTTCCCAATATAATTATCATCTTCTACCTGAACTTTGGGTAACATTTATATCCAAATAATTATATAAGTAGTTTTATCATGTAAATTTTGATTTAAATATACCTTATTTAGTACATATAATTATAACATAAACTTTTAATTTATAGTCTACAGGAGTATAATTAATACCTCATTTGGAAAACAAAGTTCATCTGACATAAGTAGTTTCTCTGGAAGGCACACAACAACCTTCTTGCATTTATGAATGCAAATAGAGTACTCAGTGGTCATTTAAAATGTGAAAGCCCCAACATTTAGTAAATAGACTGAAAAAGGAACTGCTGTTTATGAAACAAGAGATAAATGAAGACATACAACATCATTTTGCATGGTGACAGGTGAATCAAATACTGTGGACACTGCATACATCATCATATGGCCATGAAAGAGCTATAATAAAATATTTTACACTTGCATAGAAAATTTTGCAAGTAGGTGAGTTCATAGTTACAAAATGTACTATAGAGATAAATTGTAAAAAAAAAAAAGAAGGACCATGAATCTATGCCTATAAGAAAATGACTAAATCATAGATTTAGACATATAATTGCCTTTCATATTACAATAATCAAAATTTTAAATATTATACTTAATATAATTTTTAAAGTCCTTAAATGAGAATGGGTGGGATATACATAGACCATACCAACCATAAATCTAAGAAACAATTTTATAAGTGAGTATATACAATTTTTAAAAAAAATAATAATCTAAACAATCACTGCATACAAACTATATTAACATGTTTGACAATAACACTGAATTATATATAAATAAAAATTAAAATCCAAAATAGTAATGCCAGTAGATAAGGAATATCTGCTTTATAGAACTCTTGTGCCATTTACATTTTGCAGAAACTAAGTAGAAAATAAAATTATATACTTTTGAATTAAGCAGCTTTTACAAGTGATTGAAAATTAACACATTGAAAAAAAATGTAAGATAGAAGACAACTTCCAACTGGCACTAAAAACCATAATGAAAATATTAAAAAATTCAGAATATAACAAAGGTGAAAAAAGTAAAGCAAATGAGTGATGTGGGATTTCCATCTGTATGTTGTGAATACCATTGGTTAATAAACTGTCTTGGGCCTGCACAGGGAATAGAGATAGGTGAGGAAAACTAAACTGAATGCTGGGAGAACGAAAAGCAGAGTCAAGGAGAAGCCATGGATCTGCTTCTGGAGACAAACATACTGAAACTTTGCTCATAGGCCACAATCTCATGGTGAGGCACAGATTAATAGAAATGGGTTAAATTAAGATATGAGTTATCCAATAAGAAGCTAGAGCTAGTACTCCAGTAGAACTGCAGAATCTTTCACCTAACATTTGTCCTGCCTGCAAGGTGCACTTTGGTAACAGTGGGCCAGAACTTGTGGGAGTAGCCAACTTGAGGCCAAGGTTATGAAAGGGATCCCATGCCCAGCATTGAATGGATATTCTAGTGTTGAAGGAAGCCACTTTTTGGTTTCTGGCTGCTCAGCCCCAAAATACTCATACAGAAATAGTATTAATTAAATCATTGCTTGGCCCATTAGCTCTAGCTTCTTATTGTCTAACTCTTACATATTAATTTAGCCCTTTTCTATTATTCTGTGTATCACCATGTGGCTGTGGCTTACTGGATAAATTTCTGGCATCTATCTCTAGCAGAGATACATGGCTTCTCTCTGCCTCTGCCTCCTTTCTCCCAGCATTCAGTTTAGTTTCCCCACCTACCTAAATTCTGCCCTATCAGCAGGTCAAGGCAGTTTCTTTATTCACCAATGGTATTCACATCATACAGAGGGGAATCCTACATCATTCTAGAACTGGAAGCTGAATAGTCCAGAGATCTAGGATAGTACTAAAGACATCTGTCCAAAAAATAATGATGAAATGATTCCTAATGATATTCTACCGTACTCATAAATTGGTGCCCATCCATATTGTTATCATAGAAGCGTCATCCAACAACTGATGGGCAGAGATGCAGAGACCCACAGTCAAACATGAGGCAGAAGAGCAGAGGAAGGATTGTAGAAGCTAGAGGGATCAAGGATATCAGAAGAACATGGCCCACAGGATCAACTAAGCAGGGCTTATAGGGGTTCACAGAGACTAAAGGAATAATCGTGGATCATCTGCTTTTGTCTTCACTAGATCTTCTGCATATATGTTGTGTAGTTTACAGTTCTTGTGGGGCTCCTAACAGTGGAATTGGTGGTATCTCTGACTCCATGCCATATATATATATATACAGTAAATGCATCTTTGGGAATTCATTTAGTGCTGCTCATACATACATGTTTTTAGGAATGAATATTGGGGATTTTAACTTATCAGGGATCTTAGTTCTGAAGAAAACTGATTCTCTTGCTCTCAGAAGCCATTGATTGCCTGTAGCTATTCTTCAAGACTCAGGAATGTAGCTTTATGAAATTTCTCACATCCATATCAGCTTGTTCACTGGTAGTGTCATCATGAAAGTCTTACGTCAGCAACCATATTGTTTAGACTTCCTTGGTGTGGCTTCCCTGCCATCTCTAGAAGGTAGAAACATACAGTCTCTGGCTCTTAAAATCTCTCCACCCCTGATTTTGCAGTTCCCTGACCCTTAGATGTAGGAGTTGCATTGTAGATGTCACAATTGGATTGGGCACCCCACAGCCAATTTTTACCTCCATTTTTACCAGTTCTTCATCTCTGTATTAGTTTCTACCTTAATACGCAAAAGAAGTTACTTTGATGAGTGGCGAGTCAGTAGCTTTTCTCTTTAGGGATGACAAGCATTCTGAGAAGGAGGTCATAGAAATACCACAATTCACAATAACTTCAAAATAGAAAGCATTCAGGGATAAAGCTAATCAAGGAAAGGAATGGCCTCTGCAGTGGAAACCCTGAGTTTCTGAAGAAAGAGGTTGATAAAAACACCAGAACTTTTAAAGATATCCCATAATCATGCATTAATGGAATTAATATTGTGAATATGACCATCCTTACCAAATGCAATTTGCAAATTCCAGGTTACTGCAATCAAAATTTCCATGACATTATTCTCATAAATAAAAAGAAATCCTAAAATATGAAAGTACAGAATTCCCTGGATGACCAAATTTTTAGAAATTCTGAGAAAAACGGTGCTGGGGATATTACTGTACCATATTTCAAGCTATTTCTGAGTTATAGTAATACAAACAGCATCATATAAGTATTAAATAGACGTATAGATCAAGAGAACAAGATAGAAACCCCAATGTGTGAATATAAATAATTGTAACTATGCAGCTATGTAATATTTGACAAAGTTACTAAAAACATACATTGGAGGAAAAATAACGTCTAAACAATTGGTCCTTGAAAAGCTGAATGTTACATCTAGGAAATTAGACTCATTAGCAGAGAGTTTAATATATCAAATTCAGAAATTATAAGAACAAGTAAATAGGTGGCTCTTTAGATTGTGAGTCATTATATTATAACTGCTTTCCTTTGTGGCAAACAAAAATGTAAGAAGATTGTTATTAAAAGTCTATAAAATAATGAATTCCTATCAATTAATTTAGAGGAGGTAACAAGGTTATAGATACAGTAATAGGTTGAATTTAAGCTCTTCCTTCGACTTGGAATGCTTTTTCACCTTAGAGATGTCTCTATGAGTCCTTGGACTTGGTTTGCTACCCACTCATTCATTGACCAATTACTATCATTCTCCTCTGAGATTTCCCCAATGATGATACTCATTCAAATTGTGATTATTACTTGATTCGTGTTTTTGGTTTTTGGTTTTTTTCTTGATAGATCAAATGCATGAAGTCAAGTCCACGTTTTTCTGTTAACACAATGCTAATCTTAGCAGTGGTGAATCAGTAATAGTGGACATGAAAAGAAATAATAAAGGATGGATATATTCTGTATTTATTTTAGTGCGTCGCACTCCAAAAAACATAGTGGTATAACTTTGATCCAGTGGAGAGACTATTACATCTGAGTAGTGTTGCTGTGTATGGGGATGCCTTAATGTTCTTTAAGGAAATCAACCAGAGAAGAAATTATGGCCATACTACAATGAAACGACTCGTTCAAAAGCCAAGTATGATATATGTGTATATATATATATATATATATATATATATATATATATATATATATATATATATATTTCACAACAGTTGCTGTGCAGGGACCACTTTGCAGAGCTGGAGCTCTTGGTAAAACTACTGGAAAAGCATACAAATTAACAGAAGTAGAGTTTGCCGACATCTTTGTAATCTCAATGTCTATTGTTTTTGGTTTTTTTTTTTTTTTTTTTTTTTTTTTTTTGTTTTTCGAGACAGGGTTTCTCTGTGGCTTTGGAGCCTATCCTGGCACTAGCTCTGTAGACCAGGCTGGTCTCGAACTCACAGAGATCTGCCTGCCTCTGCCTCCCGAGTGCTGGGATTAAAGGCGTGCACCTTTAAGTTCAGGCTGGAGTTGCATGAACACATAAACAGTGTTATATATTAATGATGCTCATGCAATAGTTATTTGATGCCCAAATTACTATGACTGTGTTTTGTGGCAACAAAGGAACACATATCATGTTAAGGTAAGTAACTTTAAGATTGTATCTCTCCTCAGCAGAATCTCTACAAACATACAAAATAAAATGCTAGCCTTATTCTGCAGCACAGAAGCTAGAGAAGATAGAAATAGGTGTATCTGCTCCAGAAGGGATTTTAAATGAGAAGTAAGGAAAAAAGAAGATGAAAGAATGAAACAGACTTTACCCTAAAGACTTTTAAACCTGGCAAAGGATAAACACAACCATTACCCAAGTTCACAGCTGTAACCTTGGGGAGCTGAACTGGAACATGGAGCAGTTGCCACCTGCGCAGCTGAAGAAAGACTAATAGCATCAGAACGGCACTTTCTTTGCTGCAGAAAAGGTGGCAGCCTTCATAAAGCAAGCTGTTTTCCCACTTTTAGTGACTCCAATTCTACTGAAGATTGTTGCTTTATAATGGAGAAAAACCCTTGCTGGCAACATTGTCTGTATACTGATCTGTCATAAAAGCCACTAACAGATGCTCCTGCCCAGTTCTCCCTGGGACAGAATATTCATTGTGGGGAATGTTTGCTGTGTTTTCTGCCCACCAGGAGCTACCACTGATGCATTTCTTCCAAACAAGCATTGTGTGCCAAACAGCTAGCACATCTTTGAAGATTTTCAGTCCACAACCTTTCATGAAAGAGAACTCACATTCAGTAGTTTCAGAATAAGGGAGAAACAGGGACAAAAAGCTGTACATCTTTTTCCCATGCAAGCAACCAGCCGCAGCACAGTAATTAGATTTTTTTCTGATATTCAATTTCTTCTGTATAAAAAGCTAATTGTCTCATAAAAAGCCCCACATTTGGAGCTTAGAGGATTATTTCTGCATGATTAGGTCTTGATTACAAATTTTTGGCACGAAAATACCAGGAGAACTTTTACTCCATTGCATGAAGTGTGTGATGTCAGGTTATCCCACTGTTCTTCATGACAGTTTTAATCACTTGGTTAATGTGGCAACCGCTAGACGCCTAAAGATCCTTATTTTAAGGACACCTTTCTCACTGTAATTAGATAGCAGGACCATTTAAATAATTGAGCATGGGATGTGCAACTGAGGCAGAGAGGTGCTGTTAGGGAGTTATTGGAATAATGAATCCAAGAACTCGGAGCGGGAAAGAGCATGAGGCAGATGGGAGAAGCACCCAGAAGAGCCAAAGACCAGATAACAAGAATGCAAGAATCCCGGTACCAGACATGAGAAGCCCTCTTTTGAGTTGTGAGTCATAGTTGTCCAAGAGACTCCTAACACATATGCAGCCTATTATTGCCTTTTTTTTCTTTGCATCACAAAGCATAAGGTAATTCCCTATTGCTGAAAACATAATTACACTTAAGAAACAGGGTCCACAGGCTCCCAAGCCGAAACTAGCATGAATGCCTCATCCCTCAGGTCTAGCTTTCTTGGTACTGTAAGGTACCAAGGAAGGAGGCAGCCAAGAGTACTACCCAGTTCTGAGGCCTGTGAACCATATCAATGGCCAGCATAATAAATCTAAGGTCACAACAGTATCACAATGACTTTAAAAGTTCAGTAGCGTCACACATACCCAGCAGTCATCAACAGCTTTCTAATTAGACTTTAGACCTGCTCAACAAGAGGAAATGATGCCAGGTACTGGAAATTCATCTACTCATCAATGCTAGTGAGGTCATGGGTATTGAAGGAGAACCTATAACCAATAATTTACTAAAACAGCATAATAACTAACCACCATCTAAATATTTATCCTCATACCCACACATAACGGTATCTTCACTCCTCATCAGAAATAGAATGAGATCATTATAAGAAATTACAGCCTATCACAATGCAGAGTTGTGGAATATACGCCAATGGATACATCTACAAAATATCCCCACACCTGAAGGTTGGGGGTGTGTGTTGTGGAAGAAGGGCAAGAAATATAAGAGTCAGGAAATTTGCTGTGAAATTGTGTATCTTAGACCTACATCAAAAGCTATACCAATCATGTCTCACCAACAAGACTGTCCAAAAATAAGCAGAACAAGGATGGTACCAATGGACCAGCTAAAGTGGACAGGGCAATACCCATCAGGCCTCCACTCTACACAAAAACTAGTATAATCTAAGACATATTGAGAGTAGGAGAAACAGTCTTAACCAAAGAAGAAGAAACTAGTTGGTTATCTAACACCAAGTGGTCAGCACTGAGAACATATGAATACATAAGGGTAACATACAGACCGAGCAGGATATATTTAAAAATAAATATGTATATTAATGGGCATATGTGTATGTAACAACAAATAGTGAAGAAGAGAGGCAATAATGTGAAAGAGAGAAAAAAAAGGATATACAGGAGAATATGGGGTGAAGGGAAGGTAGGGAGAAATATAAATGCTGTAAAATATTCCTCTTGTACACTGTAAAGATTCATCATTCAAATTGGTTTAATAAAACATTGATTGAGCCAGTAGCCAGTCAAGAATTATAGGCAAGATTACTAAACTACAAGAATCATGGGAAGAAGGGAAGAGTCAGAGGAGACACCAGCCAGTTGTCAAGGAAGCAGTACATGAGAAAATGAGCTAACAAGCCATGAGCCATGTGACAAGGCATAGATAAGAAATATAGGTTAATTTAAATGTAAGAGTTAGGTAGTGACAAGACTGAGCTATTGGCTAAGCATTTATAATTTCTATTAAGTCACCAAGTCAGTTATCTGGGAAGCAACTGCTTGTTATTTGTGAACAGGCATCTGGGACAGAAGAATTCCACTTACATATAATTGCATTAAAAATCTCAAAAAATGGGGATAAGGATGCAAAGAAGTATCCCACAGATTTTACAGCTGTGGAATCAATAGGGACGCTAGCACCCCAGTGTGAAAAGATGCATTTTGGGTTCAAGGATAAAGATGAAGTAAGTGAAATTCATTCTGAGTCTGACAAGGTACATTTCCTGGGAGACTTGCAGCATTATTATGAGGGCACCTGGAACAAAGGATTTGCTTCACTTTTTTCTTCCTGAAGGATCCCATTTAGTTCCATTGCATAGGAATATTTAAGAAAAAAAGGAAAGTAAAATACATAAAATTATTTACTATACATAACAGCTTGTATTCATATGACCTTTGAAAATTACACTAAATATGTATGAAAAGTAATCTCAATACTTTCCCTTGCTGTCCCATAAAAACAGATCTAATTCCCACATGAGAAGATTTTAGCTTCTTATGCCCTGAATGTTTATGTGTACTCCTATCAAGTGATTATCTTTAAATAATTCTGTACTATGTACAACAACTGCATCTCACTGATTTCAAAGGATACACTGCTTATATTGGGATATGTACTCCAAGAGTTAAAAACTGAGGCCATAGGCCAGCAAGATTGCTCACTGGGTAGAAACACTTGCTTTCAAATTTGATGATCTGAATTTAATCCCAGAGACACACATAATTGAAAAAGGAAAATGATTTCAGAGAGTTGTTTTCTAACCTCCATACTCATTAGGTGGTATTCCAATTAATGAATCAATAATCAATCAATCAATCAATCAATGTTATTTGTAAATTCAGTTATTATGCTTATTCTGTAATGAATTCTGTACTGAATTGTAACAAAGTCGCCAAAGTCCCAAAGAATATTATTAATTTTGCTCAAAGCCAAGATTATACAGGTAAGCCAATATTTTGTTTACAGATGACCATCATAATAAGATTTTTTTAATTACTGTAATCTCCAACAATGTCAAATGCAGATTAATCCATAAGTTATTAAAACATAGAACCTGACTCATTCTGTTTTGAAATTGAATGGGTGACTTTGAATCTTTTCTTTTTATTAAAAATTAGAGCTTTAATATAAGTACAAAAGTTTCTTTATACAACTATAATATGATTTGAATCAAACTACTAGGATTTATTTTAAAAACAAAATAAAACAATGATAGAAAAACAGCAAGAAGACCTGAATCAAAAGTTTTTCCTCTAATAATACCAAATGTCACAAGTTACAGTTTATAATACAAATTGTACAAATCTTTAATACAAATACAACAGGGCTAGGCTCCAGAGGAAAACAAACATGGAAAAAACTGGTTCTCACCAGGAGTTCACTGCTATCTGTAGCAATGACAATGGAGGACAAGGTCCTCAACAAAGATAGGAGACAGGAGTCTCAGTTCCCAACTGCTCTTATTCCCAAAGCACCAGACCTGATTATCTGTTAAAAGATAGTTGAGCACTCCAGGGTTGTTTGTAAACTTGGTATGAGATCCCTTTTCCTGCTGAAACCATGCTGAGATAACCATGCTTTCTTCCGAGGGCCTACATGGAACAGGGCAGCATAACAGTAAACACTGTGGGTCATGTAGCCGCTGCCTCCCTGTGCTTCTCATCTGAGCATTACAGATGTTCTGGACGTTCAGTCCTTTTCTCAGCTCATAGCAGTTTTGAGATTTAATCTGGGAAATAGAGAAAGAAACAGGAATACGTGGGAACCAAAAACCAATAAGAGCAGACATTTAAATCTAAGTTAAGAAGTCAGAACTTCATTTGAACATGAAGAAGTTTCCTTTGAAAACTGCTGTGATGGAGAGGCCAAGAAGACACATAGTGCAGGAAGCAGCCAGTGACTTTGTGTCTTAACTGTGCTGTTTTCATTCCAGCATCCAGTGATTTAATACCATCTAAGTGTGTTCCATAATGCTCAAAAGACCCTGTAATGGCATTGACGTTATGGAGTAGGAACTTTATCTTTTGCTGAGACATATTACACTACTTATATTGAACTATTTTAGACTACCTTATAGGCAACACAACCTTATTCCATTATTATTATAAGTTTTTGAAAGAAGATGTTTAATCCTATTTTAGAGATGCACTGGGGTTTTGGGATGCCCTAATTATCTGAATATATCTACATAATGGCCAATCAGAGAGAAAAACTAAAACTAGGCATGTCACAATAAAGTCTTGACTGTCTCGATTCACCAAATTTCTTTGGTATGCCAGTCCGTAAAATTAACCATGGGAAATTGGACCTCTGTTTGGAAATATTCAATGGTCATCTCTGCTGAGAAATTTCCACTCATACAACTTGGCTGTAGAGTAATATAATGCTCATATAAGAATCTCTTTATTTTGTACTTCATCATTAAAATTCCTTTTTTGCAAGTCTAAAGTTTACTCTGATTTTTAATAGTCAAAATTAATACAGAAAATATAATTAACAAAATCAAAAAATATATTTGTATTATCTCACTCTTGTCTACTGCTGGTTCGAATAAAATTTTATTTATGAAACTAAAAGTTAGCCCAAGGACAGTCTTTTATTTATTTATTTGTTTATTTATTTATTTATTAAAGATTTCTGTCTCTTCCCCACCGCTGCCTCCCCTTTCCCTCCCCCTCCCCCAGTCAAGTCCCCCTCCCTTGTCAGCCCAAAGAGCAATCAGGGTTCCCTGCCCTGTGGGAAGTCCAAGGACCACCCACCTCCATCCAGGTCTAGTAAGGTTAGCATCCACGAAACTGCCTAGGCTCCCACGAAACCAATAGGTACAGCAGGATCAAAAACCCATTGCCATTGTTCTTGAGGTCTCAGTAGTCCTCCTTGTCCGCTATGTTCAGCGAGACCAGTTTTGACCCAGGCTTTTTCAGACCCAGGCCAGCTGGCCTTGGTGAGTTCCCAGTAGAACATCCCCCTTGTCTCAGTGTATGAGTGCACCCCTCGCGGTCCTGAGTTCCTTGCTTGTGCTCTCTCTCCTTCTGCTTCTGATTTGAACCTTGAGATTTCAGTCCGGTGCTCCATTGTGGGTCTCTGTCTCTGTCTCCTTTCATCGCCTGATGAAGGTTAATATTCAGGAGGAAGCCTATATGATTTTCTTTGAGTTCTCCTTCTTATTTAGCTTCTCTAAGAACCCGAATTATAGGCTCAATGTCCTTTATTTATGGCTAGGAAAGGCAACCCACTGACTGGGAGATCTTCACCAACCCCGCAACTGACAAAGGTCTGATCTCCAAAATATATAAAGAACTCAAGAAACTAGACCGTAAAAGGCTAATCAACCCAATTATAAAATGGGGCACTGAGTTGAACAGAGATCTCTCAACAGAAGTTCAAATGGCCAAAAGACACTTAAGGTCATGCCCAAGGACAGTCTTAATCAGTAAGACTTTTGACATTTAAGTTCTGCCCCTGATGGGCATGACTTAGTTTAATAGCCACTTCATTATAATTGGAAAAATCTCATAGAAGGTTTGCTCACATGGTTTTGGCCTCTTTATCATTAAATCACATTAAATCCTCCAAGCTCCTCTCTTCTAGTGATTCATAATATATGCAATAGGTTTGGGAGCACTTTACTTACATTGCCATGCTATTAACCACCAGATCTTATTATACCTTTAGTATTATAATTTAATATTTTTTTCTTCTTACACTACAACATATGGGCTCTTTTCATTGAAGAATAATTTCTTATCTTAAGATAATTCCTCAAATTTGACTATATTCCTTAAAATTAGATTTTTTTGCTATAGGAAAATCTGTGCTGTTTGACACATCACTTACTATCTTAATTATTATGGTTTTCAGTTGTATCATGTTCAGGTTCAGGAACTTTGTTTTTCATCCATTATTCCTATCTGGCATTACACTGCAGTGTTTGAGTGTTCAAATGGTAGAGTCAAAGACAGAGAAAGAGAATGATAGTCTCAGAACTAATTTATTTTGTATATGAGTTTATCATATATACTAAAAATCCTACAGATATTTTGTAAGGGCAGATTATGCTAGACTCTTTGGTTGTAATATATAATAATTTTTTTTCTTATTTAACATTGTTTGTGCAGCCTTGTAATAAAGGAGAAAGAGTGAGAAGAAGAAAGAGATCACATCCATTGTAATTTTGTGTTGATGTGGACAGCAGTTGAGAAATCACTGCTGGGAAGAAACTAAGATTGGTTAGGAAATTCAGAGAAATGCAGTGGGCCTATTGAAGATGCTTGTGAAGGTGTGATTTCTTTTGGAAAGAAAATAATTTATAAATGTCAGTTTTAATCATTACTATAATCAGATTCATAGTTAATACATCATTAATATTTATCCAAGTAACACCTTGTACCTTTGTTAAATCGGGAAAGTGACTTTTTCATATAATCAAAAATAATTTCAGGTGGTAGAAATTAATAGCTAGCAAATTGTTCCCTTGTCATAAAATAATAAAATGAGAGACATGTGAGGAAAAGGAAGAATAAAAAAAACATTGGTAAGACTTTGGCTTTAAGTAAATTCTCAATATTTTGGTTTGGAAAGTAAAAATGCACAAATTTGACAGCTTTCTGAAACTCTCCTGCCAGCTATTCAGTTTTGCAGGTAGAACAGTTTATTAAACCAACAGATGCTTGGCTTTAGGTTAGAGACATCTACTTCTAGAAGTACCAGCACATAGAACGAGGTTGCCTGTATCTCATGGCAAAGGAAGATTCTCCTTTGATTGTTATCAGAATGAAGCAAACAGAATGTAAAATGAGTCATGGATTGATTTTGGAGTATTTACTTTAATGATCCATAATTGGCTACAACTCTGAAATCAGTGCATGATATGAAAATGAGCTATGGAACGGCATCACGGAGAAAATAATTTCGCAGACACACAATAAGAAAGTGAAGTTGTAGACTTTTCAGAGTGGAATGTACTGTGGCTGAGAGAAATGAGGATCCATTTTTTATTAATTCCAGGCTAAACAAAGAGATATCATCTTAATTTGCTGGTGAATGCAACATTAAACTAGTTAGAGTTACTTCTTAGGCACTGTTCTCATTTTAATTTGCTTAAGAATAACTTAATGTCGAAAGTTTATTTTACCATTATTAAGATTTTAGTTCTTAGGTTATTGGGCTTTAAAGTTTTAAGCATTCTTATTTTTCCTCCATATTAAAAACCTTGGCATGATGGCAACATACAATAAAGAGGGCCACAACAGAGCTCTTCCTAAGAGGTTTTATTGAAGTAAATGTTAGGCATAACAAAATGTTCCCCCAAGACTGAAAAAGTTTGAACAATAAACAAATTTGTAGGTGGAAGTTTCTGTCCTGTAAATCACTCCCAAGTAACCCCATGGAGATTTAATATTAATTATAAATGCTCGACAAATAGCTCAGTCCTGTTACTAGCTAACTATTATATTTAAATCAACCCATATTTCTTATCTATGTTCTACTTTGTGTCTTAGTACCTTTTATCAGTATGGCATGCCCATCTTGCTTCTTCCTGCATCTGTTGACACCATTAGATAAGACATTTGGGTTAACATAAATGTTAAGAGTGAGCTAATAATAAGCCTGGGCTATTTGCCAGGCATTTATAATTAATATAAGCCTTAGTGTGTTTAATTGCAAGCTGCTGTTGGAAAAGAAAATTCCACCTGCAGAAATCAAATTTACAATTATAATTCTTCATATATTCAAGCTATGACACAAACCATATACAAGCATCTTCTTTATCTTCATCAAATACAATTTTTTGGGAGGGAAATGTCTCATATAGAGAGAAAATGGGGTTTTCTTACCCTGTTTGCCATAATTGAATTACTTGATAAATATACATTTAACAAACTCGAGTTTTTTGAGGAAAGAGAGTTACAGTATTCTGTTTTCATTACAAGTAGAATCTACTTAATTATGCATCTTAGACTCCTATTTATTAGCAACAATAAGTCTGGCTTGCTATTCTGATTTGTGATTCTCTCCCTCCCATCCTGACAGTAATGGAAAACCTGTATCTCTCAGAAAGAGGGGCTGTGTAAGAAATGTAATCCAGTATAGTGCATTTTGGTTTGCTAATGTACTACTTTGGTCTTTTGACAGTTGTTCTGGGAGTAAATAACATCTGCCGCACAATTGGCTGGCAAAACTCATTTGTAGTATAATTAAACAACCATCATTTTGTTGGAGTATAAACATGAAGATAAATAGCCCATGAATTAGCAAATGCAGAATCACTGGATATAGGCTCACAGATACACAGGCACACTGTAGGGTTTACATATATATAGTGTCTCTACCAGGACAACTAACAGTCAAAAAAAAGCAAACTCTGTAACTTTCAAACTGGAGCTAAATATTCAGATAACTTTAGCAATCTTACATTGGGCTTATCTGAGCCCTTTTCTTCATATGGCAGGGTGGAAGGCCCAGGTGACTTTCATTGCTTTTAAATTATAGGTTAAATGTTTTTCTTGTCATTTCTTTGTCTGGAATTGTCACATACTTTCTTCATTAATAGATGAAAGTTCAAATGCAAAACAGAAGTCAGTCCAATGTAGGGTTATTTATCTTTTCCTCAGGGGTGTCCAGTAAAGTGGTTAAATTCATGTAAAGGTCACAAAATAATAAAAATTTTATGGGAATTTGTACTTTATTTTGTGACTTTTTTTTCTCAAATGACCGAGAGGATTGCCTCTGAACAGTAGGTCATTTTAAAGCAAATTTTCGATTTAAAATCAATTTTTTGTCTAAGAAAAGATCACACAGCAGTGCTGTTCTAACCTTTCTGTCGTGTCCTTTGGCTCCTTGCTGTTGGTTAGTCACTGGACCTTAAGATTGTTGCTGAGGGAAGGGAGGGTGAATAAAATAGAAATGATTGGGTATTCCAGTGAGAGAGAAGCCAGGAACTAAGCATTATTTTCTACTTAAATATTACTTGTATACATGATTTCTGACTATTTCATTGCAGCTATATGAATATTTATGTCATTATTCTCTTAAGAACTGGGATGTTTTGTCATAGAATAGAATGTAGGCAGCTGTCAATCAATATATTGTCTAAAAGAGCAATTAAAAAGAATTTATTTCAATTTATTCCTTGGAGAAACTTTTTTACTGTTGCTTTAAAGATAAAATCTACAGATGTTAAAAGTTGTAAGATATAAGCAAAATTGTTTTATAGATGTTATGATGCTTTTGATCTCTTGTATTGGTACTTATCTAACACACACTTCAGATGTGTGTATTAGTAACACACTCCACTCTTTGTAGTGATCTATTATTTTAATTTTAATCTGTGATTTATTGATATGGCTAATTTTTCTAAATTAATCATAGCCTAATAAGGTTGCTCTATACTTCAGTAGTCTTGAATCTTCACTGGTTTTGTAGAAATTTTAAATTTTGTTTATGGCAAATGTTTAATGTAAGTCATTGATGAATTTGTTCCACATGTTCCACACAAATTTGGTAAACTGGGCTGAGATTTGTACTGTTTTCCGGAAAGGGTTGAGAAGGAGTATTGTGCACCAGTCCTTCCCTCACTTCGAAATAGCAGATGCGATTTGAATTCACTGGCCAAACCTTCAATAGAGCCCTACTTAATTTCAAAGGTAAAGGAAAGAACAGAAAGGAGGAATGAGCAAACGATGCTGTGAACACACATTAGGATGACTTTGGTGATACTGCTGTCATTGTGTCATTTTCATTCCTATCAAAAACCCCTCACTCATACTCTTTAAGCAATCACAATAAAACTCATCCATTCAACAAAACCCCAAACATTAGCAATCACAACATGGTCGCATAAGTCACATAATTACATTCTGCCACAGATGTAGACGTGGAAACCAATCCCTCTGAACAGAATCATTTTAGTACCTACCTCAGAAATATTTGGTAATGGATACAGTGATTAATATTTTATAACTGAAATGAATGAATAATTATGAACTGAAATGAGATGATGAAGCATCATCATCTATGGCCCTAAAAATAAAATTTTTGGTATGAGAAAAAGAAAAAAAAATATTGCTTTCAATACAAATATGTTCATGCTTTATTCTACCATAGTAAAGGCAGTGGGGATTTTTTTCTGGGAACTAACTAGACATAGGTTCTGAAAATTTAACTTTTACATATAAAACAATTCTGCTTTTCTAACGTGTATTTATTAATATGTGAAACATTTTGATATGTCAAACTTTATTCTATATCACGTTAATTTATTTTAGTTCCAAATATTTTGTGTACTGATATTTATAGCCTGGCCATATCTTTAATGACTGGACACTTAGAATTTCCTATTTGTTATAGCTGTTACTTTGGTGTTTGTTGGAACTCCTAATAGTGGGTATGTTTTCAAATCTTTTGCCTGTTCTTGGGACTCTTTCCTCATATTGTATTGTCTTGTCCAGATTAAATATGAATATTTTTGTCTTGTCTTATCATATTTTCTTTTGCCCTGTTTGGGTGTTATCTCTTGGAGACATTCTCTTTTATGAAGACTAAACAGAGAGGGTGGATATAGGAAGAGAGGAGGAGTATGGGGCTGGAAGGAGTATAGGAAGGAGAACCTGTGATTGGGATGTATTTGTTGTATGAAGGAAGAATCTAAATATATATTTGTTGAATAAATGGAAAGAAATGATAAAAAAGTGACCAACAAACATATATAATAGAAGACAATAAATACTGTGAATGGCTGATCAGCATATAAATTATCTAATACTGATATCTGATTGCACAGTGGCTAGAACAATTATTGATAATAAGAAATCTTTGTCCATTTGCAAAATGAGAAGGGCTCTTATCAGTCATCTGCCCTAGGGATCAGTGTTCTTCATGAATCCTCCTTTGGTTAACACACGAGGCTCACTATAACAGTGTCGTAGAGTCATAGATAGTCTGTTTTAATCGGATAACTTTAAGTATATAATCAGTATATAAGTATTTATTTCATATTTGCATCATCTTGAAATTTATACTTCAGAGTTTGAAAACTGATCTGGGATTCTCCTCTGTATGCTATTAATGCAATTGGTTAATAAAGGAACTGTCTTAGTCCTGTGTGGGAGTGTCATATCAATTTGTTGATTTCATTGGTTAATTAATAAAGAAACTGCTTGGCCTGATAGGTCAGAACATAGGTGGGTAGAGTAAACAGAACAGAATGCTGGGAGGAAGTGAGGCAATCGTCATGCCTCTCCTCTCTGGCTCAGATGCCATGCCGCTCCTATCCAGAGCAGTTGCAATGAAGCTCCAACCCAGGATGGATACAGTCTAGAATCTTCCTGGTAAGCACACCTCGTGGTGCTACACAGATTATTAAAAATGGGTTAAGGCAAGATATGAGAGTTAGCCAGTAAGAGGCTAGAGCTAATGGGCCAAGCAGTGTTTAAATGAATACAATTTGTGTGTTGTTATTTTGGGGCATAAGCTAGCCAGGCGGCCAGGATCTGGGTGGCAGGAAGCGGCCTGCAGCTCCTACTACAGAGGTAGGCAAGGAAAACTAAACTGAATGCTGGGAGAAAGAAGGGTAGAGTCAGAGTTTCCACCAGAAATAAACATGCTACAGCCTTGCCAGTAGGCCATGAGCCTCATGGTAAAATATAAAATACTGGAAATGGTTAAATTAAGACATAAGATTTAACCAATAAGAAGCTAGAGCTAATGGGCCAAGAAATGATTTAAAGAATATTGTTTCTGTGTGATTATTTTGGGTCTAAATAGCCAGAATGACCAACTGGCCTTCCCACTACATATCAGCACCCGTGTGGCCAACTAAAATGCACTTACAACCTGAGAGGGTTTGAAAAGGAATTTTAGACACAAAAATACAGAGTTTAGCACAGCTTCTTGCTCTTTGCTGATGGTGTGCTGCAGCTCCTTTAAAATTCATCAGTAGCAGAAAATCCTTTGCAGCTTTGAAATGCTGGCTTTTTGGGCCATGCTGCTAGGGTGACCTCTGGCTCTTTTAGGAGGCTGAGCATTTAAATGGGGTTTGTGAGCAATATACTACAAGTTGCTTAATGGCAACATAGACCTGCTGTATGCCTAAAACTGGAGCAATGTGCACAGCTTGCAGAGGTGGTGAACCGACTTCCACCATGTTGAATTGTGCAAAGAAAGCAGGTACTACCATATATATCCTAGTAATGCCACTGCTTAAGGTTTTAAGAAGTACTTAGCATTTTAAGAAGCATTCCTGGACAGTAAAGAATTACAGATAAACAATAGAATGGAATATACACAGAGAGTCTGTATTATGTATATTACTGTGTCTTCTATGAATTTTCTGACTTTGAAGGAGCTAAGCACAGAGAGACATTTTATTGTATGGTCTGCTAAGCAAAACCAGTATGTATATTATAAATGTATCTTGACTTCAGAATTTGGGTCTAAGGGCATGTTGCTTTGGAAAAGACGTTCTTCTTTTGTTTCCACAGAGAATGAGCACCTGTGAAATACTTCCAGACTAATGTCATTCGATGCACCAAGACTACATGAAAGGTCACCATGAACAAACCCGAACTGCTGACTGAGATGAACCTAGCACACAGTATACACCATGAATAACCTGTATCCATTTAGTGAATATAATATATTTTCTGCATGGCTGCTGCTTACTGCTTACTATTTGGAAAATAATATCATTGTAAATATGAAAAAGCAGAGTGTTTAGTTCTGCTTTTTAATGTTTTGATCATTCAGATAGGCATCCTTCTCAGAACCATACTACTCAGGAAAAAAGTGGCATTGAAAGCCCAGTTAGATGTAGCAGAGAGTTTAGGTTATTTGTTTACTTTTCCTGGTTAATTTCAACAGATAATTATTTTTCAAGGTTAAAGTTTAGTAAGAACTCAAATTATTTTATCTTTACTCAAATCACAATGCCTGATTTAGATAGACTTCAACCCCAGACATTTGGGAGCTCATAATTTATGATATCATTTGTCCTGCTCTATTACTGACAAAATAGGGAAAATGTGAAAATTACTGTTTATTCATATGGTGGACTATTAATAGAAATAGTTATATTGGTTACAAGTAGTTAAAGTACCACTAATATTACTACATTGCATTTTACTAGGTACCAACTAATCATTGTAGTCATCTTTTCACATTTATATTATGATTAAAATTTTTACCTCATTGCCACATGTTAAAGCACCATCTTCACTTTTGTTTTTTTAAAACTGATGTCAATCTTCTGATTAGTTTTTTTTTTTATCAATTTGAAATAAACTAGAGTCACCTGGGTGAAAGGAAGTTTAGTTGTGGAACTTCCTCCATCTGACTGGTCTGTGGGACATCTTCTTAATTAATGAATGATATAGGACAGTCCAGCCTGGTGTGGGTGGTACCTCTCTTGGTTTCTTCCCCAACTTGCTTTTTATGAAGAATTGAGGATAATCAAAAAAACATAAGGATTGCTCAAGTACACAGGTTTCTAATTGAGTTTTGCCTTAGTTTAAATTGGCTAGTCAGGGATGTTCTTGATTTTATCATTCATGCTTCTCTTTAGCATACTATTTGGAGATTTAGAATGTTTCCAAGATTTCAAAAAGATTGATCTTGTTTCCTACGGGTCTTGTAAAGCTGGGAACCCCAGAGAGTATTCCAGGATTTCTTTTATTTCTCCATTGTTTCTTGCTTCTTTAACACTTCAAATGTTTAGGATGCTAGAGCAAGCAGGTAAAAATCAGGTTTGTGTCATCTGCATTGTTCTGTGTTGTATATTAACACTTGATTTCTTATTCATTTGTTTGTGGTCATTCACGGCTGTTTCCCAAAGGAAATGTAAAGGCAACTGAATCACACTGCAGTAAAATCTAGTTTCTTTGAGTAAACAGAGTGAACGTTGCCCTTCTAGTACCATCTAAAAATCCTTGAATCTTCTCAGAAAGATTTAAAAGTACATGCAATCAACTATATGATTTTTAAAATATATAGTTTCTTTTTTTGTTTTACCAGAGAATGATGAAATTATTACAAGGGAGAAACTGTGAATCGCAGCTAGTTAATAATGCTGACACCATAAACTGTCCAATTCTCCAAGAGAAGTCAATTCATATTTGCTTGTCTATGCAGCATGAGAGACAAAATCCCTCTCACTTTCCAAATGGAGTGAGCACTGATATAGGGCATTTAATCTAAGAATGCCTCCTAAATGTTCCAATCAAATTAATTCTCAGATAAGTACATATCTCTGTACCTTGCTTTCAAGTGAAGGGAAACGGAGTAGACAGCAGTTATGTTGGCTTCAAAATCAAGTTCAAGTAGGCATTAGTCATAGCGCAGGGTTAGTGAAGAATGTAGCCACACTAAGCAGATTCCCAAATTCCAAGATGACCAGAAATGGCTCTCTCTATGTTGAAGTGTTCTCATACTAAACCACAAGACCTTGGTAAAGAATGGCTAAATTAAAAAAAAAAAAATAGGCATGTGCAATTAGCAGAAAGAATCCCATTTGAGAATAGAATACAGTTTGAGCAAAAGTAAAACTCACTTTAGCTGTATTAGAAAAGCACCATTCAAAACTTCACAAAGAAAATATGCTTGAGGTAATAATTTATAACTGAGTTGTAAAAGATTTGTTACCTGAAGAAATAAATTTGGGGAAATTTGCCATTAAAGGATTTAAATTGAAAACACAAGAGATTAAAATTTAGTTAATGTTAGGAGAAGAAGATCTAAATAACTTCCTTGAACAGATATTTTAAAGAAATGAAAGAAAAATAATGAAGATAAAGTTGAATATTTGCAGACCGTACCCTGGTTTAACGGTTTGCACAGTAATTGGAAAAGTATAATGGGTAGGAAGGTTAGATAACAAAATATCTGAAAAAAACTATTAGATTTTAAAATTCCTTTGAAGAAGATGATCCAGAAAAATCTAACCTTGAAATAAACTTGAACATTTTTTCTTCACATTATCAGACTTTTAAAAAGAAGAAAGAAAAAAGTTCTCCCACACATAAGAAAAAGGGAGACAGGGAAAGAATGTGGGGCTTTAAATGTCTAGCCTTATTTGTTTTCTTTCAGGCAGTCTGTAATAGATAAAAATTTTTAAAGGAAAATAAGTATAACCCAACAGTCAGTCAAAATGTCATCTGTGTATTGTGTATTGTGGGCACATAAATATAGTTATCTTCTCAAACTGATAGCGGACACCTTATTGTAGAGACAAATACGATGAGATGGCTCCTGAACGAATTTCAGGTTTCCCCATCCCCTGTTTTACTATGCAAATGGTTACAGAAGAATGTACTAGTGACAGAACAAAGACATGCATAATCTAATGTTTACAGAGAAACAGGTAAAGCTCTGCTACAAGTCTCAGATGGTCTTGAGGACATTCTCAGTGTTTGAATCCAAGAAAGCTAGTGTTCTGCTAACAATGTATTGTAAGGTTTTTTTTTTTTTTTTTTTTTTTTTATCACAAGGATGCTAGTCATGAATGGAAATTAGTGGCTTTCCAAGGGACTAAATATATCTCCAGATAATTTTAGCTCCTCATAATCTCAAAATTCAGTCACATGACCTTAAAAAATTTTGATACAACTTTCACCCCTTGCTTTCCTCCTTCCTGCTTGCGTGCCTTCCTTTCTTCTCTTTCTCTATTTGCTCACAACAGCCGTCCTACTGTCCACCTATATATGCATGCATTGAAAACAGTAAAGTGATTCCTTTTTTATTTTCCTGATTTGATGATTGGGCAACATGTTCCATTTACTTTATTTTTTTTTTTTACATTTGTTCATTTCACTTAAGCTCTTATCAGTATAAGATTTAATACTTTGAAAAAATGAATTTGAAGTGAATATATTTTTCTTAAGAAGAACTTTATTATTTAATGACAAGTCCTTCCACTATACTTTTCTATTCTAGTCTCAGTAACAGAACATTCTATGTTAGTAACTATAGCACTTCATCTATATCCTTTAAGACAAAGTCATTTATTCCCTTGCTCTATGTTTTTATACCTAGCCTAGGTGATATCTGGTTAATGCACGTATAAATGCACACAAAACTGAATGAATAAATCGTACTTTTGAGTGGTAATATACAATATCTCCTTTGCATAGGTATATTTTATAGGTTTGGACAAATCTTATTTTAGAATAAGCAATGATATACTTTGAATAAAAATCTTTAGTATACAAGCTTTGAAGACATTGTTACTCACTTTTTTTTTTTTTGTAGTTATACCCTTTCAAAACATAGAGTTGAGAGAGACTATAATTCTCACACATCCAAAGACATTTGGTCACTGTCTTGTAGAATTATCTTTCCCATTTTGGGGGCATTGGGCCTGGAGAGCTTTTATGTGTGTATTTCAGACCACCATGATCTGCCTTTATTTTGTTTAATAGTTGTTATTTGTTTTTCATGTCTCTTAGGCTTTCGCGTCCTCCGCCTTAACAATTTGTCTTGCAAAAGTTATCTGAGCACACACACTCTCTCTAATCAGCACAAAAATCATCATGTATCTGTTCTCTTGCTTGCGCGGCAGAAGAAAAGCCTTGGTCTGAGTACAATAGCGACAATAGCAAGGCTCAAAGGGTGAAGACAAAGGATGCTGCTGAGATGAAAGGAAGCGCTGTGAAAGGGGCATGACAGCTCTTTTTGTTATTTTCTGGGCTGTAATTTATGAAATCAGTTTTCATTTTGAAAGTTCCCTAATTTTCTCCCACTTCAGTCTAAGATATAGCACACATGAGTGGTGAAGATGGACAGCCCCTCAAAATGATTCAATCAGGTGGTATTTGTAATGAAGCTGCAGCCCGTCACTTGGGTTTCTTAGTACGAGTTCTTGTAATTTTCTATCCTTAACTATAGGGGGGGGGAACCCTGTTTTCTTCCCTCAGCTTGCTTCACTAAAATGAATGCAGCAAATTGTTTTTTTTTTTTTTTTAAGTTGACTGTTCTCTTTGAAATCTAGCTAGAAATGACTTGTTTATCGCAAATTTAAATTCCTGCCCAGCTCCTATGGAGTTCTCTAGAAACATATCTCTTTGTAGGCTCAGGTGTCTTTAAGAAAGGAGTGATGTCATCGTGGTCTCTGTTGGGTATTAAAATATACTTTTACATTTTATTTTGTAATATTAAATGCGAGCTAGCAAAGATACAGAAACAGCCCAATTGCCTATTGTAAATGAATTTGTGTACAAACATAATGAAATATTATCAATGATTAGAATAAGAAGCTTGCCCTTTAGAGAAACACAGTCCTAAAAGATGCTGCAAATCACTGATGAAGGCAGAGGCAGAGACCCACATCGGAGCACTGGACTCAGCTCCCAAAGTCCAGTTGAAGAGTGGAAGGAATGAGAATATGAGCAAGGAGGTCAAGACCATGATGGGTTTACCCACTGGAAACAGTTTGCCTGAGCTAATGGGAGCTCACCAAGTCAGACTGGAAGGGAACAAGGATAGGATCAAACTAGTTCCCCTAAATGGGGTTGACAATTGCATGGCTAGGGCAGACTGAGGGGCCCCTGGTAATGGCACCAAGATTTATCCCTACTGCATGCACTGGCTTTTTTGGGTCCTATTCTCTTTGCATGTATTCCTTGCTCAGCCTAGATATGTTGCGCACCGCGCCCCTGTGTTGGCTCTCTGTGCGCTAGAATCCACTTCGCGAGCTTTGGACAAGGGGCTGGAGGTTGAGAATACAGATGCAGAGACAGACTGACACACAGACCTTCAGTCACTGGTACCAAAAAGCCCCAAGAAAGCTCTATTTATTGTGTTCAAGGGCAGATTATATAGAGATAGCCATGCCCCAGCCAAACCCACCAGAAAACACTCTCCTGCCATCAGGAACTCCTGATTGTCTCCTGCTCAGAGCAGCTGTAGGCATTCAGATCAGGGGAAAACAAGTTGTTTACAAGAAATTCAGGATCTGGGGTCTCACTGCTCCCAACATACATATAGTAGGGAGTGCCTTGGATCTTTCACAAGGCAATGTGCCTTAGCCTCTCTGAGGATTAGATGGGGGTGGGGTGGGAGGATGTGTGGAAGAAATGGGAGGAGGGGAGGGAGTGGGAACTTGGATTGGTATTTTTTTTTCTAATCTAATAAATTAAAAACGATGCTGCTAATAAAAATGCAACAGGCATAGAAAAGTTAGCTATATGGCTTAATATGTACGGGAATTCACAGGATTCTAAAGAGCTCCAGAGGCTTCTAAAGAGCCTCTGGAGCTCTTTAGAATCCTAGGCACAAGAGCTGGGTTCAGGAGGAATGGCAAGAAGTTGGGTCAAAGAGCACAGACTTTCAGAGTAGGGTGATAGACCTAATATTACAGCATAGTGACTGTGATCAGTGATGAGGCATCATAAACGTAAAATTTACCAAAAGAGGAGATTTTACTCATTGTCACTGTGCATGCAGAATGTAACAGTGTCAGATGTGACTTGGCTAATTACTTTAATTGTAACCACTTAACAGAGTCAGATTTTCCTACTTAATATCTAATTTAATAAACAGCTATAGGTTTGTAATGCTGGGAAGAATAAAATAAATTTGGCAGTGAGCAGGATGGTGATGAAGATGGCAGAAATCAGAGAGAGAGAGAGAACGAGAGAGAAAGAGAAATATGATGTGGGCTTAAGAATCTGATTACTATACCTGTGTACTGTGGATATAGAGGCATGTTGAAATTAGGAGCGGCAGGGCTGCGTCCCCGGCACCCGGCCGCCCGCATGGCTAGTTTATACCCAGAAATAATTACACGGAAACTGTATTCTTTCAAACACTGCCTGGCCCGGATAGTTCCAGTTCCTTATGGCTAGCTCTTACATATTGTTCTAACCCATTTCTAATATTCTGTGTAGCCCACGAGCTGGCTTACCAGGGAGGATCTTAACCTGCGTCTGTCTGGAGCGGGAGAACCATGGCGACTCACTCACTAAGCTTCTTTCTCCCAGAATTCTCTTCTGTATACTCCGCCTACCTAATTTTCTATCCAATAAAATGGGCCAAGGCAGTTTCTTTATTAATAAGAAACTATTCCCACATCATTTCCCCTTTTTCTGTTTAAACAAAAAAGAAAGGCTTTAACTTTAACAGTAAAATTACATATAACAAAACAGTTATCAAGTAAGAATTACAGTTACAATATTTATATCTATTTTATCTCTCACCATAACTAAGGAAAACTATAACTATTCATTCTTTAACTCCATCAAAGACCCCAGAAGGATATAATAATACTTAAGTAACAAGAAATAAGAAAACTCTAGAAATGACAGAGACATCTCGCTGCCTGGACAGTCACCCAAAGTTCCTCTGTACCGTTGGGGCATCCATCTTCGGCTTACAGGCCCATGTTATGTAGAGACATTTCCATGAAGCAGGAAATTTCAAAGACAGTTCAGTCATTTTTTGCTGTGTCCTGCAGAATGTCTCGCAGACTCTTTTATGAATCAGGAACCCCGAAAGACCATCTCACCTTTAGGCAAGTCCAGTAGTCCTCTCTCTGTGGGTTCTGTGTCCAGTTTATGCAACAGTCCAGGCAAGAGCAGTTTCTTGCCCAAATGACTATCCAACTCCATAAGGATCCTCTTCGATGCCCATCTTCCTCTTGAAGTAGCTGGTGCTTCCAGGAGCAGACGTGTCTCCTTGTCATGAAAAGTCCTAAGTTATTAAAATATTTTAAATGCCATATTTTGCAGTTTTTGAAAGATATGAAGAATGCCAATCTAATTGAAATATATCTCTATATATCTAGAAAATCTAATTAACATGACTACAAGCTTAACTATTAGCGATGATTATCCATTAACAACCTATATTTTCTAATTATACATTACATTTTTAAATGAACTACACAATCACAATACCTTAATCAAGATCAAAAATACATATACATATAACAAAATTGACCATAAAATCCATATCAATGCAAATTATTTATATCTACATCATATCCCCCTTTAAATGTAAAAGAACATTTATAAACAATATTTGGGAACATGGGCGTAGTTTTTCTGTGAATGTACTTAGGAGAGGAATTCTAAGGGCTGCATTCATCTGTTTTATCTCAGTATTTACCAAGAGCTTTCCCATGCAATTGTTAATGGTTTCCCTTCCTTTAGCAATGTGTATCTTGCCCTTTCTCCACTTCCTCCTGATAACCAGTATTTAACTTTGTTTTATTTCAATGTTTTGGTGACTGTATGGCAAAATCTTAGTTTAGGTTCAAGTTTTATATTCCCGGTTGGCAATGAAAATGATACTATTTTAATTTTCACATACTTTTGACTCCATGTATATAGGTAAATATCCGACTTCTCTGTCACACTCCTGACTGTAAGATATGCTCACTGGGGCAATAGTGGTGTGACTTATGCTGATATCTGAGAACTAGATGTTTCTGTGTCAGTCCTGAGTCTTTTTGGTAGCTGTTACTGAGGGTTTCTATAGTTGCCCCAGGCTATGTATTCACATCTGAAGGTTTGGAGCTAAGAGACTCTGATGAGAAAGATAGCATGTGATGTTTGTATTTCTGAGTCTGAGTTATATAACATAATAGGAGGTTTTTTTTCTAGTCTCTCCCACTTGCCTTCAAAGTTTATAATATCACTTTTCTTTATAGTTAAATAGCATTTCATAGTGCATGTGTATTGCACTTTTGCCCCTGAATATAAACTTTTGAATGTGTTTGTCAATATGATGTTAGTGTTAGCTTTACTTACTGAGGTAGATGTTCTGTGTTTCATTAATGAAAAGGTATTTTTTTTCTCTTTACAACATTGTGCACTATTTGCACAATATATAAATCATACTAACAAAATGAAGATTTATGAACCATCTCTTTAAGGATGATATATCCAACATTATTATTTGCAATTTGTGATTATTTTACTCAATCATTTATTCCTACAAGTTTGAGTCAATGGAGAATTAACAGTTATTTATTTTATGACTTGGCTTATAGACTAATGCCATGTTTTGCTTCGACTTTGGTCAATGAGCACACTTTCAGATGGTCCTTTATAGCCCTTCAACACAAGATCTCATTGTTTCAACTTAGTTGTTTCTAATTTTTCTCCCATTTGTGAAAAATATGAGGTATCTGTAGTAGCATTTTATTCATATTTTAATAAATAAAGCTTGCCTGAAGATCAGAAAACTAAAACAGCACACTGGTTAGTCTTACTGAGCAGACAGCAATGACACACACCTTTAATCCCAGTAGCCACAATGACACACCATCAATCCCAGTAGCCACAATGACACACCATCAATCCCAGTAGCCAGAATGACACACCATCAATCCTAGTAGCCAGAATGACACATCATCAATCCCAGTAGCCACACTTGTTCACCATAGAAACCAAGAGATAGTGGTGGCGGTTCCTTATTCACAGAACTAGAGAGGATTATAGAATGAGATGAGACGGTTCTCAGCCAGTCTCATTCAGAGGTTTGTTGGAGGCAGGATCACCATTTCAGACTGAGGTAGAGGTAAGAGCCAGTGGTTGGCTGTTTTGCTTTTCTGACCTTCAGCTTGAACCCCAATTTCTGTCTCAGAGTTTTTGTTAATCATGCTACAGGTACCAATCTTTAACCTTGCATATAAGTGCCCAACTATGAAAATGAAACATTTTTTTGAACATTATGCTACCACCCAACTCCTGTGTGACCTCAAAATTGTTTTTCAGTCAGTTCTGCTAACTATTCTGGTCTTTTCTTCTCATAAAATCTTTAGGACCAACTTTCAAGCATTAAAGGCACCATTTTGATAGTCTAGTGATAATTTTTCTTTGCTCCTCAGGAAATAACTCCTTCTGTTTTAGGTTTTTGTCAACATTTTCTTTTTGTCTTAATTATTTTTAGTTTAAACATAATATATCTCACAATAGAATATTTTTTATTTTCTTTCTTGGTGCTCTATTATCTTGCTGTATCTGTGATCTGATGTTTGTCATTTAATGTTTATAAGACCTGTAAGTATTTCAAAGTTTCTCTCTTTTGATCATCACCATGTCAACTAACTCTTCATTCTTCTCTTTCTGCTAAACCAGCAAATATATATATATATATATATATATATATACATATATATATCAGAAAAATAAATATCACAGTAAATAAATGTGTATATGTAATATCCATAGCAGGGTATAGTAAGAATACCCTTACCAGAGATAGAGTAATAAAAATTCTTCATACTGAAACTTGTGTATGCATATGTGTGAGCATGTGTTTACATTCATGTGTGTATGTGTATGTCTGCTGTACTTTCAAAGTATTGTACCATAGTTTGGGGTATGGTGTTCTATTTTGTATGTTTCCTTTCCCCTGTTTTTACCTATGTACTTACATTCCAGCTTACTTGTCTTTTCTTATCAGGCACAGTATTTCCTGTGGTCATCAAAGACAGTTTTCATTTCTTTTACAATGATTTGGTTATCTGTCTTTTCTTTTTATTCTGCTTCAATGATTTTATCACTAGCTCTACATATTGTGTGTGTGTGTGTGTGTATTTTTAATCTTTGAAGTAAAATACACTAGAATATTAAACACAGTTACTTAAAATTTCCCCTCTGGTGACACCAGCATCTATTTTTTTTATCAACGTTTATTCCTGTTTCTTTTTTTATCTTCAGACTCATATACTGCCTCAGATATATTTAAAACCAGCCATGACATTTCAAGGAACAGAAACTCATGAAGTATATTTTCAATGTGATTATGTATCAGTTTGCCTCTAGTTGGATTATATTTAGTATTGCCTAGCTTATAGATCTAGATGTATAAATATCAGAGATCTAAACTTCAATGCCTCCATATTCCCCCTTACTTGATCATCCCTAATTATTTTTCAGTGAATCTGTGTCTCACAGTTTTTTAAACTGTTTTAGGACCTATGTGTTGATAAGGTGGCAAGGACTGGGAGAAAGGAAATTATTCCATGATATTGACTATGAAGGATATATTGTATGAAGAAAAATTTATTTTATATACAGAAATTTTAGACTTTTATTGGTCTAGTGACCCTGGGCTGTGAGTTTCACGTGTTCTTCAATTTTTTTTTCTGTCATTTTTCATTACATGAGAAACTTTCAGGGCATTGGAAAGAGAATAAGGCTCTTCTCCTAAGTAAAATCAGGACAAGGCAATGTCCTATCATGAGACAACTTGTCTCTCAGGTATGAACAGCTCCTAGTTATCTCTCTTATCACTTCTGCTAGAACCACAGTAGTTTCTTCCTTAGATCTTCACCGTAAGTTCAGGTAGGTCCCTGAGGGTGAAACCCATAAACTGTTTCACTGTAAGCCATATTTCCCTCAAAATGAAGACCTTCAGAAATCTCTTGTTCTGTCTGCATCCATCAAATACTTCATTTTACAGCACATTTCTTTGGAGCCTGTCCTGGAACTAGCTCTTGTAGACCAGGCTAGCCTCAAACTCACAGAGATCTGCCTGCCTCTACCTCTCGAGTACTGGGATTAAAGGTGTGCACCACCACTGCCTGGCTTCAGAGCCCATTTCATTGAGCTGGTTAGTTCCTCCACCAGGTACATTCACTCTAGCACAGATGGATACTCCCTGCTAAGAGCTATTCTCTCGATTCACCCATTTCTTCTCATCTTTAGGTTTTGGGGTAGCCTGCATACTTACCTTCTAATTAGTAAAAGAGAGCACACTGAATTTTCAGTTTGCTTTGTTTTTACCTCCCATTCCTATTCTGTAACATCTCCTTGACCTCTGCTGAATGCTTTTAGTGATAAGTTTTCTTTAACCTGGCTTTACAGAGCTTGGGTGACTCTCATTATTATGGAAGCCATAAGAATTTTTAATTTGCCACATTTTAAGATTTGTTTTACTAGTTTTAGGGTTTTACCTTAAACACACATAGCTTAATAGACAGGTCAGTTCTCAGGGAAATTCCTGCAGAGAGTTCTAGTACTTGCTTGCTAACTAATTTCCCCTTCACAATTCTCTCCCAGTACATATCCACAGCAGCATCCCAAAACAGTTCTTGTGTCCTCAGCTCATCCCACTGCACTAGATCTGTGATTGTTACTAACTGTGGGTCCAAATTTGTCTCTCCTTATAGAGCAAGTAGGACCTGAGGTCTCCCTCTTGTTATTTTCTTATATTTCAGTGGTCACAGTCTTTAGTTATTTACTGTCTACATTATTTTTAGTCCATTCTTATACTTAAAATGATTTAGTTCATTGCAGAGATACAGTCAACCCAGTTATTCTAGTGTCCAGAAGCTAAAATTTAATTTTACTTTAGTTCAAGCAAAAATAAACTAAATTTATTTGAGTAAAATAAACAAAAATAAGGATATTAAGTGTTTACTACAAGAGTTTACTTCTGAACTTTTCCCTTTTTCTAAAACTAATTGAGATTTTAAGTACATTTTAATTTCTTTTTAAAAAATACATTTAATATCCATTCACACAGAGACACATACTTTCCCCTCTCTTTACTTCTTTTCCTTATTTCAATACCTCCTGAGTCCATTTACTGCGTCCTGTATGATGTACATGGGTAAGGCACCATCTGTTCAAAAACATAGGTCATCTTTCTGGGATTACAGTTCCAAAGAAAATGAAATCTCCCTCCCTCAGTTGTTATAAATTACCAGTAGTTCCTAAGGTAGGGCTAGGATGTTGTGGGCCCCTTTCATATTCATGTTGGGATTCTGGCTTACTTGCTCTTGAGGAGGTCTTGTGTTTGCATACATGGCTGCAATGAGTATGTGTGTTAAACTGGACCATTATGTCTGACAATCTTTATATGACTACAGCTGTCTATTCAGTCTGGCACTTGGAATCCTCCTGTCCCCTTTTCCACTGTTATCCATGAGCTGTGGGAAATGATGTGTGATATAGATGTCACATGTAGAGATGAACACTCTTTAGTTTTTATTCCTTGCATGTTGACTAGTGTGGCTCCCCGTGTAACCAAAACATACTGCAAAAAGAAACTTTCCACATGAGGATTGAAAGAAACACCAATCTGTAAATAATTAAGATAAGGATTTAGAGGAGAATTCGTTCTAATATCAATTAAGTAGAATCAGAGTATTATGTACTCCTCCAGGACCTATGGCCCAGTCAGCCTTTTAGTTTTAGCATAGTTAAAAGCTCTAGGCATGGGTTCCATCTTGTGTAGCAGTCTTTAAATCCATTCAGAAAATGGTTGGTTACTTCTGTAACACTTAAGCCACTACTGTACTGGTGGGTACATCTTGCCATGGAGATCATTATTGTAGCTAACAGTATTCATACCTGAGTAATAGTGTTGTTATGACTTTTCTCCATTCCTATCAATATAGCACCTTTGTCTCTATGACATCAGAAATGAAGCTTTCAGGCCAGGACCAGCTTGAGTTCTCCTGAGAATATTACTATATCACTTGACATTTAAATAAGAGTTCTTATTGTAAAATCTAGTTTTGACAAATCCCATGCTTATGCTATCAGTTTTTACTCAGGGGGATGGGTGAGAAAAGGTGATTTTAAAAGGACCATGTCCATCGTTATTAAACAGGCAACATATTGTGGAGATGAATTTATGAATTTCCTGACTCAATAGCTAACTATAAACCATTGTATCTATGAGACCTATGGTATTAGCATTTTTCAAATATATATTTCTAACATTCATCTGTACAATCTTCATGGTAGTAAAGACCTAGATATGTAGAGATTATGGAGGAGGAAAACATACTTTGTTGTACCCAGCACTAGAACTTTTAAGTGCCCTGATGGCATCTCTACTCCATTATTCCCATTTTGTTCTATATTTAAATAATGCTCCTGTAGAGTGATGTACATTGTAAACTGGTTCTTTGTGAAGATTCTTTTCCCTTCACTTGGAAAGAACTCCATGTAATTTTATTTTTGGAAATTATAAAAGCAAGTTTTGGGGGTGCTACTTTTGTGCCCTAGTAGTAGCATTGTATAATATTCTCAGTCTGACCACAGATGATTTACTTAGGAGGAAGATTTATTAAAGGAAATGTTTTGTTACTTAAAGCACTCTGTTCTCACAGTTAAAGAGTAAGATATGGTTTTATTTGTAAACAAGTGAAGCATAATATCTGTAATACATCATGTAAAGGTATAATCACTGTCAAAGTGCCAAGGTGCTGTCATAGAAAGTGATTCCTGTAATTGACAGAGATGGTGATCAGGCTCCAGGACCATTTGCTGATTGCATATTCATGATCCCACTTTGTAATACGCTACAGTTCCTCTGAGTTATTCTTAATGGAGGTTTAAACATCACGAGACTGACACTATGTATTTTGAAATTTGCAAGTCTAATCATTAACACATCTCTTTCTTCTTTGTCTTGGAATACCTAGCACATAAAATGGGCATGTGGCTATGGGCCTGAGGAAGCGGTTTGAGTGTTACTGTCATTGTCACAGTGAAATCAGTTGAATTTAGTCTTTTTTTTTAAACTAAATTTTTAACTTTTATCTTTTCCATCTTTAAAGTAAACATTGACAGTCAATTAAAATTAGCTCATAAATGCACTGTCCTTCTGTTACTCATTACTGTGAGGTACTACTGTGTAGTAGTGGGTAATGCTTTTCCTCAACATTATTCCTCAAGAGCAGCCATCTTTGGTGTTTTCAAACTATAAGACATGAGGCATATCCTTTTCTTTCATCATGACAAATTGATTTTGCAATGTATTGAGAGAGTCTACAAGCCATCAGGGTAAATGATGCAGGAAACAAATGAGGGCAAGATTCTTGTACTTATATATGATGGTCTCTCTATAAAGGCAATATAGGGCATGCATACAATTATTCAACAAATAATCACTGAGTTCATATCACGTATCAGCCAAATTGTAGGCAATTCAAATAAAGAATTTAAAAGAAATGATAAAATCCTTACCCTTTAAAAGATTACATTTAAAAAAAAAGAGACTGGTTGTAAGCAAATTACATAAATATGCTATGTGGCAGATTGATTGTATTTTTTGGCTTCAATTACTTATTTTCTTTTGTTAACATCAAGCTTTTTTTTTTGTAGCAGGGTTTTTCATAACTTTTGAACCAGAGCTAGTTTTTCAGGATAATTTAGAGAACAAAATTTGATGGGTGTTACAACATACTAAGCACAAATTTATTAATTTGTGCTTATTCCCTTTCTAATAGTGGCAAGTCCATGGGAACATCTAACAGTCATGTTATATGTATTTACTTGAAATCACTGAGCTTGATAGTATGAGCACATCCCGCTATGCTGTTTGTAGAGTCCTTACACTTTTCGTCAAAAGACAAGTAGCACCTCACTTAAAAGCTTATAAAGCCTTAGTGATTAAAAATATGATGACAAAAAAATAATGGGCAAACAGGTCCACAGAGCAGAGCAACAAATCCAAATTTATTCTATAGGTATAATAAATTGATCTTTGTCAAAGACAAAAAGTAAAAAAAAAGAAGTTATTTTTTCTTTAAAAAAACATTCAGAGTAATTGTTTTTTTTTCCCATGCAAATAAGTGCACCTAAACACAGGCTCACAACTAAACATGCAACTTAGGCCTAAATGTAAATCATAAAACTTTTAGTTTCCTAGAAAACCTTGGGTTTGGCAGTGGAGTTTTAGATATGACATCAAAAGCACATTCTTTGAAATAAAGAAACAATAAGCTTGATTTTAGTAAAATTAAATATCTGTTTTGTGAAAGACACAGTATCCAGGATAAAAAAGAAACCATAAAATAATATATATATATATATATATATATATATATATATATATTTATCAGCACTATCATCCAAAACATAAAAATCTCTGACTATCAATAATGTGAAAACAAAGCATCTGATTTTTAAAAAATGGCCAAAGGCTTAACCAATATTTCACCAGTAAAGATATACAGATGGCAAATAGATATATTAAAACATTCTTATAAATTTAAGGCACGAGTAAAACGCATATTAAAACAACAAGACGGCATTGCATACTTATCAGGATGGCTAAAATATTTAACACTGGCAGCAGTAAGTGCTGATAAGCATGTGATTCCTCAGGATCTATAATTCAATTTTGGTGAGAAAACAATATGGTAAACAATGATGGAAATCATTTCACACATTGTTACAAACTAGGCATCCATCCATTCACCATGTGATCTGACAACCATTTTACCCAGAATTACCTCAGAGAAGTTGGAAACTTTTAGTCATAGGAACTTTATTTAGAATTGTCCAAAATTGGAGGTAACAAAGATGGCTTTTAGTAGATCAAGACTGAGATATCAAATAGGTCATCCAAATCCAAACAGTTAGTCTTGAATGAATGTACATACATATGAGCAATCCTAAAAGGGCATAGTATGTTGTACATATATGTGTACCCTTACACGAATGCATATATACATATGTATATATATAAAACAATAATAAAGAAATGATTATTAATTTGAAATGGGTACATGGAGGAAGATGGTTAGGTCAAGCTAAACTATGGTGTATAATAATTAAATGCATCAAATACTTTTTGACATATTTTTATTTTCTTATTAGTTAAATTTATTCATTTATTTTAATTCCAACTACAGTTCCCCCTCCCTTCTTCCCTCCACTTCTCTCAATCTATATCCCCCAATCCACTCCTCTTCTGTTTCTCTTCAGAAGAAGGCAGGTCTCTCTTGCGCATCAACAAAACAGGCATATCAAGTTGAGGTAGGATTTATCTCTCCATCCCCGCCTCCTTGTATTAAGGCGGGGCAAGGAAATCCAGTAAAAGGAATAGGTTCCTAGAAGTCAGCCAAAGCATTAGGGACAGAACCTGTTGTTATCACTAGGAGTCCTGCAGTAGAACAATCTAGACAACTGTTAAATATATAGAGGTCCTAGTTTTGTCCCATGCAGGTTTCCTAGCTTCAGTCCAGAGTTTGTGAGCTTTTATGAGCTCAGGATTGTTGTTTCTGGGTTAAGGGGTGGATGAAGGGGGAAAGTAATGAAAGAGATATATTGATGAGAAAGCATTCTAGGGTCAGGTAGAAACCTGGTACAAAGGCAACTCCCATGAACCTACAAGAATTATCCCTTTATAGTAGTCTCTATTAATCAAATTTTAATGTAAGTTTGTACTTGAATAATTACATTGCTTATTTCATGTGTAGAATACCTCATAATCATTACTTAAATGAAAGTAATTATCACTGGGTGATAAGTAACAACTGGACAATGTTTTTATTTATATAAAGAAACTGATAAATTAATTAAACAAGATGGTATTTGGTCAGAGACAAGAGATAACATATGTGTAAAGAAGGTTCTGCATCACAAGGAAATAAGACATATGCACACAATTCAGCATGGTGTGTTCAAAGAGCATTCATGAGGCCAGGATTGTCTGGGTGAGAATTTGAATAAGGGATGAGAAACAATGTCTCAGAGAAATTCAGGAAATAGCTGGAGAAATGGTGGGTAGAGTTCAAAGTCATTTAGAATGCTCCTCTTAAAAACATAAAAAAGATAGCCTTTGAGCAAAAGAACAACATGACCTAACCTGTTTAAAGAATTACTTTACCATTACCTGGAGAATATTGTCAGATCACCTTAGATGGGGAATTATTTCTTTTGTGGCCTTTAAGTTCAGCTTTAACTTTTATAAACTGCTTATTTGTCCAAGTCTCAAGAATGAATTTGACATTTACAGTGTTCTTCTATGAGCACATTTTATTGTATGCCCATTTACTAAATTGTAGCAAAACCACTCAACTCTTGGATTACATTGACACTTTAAAGATGAGAGATTATTCCTTTGTTTCAAAAGTAATAAAAAAAAATGGTTGCACAATTGATACCAAAACAAATGAACCTACATTACAAACAATCCCATCCTGATTATAAACATTTACACATGATATATATTTGAGGAAATATGCTTTGGCTATCCTGGTTTGTTGTTTTTGTTTTTCTATACGAAGTTTAGTATTGTTCCTTGGAGCTATCTGAAGAACTGTGATGAGATTTTAATGAGGACTGCATTGAATCTGTAGATTACTTTTGGTAAGATTGTCATTTGTACTATGTTGACCCTACCATGGGAGATCTTTGCATTTTCTGATATCTTCTTCAATTTCTTTTTTGAGAGATTTAAAGTTCCGATCACACAAGTCTTTCACTTGTTTGGTTAGAGTTACCCCAATATATTTTATATTATTTGTGACTATTGTAAAGGGTGATGTTTTCTTGATTCATTTTTTTAGCCCATTTATCATTTGTGTATAGGAGGACTACTGATTTTTTTTAGTTAATATTGTATCCCACCACATTGCTGAAGGTGTTTAACAGCTGCAGGAGTTCTCTGGTAGAATTCTTGGGGTCACTTATGTATACTACCGTATCATCTGCAGATAGCAAAAATTTGACTTCTTCCTTTCCAGTTTGTAGTCCCTCAGTCTCCTTTTGTTTTCTTATTGCTCTAGCTAGAACTTGAAGTACTATATTGAGTAGGTACGGCGAGAGTAGACAGCATTGTTCTAGTGGACTTGATTGCTGACCAGCTGCTGGGGCTGGGATGGGTAATGGAGGGACAGAGGAAGTATCATTGATCCAGGGCCTAGAGAATGGGGCTGTCCAACCAGAAGAGCAACCACTCACCTCTCCCTCCTGTCATTTCAGGTTGGGCATTGTGACTCCATGGCCCTCTGATGCAGCTGTGGATGGTGGTGAAGTGGCCTGGCCTCAGGAGACTTGCCTGCTTAAACGCATATCTTTATTATGTACATTCTGTCCCATGACTGTTATCTCATCTCTCCATACTGTCCATCCTGTGTGGGAGCCCATGTGTGACTAAGTTTCCATCTGGAGTCCATTCTGACTTATAAGTCATTTGGGTTCAAGCTTGCTTGCTCTGCTTTTTCCAATAACCTTAGGACTGTGAGAGACTTCTGATTTGGTCCATGAGAAAAGAACACTCTGTCTAGTAGACAGTGTACTGCTGATGAAAAAGCTCAAGAACATCAAGATAGCAGCAAGCACATGTTGGAGAGGAGGTTTCTCACTCAAGGACAGGAATGGTCTTGTGGTTAGATACCAGCTGACTGTGTTGTGCTTTGTTCTGCTTTTGTATATAATAAAATTCTGAAATAAACTCTTGGCTTTTTGGCTGTTTCAGCATGACCAGATGAACCTCCTGATTCTCTTCTGTCTCAGTTCTTTTGTCTGACTTTCTTTTGGCCTTTAAGATTCCCACTTCAGGAACCCTAGTTGATTGACATTGTGGGAGCTTGCTTCCACAATCCCGCTTCCTCTGTATCTGGCTAGTGCCTCTCTCTGCCTTCTTCTTCCTAGAATTCTCACACTGCCTAAAAATCCCACCTATCTCTCTCATATTTTTATTACACCAGTCACAGCAATACATCTTAACAGTGTACAAATATCCCAAAACATAAACTACATTCATCCAAAAAATGAACCACTATGATGAAGTTGGCTTCATCCCAGAGATGCAGAGTTGTTTTAGCATACATAAATAAATCAATACAATACAGGGAATAAGCTATAAAAGATAAACACACATGATCATCTCATTAGAACAGAAAAATTCTTTAATAAAACCTTCCATCCCTTAATGATAAATGCCCTTAGAAATACAGTATAAAGAGGACTTACTTCAATAAAGCAACTTACATCAAGCTCAGAGCTGAAATAAGCATAAACAGAGAGAAATTCAAAGGATTCCCACTAATATCAGGACAAAGGCAAGGTGGTCCTTTCTCTCCTCATCTATTCAATGTAGTGCCTTCACAAATATCCCCCAAAATATCTTAGAATAACTCTGACTAATCAAGTGAAAGACTTATATAATACCAACTTTAAGACATTGAAAAAAGAAACTGAAGAAGACATTAGAAGAGGGAAAGACTACCTATGCTTATGGATTAGTAGGATTAATATTGTGAAAATGGCCTTCATAAGTAAAAAAAATTTACTAATTCAATTCAATTCCCATTGATGTCCCAAAACAATTTTCACAGAAGTTGAGAAAATAATCTTAAACATTATAAGGAAACACACACACACACACACACACACACACACACACCAGTATAACTCAAAAGTCAAAACAATAGAATAAAATCAACCCAGATTTCAGTTTCTATTTTTGAGCTATTGTAAAATAAGAAAAACAGCATAGTATTGAACTAAAATAGACGTATTAATTAATGAAATAGTACTGAAGATCAGGACATAATTAAATACATCTATGTACTCCTGATTTTTGATAAAAAGAAGCAACACATACACACCAGGGAAATGACATAATCTTCAAACTATGGTGCCAGTCAAACTAGACGCTTTATGTGAAAGAATAAAAATAGATCCATATCTAACACCCTTCACAAAACTCAACTCTGAATGGGCCAAGGGCCTCATCATAAGGCTGAATAGGCTGAATACTCTGAATCTAATGGAAGGTAACGTATGAAATTCAGTAATCTCATTGAAGCAGGAAAAATCTTTCTGAACAAGACACTTATAGCACAAGAACTAGGACTAACCAGTAATAAATGGAAACTCCTGAAGCTGAAAGACTTCCACAATGCAAAGAATGCATTGATTCCAGCAAACTAGCAGTCTACATAATGGGAAAAATCTTTACCAATTAAACAATTTGCAGAAGGGTTAATATTTAGAAAATACAAAGTACTGAAAAGACCCTGAACATCAAGAGAACAAATGATCAATTAAATTGGGATATAGAACTAACAGAGTTCTCAAAAGATGAAACACATGTGACTGAGACACACTTTAAAATGTTCATCAAATTTAGCGATCAGTTAAATGAAAATTAAGACTACTTGAGATTTCCTCTTAACCTAGTTAGAATGGCCAATATGAAAAACATAAATGACAGAATTTTCTGGGAGGATATTCAGAGAGGTGGAATTGTAAATCATTGCTATTTGGAATAGAAAATGATACGGCCACCACTAAAACATTGTGGAGTTACCTCAAAAAGCTAAAAATAGATCCAGGGCAGTAGTAGTCTTGGGTATATACCTAAAACATTCTGAATGTTACTATAGGGATCCTTACGCCTGCATGCTCATTGATGCTCTATTTGTAATGGCCAGAAATTGGAAACAGTGAAGAATAGATAATGACAATGCAGACATTTACAAACAGCAATATTATTCAGCTCTTAAGACATAAATTTTCAGGAAAATTGATGGAGATAGAAATAGTCATTACAAATGAAGTAATTCATAGCCCAAAAGGCAAAATTTTAATGTTTCTTCTTATATATCAATGCTAGCTTTTAAGTTTTAGATATCCATGTATCATTTAGAATAATCACAGAAGTTAGTCATCTCACAAGGGACCATAGCAAAGAAGAGGATATGCGAAAAATGGAAAAAGAGAATATAACATTATAAAGGCAAAAGGGGAAACTAATATCAACATTAAATGGGTAGGGGGATGGTAGTGCACAGTAAAGGGGCAATTGTGGTAAGGGACACCTAACACTAATGGCCTTTTGAAAAACCATTTGGCAACCCACTAATATTGAGGCTTTCTAGCAAAGAAACAGCTACAAATAATGTATCTCTAAATCATTGCTCCTCAGTGCATTACTCATCCTTCATCTAACAACCTTCTTGTTTCAACAAATAGTAAATTATTTAGAGACCCATAACTAGGCAAAGTACAGAGAGTGAGATACTTTAGAGTACTCATCCCTAAGTGGGATGCATTTATCTAAGCCCTCCCCTCAGGTCTCAGGCATCTTTATGAAAGAGGAGGTGGAAAGATTTTAAGTGCAATTGATTATCGATGACCCCAAAGAAACCAGTAATGCTGATGTACATATGAACTCACAGGGACTGCGACAGCAAGAAGATGGGGAAGTAGGAGCAAAGCCCTATCTTTATTAAAGAAGCTATTTACCATTATTTCTAGCTGGGAAAGGGATAATCAGTTTTCTTCTTTTGATTGATACTGTGGGTCTTAGTTAGGTTTTCTATTTTCATCACCAAATCAACATGGTAAGGAAAGGTGTGTTTCACTTTCACTTCCTCATCATGTGCCATCATGGAAACTAGTCAAAGCAGGGAAGTAAACAGGGCAAGAACCTGGAGTCAGGAACTGAAGCATAAGCCATGGAGAAACACTATTTTCTGGCTTTTTTTCTCATGGCTTATTCACTCTGATGTCTTATAGCCACCAAGGCTATATGCTGAGGCATGACAAAACCCACCCACAACAATTACCAATATTCAATCAATAAAATGTCTCATAGACATGCCTATAGTTCAATCATATGAAGGCATTTTCTCAACTAGGATTCTTTCCTCTCATATGATTGTAGTTTGTCAAGTAGAGATGAATGTAGGTAATATTGTATAAAATTATGCAAATTCCTGAGCACACCTCATGCTCAGAAGTAGTTGCCCACACAAAACAGACTATGTTTTCTGATTTCTTTTTTTGTTCTCTTGGGGGTCTTGGGGGGAGAAAAGAAAGATGGAGCATGTAGGAATGAAGGGAGCATTTGTGAGGAGTTAGTGGAGGATAAAGAGTATTATCAAAATATGTTATATGAAAAATTAAAATCAATAAATTAAAAAATCCTAGCGCCATTAAAATTACTTACCCCAAGAGAATTTTCCAATACTCTAAGGTCAGGTGGTTCTTCTATAACATTATGTCTTAGTTACTTTTCTATTGCTGTGATATAACATCATGATCAAGGCAACTTGTAAAAAAGTGGTTTTATTCAGCTTAAAATTTCAGAGGGCTAGAGTCCATGGTGGTAGAAGACTGTCATCTTGATCCATGAACACACAGCACAGAAAGAATGTACTGGGAACCACGGAAATCTTTTAAAATATCAAGTCTCACTCCCAGTGAGATAGCTCCAACTTGACCACACCTCCTAACACTTGCCAAAATGTCCCACCAACTGGGGACCAAGTATGCAAAGATATGAGCCTTTTGGGAGTTTTCTCATTCAAATGGCCACACATCACTAGAAGATGTTCTATCTATCCTTATGGAATTGAAGGTTTTGAAGGTCATTGATTTATTCACTCATGAAGATAATGAGTAGGCACTCAGTGCAAGCCAGATGTTACTAAAGTTATTGGGAGACTCCCTGAAATTTAAAAAAAATACAATTTTTACTAAGATTATCTTATTGTTTGGGAGAGAAAGAGAGGGTAGTGAGGAAAGGGGATGGAGGGAGGGGGAAAGAGAGAGAGGCCAAGAAGAGAGACTCAAACAATATTACTTTAAAATAAGAAAAACAAATACCACACTGTAAGGCAGAATGAAGCAATGGGTTATAGGTTATTATCCTTATGTGTCTTTTGAAAGATATGATGATATTCAGAGATTTTAATGAAACCACAATAGATTTTTCTTGTTCCTGAAGTTAACTACTTGTTTCTTTAACTAATTACTACAAACTTAAATGTTTAAATCAATACAATGAATATTATTCTTTAGGCTGTAAGTTTGATACAATTTTCATGGCATTAAAATCAGGGTGTCACCACAGCTGTCTGTCTATAAATCCTCAGGAAGAAAAACTTACTTTATCTTTTCCAGCTTCAGCGGCTATCCTCAAACTCTTTGTCATGTGGTCTTTTTTTTTTTTTTAAATCTGTATTCAAAGCCAGTATGTCAGACTTTTCCTCATTCATTTTTCTCTGACAGTTCTTACAATGGCCACAACCTGAGCTGATAGCCTCTGCTTCTGCATGTGCTTAATGTTAATCTTCATAATTTCATTTGATGTGTATGATAGCTTATGGAGCAGGGCATAGATATCCATGAACATGCAAGTGCTACTCTATCTGTCACAGAAGTGAAGAAGTTACACTTGCATATTTAAACATTTATATCCATTTATCTCATATGGAATTGTATCTTTACACACACACGTGCAGAGACAACACATGGAGAGAGAGAGACAGTGATAGAGAAAGGGAGAGAGAGAGAGAGAGAGAGAGAGAGAGAGAGAGAGAGAGAGATAGAGAGAGAGAGAGAGAGAGATATGGAGAGGAGCATTGAAGAAAATATTCAAGGCAGAATATTTCAAGAAAGTCAAAGACACTGAAGATAAAATGAAATTGATACATTTATTCTATATTATAGGTTAAATCTTAAATACCTGCAAAGGCTGTGGGAAATGACTCGTTGTCAGACTGTAGCATGGTTGGGAAGTGATTCAAACATTAGGAAGCAAGGAAATGAAGACCCTGGGTGCATGTATGATTATGATAATGGAGCATTGGCCTTTCCTTCTTGCTTGGTCTGCTTTCTGGATGACATGAAGTGAGCAACTTCCTCTACCATCATCTCCATCATGCTCTGTTTTAACACTGATATGAAATCAATGCAGTCAAGAAAATGGATTCAGATCTTTGTAGTCTTTTACCTTTAAAGCATTTCTCTAAGGAAAGCTGAAGCCCACAGTCTGCGAGACCTTACTATATGGACTTACTGAGAAGAAAATGAATGCCAGTGATGACAGTGAAATAAATAAGTACCAGGCAATGCACAGTCAAGAGCCGAAGATGATCAAATATCACCTTAGTTTTATTCTTATATTGAGTCATATGGAGAATTTGGAAAGGATGATGGTTTAATTATGTTAAATTCGGTGTGTGTGTCCACCACTGCAATATGGACTACCTCACTACAATACCATGGATGACTAATTAACCTGAATCGTTGTAATTCTTGATTCAGATTCATACACACAGTGAATCCACAGTGAATATTAATTTGCTAGTAAACAAAAGAGGGAAATTTGTTGCCCTTAGCAATAATTAACAAACTTTCTTTTGTCCTTTTTCCACCTGATTTCCCATTTTTCACTTTCTTCCTCTCCCTCTTCCACTTCTTCCATCTGTATTGCAATGAGAGAACTATGAGCACTTAGCATACATTTCTGAGGAACTATCAGTGGTATTTGTAGCATACAAGTAGTTATTTGACAATAAAACAAGACTGTACTTCTTGTCAAGAAGTCATTTCCAAAGGAATGAATCTCCATCATCATGTCTTGCTACTTTAGAGGACATAATTTAGCCAGATGAATTACTACAGTACAGAAGCCAGACACAAAAAATCCTTTGCTATCTTTTTGATCTGCTTCCATAGTTCGCAAAATTCACACTTGGATTGATTGGTTCCTGGAGAAATTTCAATTTTATCAGATATGGTTTTACCCTGTGGGTCTTGTCAGCCTTGTCAAGACCACACAGTGAATACGAGGACAAGGTTAATACTCATTCTTTCTAATTTTCCAAAAGCCATGTCAAAATCTCCTTCTATATTCAATCTTTACCAAAAATCACTGGATGATCATTATATGCCACTTGTGTTCAACATTTCCTCAATATTACTTTATCTAATAAATCTTACACTGACTTATTTTAGTCTCTACTTCAGTCATTGTAAAAAATGAATAGAAATATTAAACATAAATATATAGGATATGTATGATGAATTTTATTATTTAATATTTTAAAAAGAAAGGACACAATTCTATGTCTTTAATCAGATATGGCATTACTTTTCTGTTTAAGAAAACAACAACAGAAAATGGTTCTCTGTTGAGGCAGTAACAGTCCCATATATGGAAGAAAGAGTAGTGGGGTTTGAAAAGAATGTTGACTTTTCTCAGTTTAATTGATTTGTAGATCTTACTATGGAAATATTTAAAATATAAGTATTTTAAGTAATCTATAGAGAAGAATTCCTGAGAAAATTGGGAGGGGAAGAGGAGGGGAGAAGGGAAGAGAAGGGGAGAACATGAAGGAACGGATGGCTGAGATAGAGAAAGAAAAGAGAGATCTTGATTGAGAGAGCCATTATTGGTCTAACAAGAAACCTGGCACTAGGGAAGTTCCCAGCAATCCACAAGGATGACTCCAGCTAAGCACCTATGCAATAATGGAAAGATGCCTGAACTGGCCTTTTCCTGTAATAATTGATGACTACCTTAATTGTCATCATGGAAGCTTCACCCAGCAACTGATGGAAGCAGATGCAGAGTTCCGAAGCTAGTACTGGGATGAGCTCCCAGAGTCCACTTAAAGAGAGGGAGGAGTGTTGATAAGTGCAAAGGGGTCAAGACCATGATAGGGATGCCCACAGAAATAGCTGATTTGAGCTAGTGGGAGCTCACTGACTCCAGACTAACAGTGAGGGAGCTCCACTTCATGAAGCACGCCTTGGATCCAATCAGAAGTTGTTGGTTACCTCCATAGCATTCATGCCCTACAGCATGAATAAGTGAATCTTCAAAAAGCCAGACATTATTATATTATAATATCAAACTATTCAAAGTTAGGTGAGACTGCTGATTTCTTTTCTCCACTATTAGAGTACATAGGACCTTTTAGTGCTATTGAACCTTTTAGTGAGATTGACGTTTCCAGATCAGTACTCCCCGATTTCTTCATGTTTATGACTCACATCTACAGTATTCTCAGCAGTATAGTTCTACCAAAAAGTACTGGGAAGAAACCAAGAGCAATAACAATAGCCTGTAATATTTGGGAGTCTCAGGAATCCCTGTCACCAATAACTCAAAAGGAGACAATCCATTCCTTTCCCTTGGGATTTCATTTGTTAGCATGTGGTATTTAGTTGGATATCCCTCCCCCCATATACAGTAACTCCATTTAAACTCTTCTTGTATCTGTACATTTTAGAAAGCTCACATGATACATTTCTTTATAGCTCTTGTTGAAATGCTTGCTAGTATTAGTTATTCTTCTCCATATCCATATTCCCTGCTGCTTGGGTAAGAGAAAATATCAAAGAAGTATTAATTTGTACTTTTTGATGACTAAGAATTTTGAATATTTTTGAGATGTTTCTGTCATTTGTATTTCATCTTTTTAAAGTTCTCTCGTTACATTCTACTTTTTTATTTGTATTTCATCTTTTGAATGTTCTGTGGTTACATTCTACTTTTTTTTTAAAAAAATAGGTTGTTTGTCTTCATAATGTTTAGTTTTTTATTTATTTGTATACTCTAGTTAGCAACCCTCTGTCTGATGTATATTTGGTAAATATGTTCCCCATTGTGTAGGCTTCCTTTTAAACTGAATGAAATGCCCTTTACAATAGAGGACTCTTCTTATTTTATGTGTCTTCATTGTCATGTTTTTTTTTTTTTCTGAATGCCTGTACCACTAGAGTTCTATTTAGAAAGTACCTACCTGTGTATTTACTCTAAATTCTCTACTCTCTATTCTATCAGATTCAAGGTATCAGATCTTAGGATGGGATCCTTGATCCATTTGGAGTCTAGTCTGCGCAGGGTGAGCAATAAAGATCTGCTTTCATTCTTTTACACAATCTAGTCATTTGACCAGCAGCACTTCTTTAAAATGATGTTTTGACTCCAGTATTTATTTTGTGACTCTTTATTGAATATCAGGTGCACAAAGGAGTTTGGACTTATATATAGTTTATTCAATATAATTTTGATAGTGTTAATGACAAGAACACATTTTTTTTTCTTATACCCATTTGGACTTGAGCCAGATTTCCTTTTTTAAAGTTCTAGAAGTATTTTGATTTCTTTTTTGATTTATTCATGACCCATTCACCATTCAGTAATGCGTTCTTAAATTTCCATGAGTTTCTACACTTGCTAGTGTTTTCTTTGCTAATGATTTTAGGTTTCATTGCATGATGGTCAGATAGGATTATGGGATTATTTCACTTCTTTTCTGCACTTCTCAAAAGGTCTGTTTTGTGTCTCGGCATGGGTTGTGTTTTAGAGAAGTTTCCATGTCTGCGGAGTAGAATGTATATCTATTTACTGTTAGGGGGATGTTCTGCAGTTTATGCTGAATTCATTTGAGGTAAGGTGCCATTTATACTTAAGTATCTCTATTTTTGACCAGATTATCTATATATTGAAATAAGCGGGATTTCCCTGGCTTGTGTTCACCAGAGTCTGTGAAGGATGGTGATGTCTGCTTGATTCTTGAAATACTTTTAACCATTGTTTTACTTTAAGGTGCTTCTGATCTTAAACCTAAAATGAATTGCTTGTAGACCAAAAACCGGTGGATTTTGCTTTTCAGTCCATCCAGTTGGCTTGTGTATTTTGATTAGAGAATTTTGGCCACTGATATTTAAAGTTCTTATTGAAAGGTGTTTGCTGATTGTCATTTTGATGATGTTTTGCTTATTTGTGTTCTTAGTTGTGTTTTTTTTTTCATTAAATATGGCTTCATTTATTTTCTTTCTACTCTGTTGATTGTGCTTAGTCCTGTCTTCAGTTTGGAGTATTATCTAACCATAATTCCATGTATGATGCACAATATAATGTAAATACCTTAATTATTGAATGAATTATATGCTATTACCATTCATATATCATATACAGAAATTCTTATTTTTTGAGAGCTTAATGGCTTCCCAAAAGTTTGACATTTAATAAAAGTAGCAGTACAACTGCAGGGTGTGCTATAAATGTCACAACACTGATGTAGGATGAGAAAGGGGTAAAAGGTTTTGAAACCAAAATCATGCTTTCAGAGGAAGGTAAGGTGTCATTGGAGCTCAGAATTGATATCTAAGAGTTTATCAAGTGAGCAAACAGAAAGAATAGGCTAGGCATAGAGAATGAAAATTAGAGTTCAAAGAAAGATGGGGTTATTGTGGTTTGACTTTAGCCAACTTGAGTTAGGCTAGTCCATGTTAGCTGAACTTTTTAAATGTCTCAAAGTCTAGCCCAAGTTTGCTGAACCACTTCTTGGCATATACCCAAAGTATTCCATATGCTAGTCTAGAGATACATGCTTAGTCATGGTTATTGCTGTTCTATTTCACAACAGACAGGAAATGGAACAAACAAACAAACAAACAAACAAAAACTCCAAAATCAACCAACATAAAAATCCAACTGTCCTTTGATGAATGGATAATGAAAATGTGGTACATATAAACTATGGAATACTATTCACTTGTAAACAGAAAATATTGCTCTAAGTGAGGTAATCCAGACCCGCGAAGACAAATATTACATCTTCTCTTTCTCTCTCTCTCTCCTTTTTCTGCATCTTAATTCTGGATCTTTAGGGTTTTTTGTATATAAATTAAAGTTTTTAAAGAATCCAGGAAAATGTAAAGACAGAGGGGTATAGTAGGAGGCAGGTCTTATGCAGTAGATGAAGGAAAAAATGAGAATAATTTAAATGGAAAGGTGAGAGTAGATAAAACAGAAAGAGAATGGAGGGAAAATAATTTTAATATATTTGAAAGTGTGAGGTGCACATTTGTGATACTAAATTGACTTGCATGTTTATATGCAACAGTTGCCAGTAAGCATGCAGGGATTTCTGCATTGATGGAGGTCTAGTATTTGGTTGCCAAATGAGACAAATTTAGGTCTGTGAAGGAAAAAAAGACTGTTGTGTCTGCCAAATGGTTTAGACACAGCAAGCAGAGACTTAACCACTCAGCATGATCTCCATCCAATAACTGTACCTGGTGTGTGTGCCCTGCACTACAAGGGAGCTGAATGTAAGTAAGAGCTTTGAAGTTCATAATCAGTATTTCCCCTGGCATTTTGAAGATATGATCCCTTAGTTTCAAAAGTATAACAATATCACAATGCTAAAAGGACAGTCTGTTTCTTTTCCCCAAAGTTGGAAAGTTGAAATAAACATGGATTGATTATTTTGGCAAGCATCTTTACAGTCTCTCATTAAAGCCAAAAAGGAACATTAGAAACACATTGCCATGTTCAAGTGGCTACTTGAATCACAAATTACAAGTATTTTTTTCGTCATCACAAACTTTTCCAGGAGGCTTTGGTATAAAAGGCTACCCTTTCATTTCTGGAAATCTGAACTTATTTATAGTAATAATATTATGATTTCTCTTGAAACTTCGGTTTCTTTTTAATTTTAAAAGGCTACTGTTCCTGCCCATTTTGATACCTCTATAGAATACTGACCTTATGCTATTGATTCCTGCTTTTACCTTACTCAGTTTCTCTTTACCCAGAAACAAATATTTGCTTGCTTTAATAATCTTCCTCTGATTAGGACATAAAATTCAACCAGATTTTCAAAACTAAGACAATAAGCAAAATTAAAATCTCAAAGCAAATCTTTAATGTATACCTTCAAGTGCATGAATTTAATTCTTTTTGGAATACAAATTGGAGAACTGAGTTAATGATGATAGTTAATGATATCCTGAGTTGATATGTACAGCTCAATTAAAATTTCAGATTGTACCCTTCTGGTGTACTAGGAACTTATCTGAATAGCTAGACACCATGTTAACATACTACACTGATAATTGAGAAAGTTAATTAGAATGGTGTGGCTTGAATTTGATCATATCAATAGTCAAATGTGGATAATAGCTTTGAGATTCATAATCAATACTTCCCCTAGCCTTTCTAAGATATGACGCCTTTCTAAGAAATGACCCTCAGTTTCAAAAGTACAACAATAATGCAAGGTAAGAGGACAGGCTATATTGTGTCCCCAATGGTGGAAAGTTTAAACAAACATATATAAAAATACATTTCTTTATATAAAATATATGTTTATATAGTAAATATAAACATTATCTACAGCATTTAACTGTTACTCAAAGTCTTATAATATTTTTAGGATTCAATTAAAATTGCTCAGTGTATAGTGAATATTGCAAATCTTAACTTGCACATCAACAGATAATCACTAGATACCAATGAAAAGATGTTACAGATGCTGGAACTTCTAACAAAGATGTTAATGCAGTAGTGTTAAAATGCATGCATGAGGAATAATGTACAACCTTAGAACACATATCAAGTAAAATCTTAACAGCAAGAATGTGGGTGCTATTAAGAAAAATCAAGTTTTAAATCAGAAACATAAAAAACACTAACAAAAAAATTTGAAACACCTTGGAACAATTTAAAAGAAAAATGGAGATGATTGTGAATTGGATTGTATCTGAATATCAAGAAGGAAAAGAGTTTTAGCAAAGAAATAGAACTTTAAAAAATTAAATAATATTAAAAGATGTAAATTTATATTGTCATGATTCCAGAAAAGGAAAAAATATATAAAATAATATTGTATTTGAAAAACAGCTTTCAAAATAAAAATGAACTAATTTCACAATGATTAACAAGTACATAAACATAAATTTAGATTTAGAAAAAGTGGAAACAAGATAACCACAAAGAATTTGTGCTTATGAAACGGAAATCAAAGATTTAAAAGATTCAGAAAAGCAACATTGTTAATAGGGAAAACCTGCATTCAAATACTATCCTACTTCTCCTGGTCCTAGAAGGAACATGTGGGAGACAATAGTAGTAACATACAATTCTGTATCTTGAAAATATTCTTTAGAGTGCAAGAGAAAACATTTTTATGGGACTGGAAGAAGGATCAGTTGTTAAGATGGCATATCACTCTTGTGGAAGAAAACTGTTTGCTTTACGGCACCCATATTTGACAGCATACAAGTACTGTAAGTCCAGCACCTGGGGCATCAGTTGTTGCTGCTCTCAGGAGACTCCTACTCATATACACATAATGCTAAAAAAATCTTTTAAAAAATAATTAGAGGGTCAGAAATGATGGCTCAACAGTTAAGAGCACTTACTGCTCTTGCAGAGAGCCTGAGTTGAGTTCTTAGCACCCACCTGGCATCTCACAGCCATCTGTACCTCCAGCTCCAGGGGAAAATTTCCCCTTTTTCTGGTCTTTGGGGAAATCAGGTACACATGAGTTGCACATACATACATGTGAGAAGACACTCATATGCATAAAGGAGAGAGAAGGAGAGAGGGGGAGAGAGGGAGAAAAAGAGGGAGAGGGAGAGAGAGAGAGAGAGAGAGAGAGAGAGAGAGAGAGAGAGAGAGAGAGAGAGAGAGAGAGAGAGCACTTGTAACAAAGAACACAGAGAAATCAGGTGTTTACTCACCTGGAAGCTTCATCCTTATTAGTTGGCTTTTGAGGGTCTAGAAAGAGCTACAGGTGATATCAGAGGGGACCTCTGCAGGCCCAATAGTGACTGACTGACAAGACATTTGTCTTGTACATTTGTGGCATGAATATCATGGGAGTAATCAATGACTTTGTGTTTGTATTTAGCTTAAAATGCATACCTCAAAGTGGGTCTTGATGGGGCCAAAAACCTGCTTAGAGCTTGGAGGAGAGCCTATTACTATCACTCTGGCTAAATTGCCAAGTATTGAACTCACTCCTAAAGACTTTTTGTTAAAAGCATCAATTAATGCATCTTTCAGTATTCATCAGAGAATCTTATTTTTGTAGTGAATGGGCAATTAACACAGAGATCCACAACTGATCGACATACAAAGAATAGAGATCATGGATTGAGTTCTAACAGGGGACATCTTTGTCATAGCCCTCTCCCTAAGCCTCATGAATCATTGTGGAAGAGGAGCTGTGGCGACTGTAGGAGTCAAAGACAATGGATGACTCTGACATAGCAGCGTAATTTCATATGTAGCCACATATGTGGATGATATACCATATATAAATCCTGTATGAGCAAAAGTTAGGCAAAATTCCAGCATAAAGAGTTAAGGTCAGTATTCAGTCCCACCTACCAAAGAAGCTCCTGGCTGTTGGAAGAGGGAGAGTCAATTTTCTTTAAGGGTACTGTCTCAGATAGTTTGACCATACCCTAGTGGATATCTATATACCCAACAGTACATAGACAGCACCAACTGTACTTGAAGGCTTTAAATATAAAAATATATAGTTAAATATGGTTACATATATTATATACTGTTATCTTATGTATAACAAATTTATTT